>NC_051405.1:24299728-24299793 GCF_015228065.2 Penaeus monodon
GAAGGAGATTAAATAAGAGAAGGGAGAAGAGACGACCCTTTCTTTCACTTCTTAGATCAATGTCG
>NC_051405.1:24299889-24300045 GCF_015228065.2 Penaeus monodon
TTCAGCCCCCCCTCTCTCTCACTCTTTTTTTCCTCATCCATCTCAGCAAATATGCCGCGATAATCAACCACCTGAGCCGGAAATATTTGCAACGCGCTGGATAACAACGCGTCTTCAGGCAAAATATTCAGTTACATGCAAAACTATGCTTGCGTG
>NC_051405.1:24300601-24300763 GCF_015228065.2 Penaeus monodon
TATGACCGCAAATCAAATTCGACCTCACGTGAGAGGCGCTTGAGTTCCCTTTAACTCGAGCCCCGGAAGCAAATGGACTTTAATAGCTGATTTAATTGCATGTAAAAGCATTTGGAATCTGTTCTATGGCTTCCGTTCCCGTTCCTGGTATTTGCTCTTTTC
>NC_051405.1:24300964-24301057 GCF_015228065.2 Penaeus monodon
CAAATCTTTGTAATATGAATGCTTATTTGATATGTCAAGAATTCATGCATACATAGGCCTTTAGGTGTACACATATATGTGTGTGTTTGTGTG
>NC_051405.1:24301211-24301374 GCF_015228065.2 Penaeus monodon
CAATAAATATGGAACAAACGTACATATCAAAATGGGAAAACCGCCCCACAGAAGTCGAAGTAAAGTGGCGTAGCAGCAATTTGTAAACACTCGATGCCCAGCGAACGAATTCTAGTAAAGCAGAAAATGTAGTGTTGAGAGTTTCTTTGTTTTCATATTTTGC
>NC_051405.1:24301438-24301593 GCF_015228065.2 Penaeus monodon
ATGATGATGATGTGTTTTTTTATTATCATTATTATTAATCCCAAAAATTTTCCAAAAACTTTGTTCTTTTATTCTTTACATTTCTAAATATTTTTTTAAATTATTGCAATATTATGCAACAGACATAAGTCAGAGACACGGAGATACTTTTACAC
>NC_051405.1:24301689-24302537 GCF_015228065.2 Penaeus monodon
TACCGGATGCCCTTCCAGCCATTTGTCAGATCTTTTAAATGTTTAAGTGCTTCGTCATATGAAACATTGGATATGAAACTGAACCATTGATGAAGCTGCATGTCTTCGAGTAAGTTTCACCTTTCACTTATGGACAATGATTTGAACTCTCTCAACCGTATGAGTGAAAAATGCCTCAACTTATATTGTGTGTTTTGTATCTTCGTTTTCGCGCCTTAATGTCTTCGTTTTCGCGCCTTAATGTCTTCGTTTTCGCACCTTAATGTCTTCGTTTTCGCGCCTTAATGTCTTCGTTTTCGCGCCTTAATGTCTTCGTTTTCGCGCCTTAATGTCTTCGTTTTCGAGCGTTAATATCTTTGTTTTCGCGCCTTAATGTCTTCGTTTTCGCACCTTAATGTCTTCGTTTTCGCGCCTTAATGTCTTCGTATTAGCGCCTTCATATCTTCAATTTTCCCGCGTTAATATCTTCGTTTTCGTGCCATAATATATTCATTTCCATGCACTAATATTTTCGTTTTCGCGCCTTAATCTCTTCGTTTTCGAGGGTAAATCTTTCTGTTTTCGAGCGTTAATATCTTCGTTTTCGCGCCTTAATATCTTCGCGTGTGTACTCGTGTTCTTGTTCTGATTACATTTTTTTAAATTTCATTTTTCTTTGTAAATGGATCTCGTTATCAGATAACACACCACCGTGAACTATCCATCTTCATAAAAGTCTAAAAGAACAAGAGAGAAAAAATATATATTAACCAAAAAAGAGCACGTGAAGAGATAGAATTAAAAGTGTCCAACTTGATTAACAAAAAGGAGTAGCAAGGAAAAAAGTAACATCAGAAAACAGCAAAACG
>NC_051405.1:24302583-24302697 GCF_015228065.2 Penaeus monodon
GATCTCACCCTTATCTTCACCCTCGCTATTGAAACGTGTTCTTGTCCTCACTTGTCTCTTCGTCTGAGGAAGGACTGACGGATTTCTTGCTTTGTTTTAATTATTTTCCTTGTA
>NC_051405.1:24304426-24304705 GCF_015228065.2 Penaeus monodon
CATCATGATAACAATTCGAAATCAACTTTATGTTCTGTCCCGCAGCTTCCAGCAATAATTCCGCCTCATCTCGCTTTATGCTCGCAATGCCGGCACCACCGAGCATATCCTGCAGCCGTTACTGTTCTACTCGGTGGCAAGCATAATAATTTTTGCCCGCTTATGCCTGGCGATGTTCTGGCTCATTACGGCAGTCGGAAGCTCCTGGCCGGAAAGTTTATAGGGATTTGATATCTTCTTCTCTTTTTTTCCTTTATTTTTTCCTTCCTGATTCCTTTG
>NC_051405.1:24304858-24304955 GCF_015228065.2 Penaeus monodon
ACTGTAATATAAATATCCGCGTGTAAGTTATCTTATTATTCATGTGATATACTGCAGTAACCAAAAAGTTATCATGAAGAGCTTATGGGATACATCT
>NC_051405.1:24305243-24305326 GCF_015228065.2 Penaeus monodon
GCAACCTCTGAGTTCCCCTCAATACTTTTATCACAATCACCTGCCTACACACACCCTTTGCCACGTTATATAAATGACCTCCC
>NC_051405.1:24305693-24305790 GCF_015228065.2 Penaeus monodon
TAATGAACAAGATATGTTTATTAAACTAGGAATTCCCTTGTCTTATCTTATAGCATTCCTTGAGCGAAATACAGTCAGTCCAGTATTTAGTTGCTCT
>NC_051405.1:24306512-24306596 GCF_015228065.2 Penaeus monodon
GTACATAAATCTCAATATGGAAGAGTAATGTTTCCACGTAACAGAAAATTTGTGCTAAATGATTTCCTCTCCTAAGAACAGTTT
>NC_051405.1:24306689-24306840 GCF_015228065.2 Penaeus monodon
TTTAAATAAAAGACAGTTATCACAAAGTACACAAGTACACAGTAATACAAATATTTCTTCTGCTTTGGCTATATCTGTATAGCCTGAATACGAACAAAGAAACAAGAATACACACGTCAACGTCATCATAACATTTGCATTCCTATATAAC
>NC_051405.1:24307460-24307680 GCF_015228065.2 Penaeus monodon
GTTCCAAATTTGCATCGCTGCACAACGTGGATGAACAGGAGATTTCACCAAGACAATAAATCCATACAGAACGAGAAGAGAATCCGATTACATCCGACTTTCAAACCAGCGATCGTTGCGATATTTGTGAACCTTCATTTCGTGGCCTCGTTTCGATGAATCATAATCGGTCTGTCAGCGGTCCTATAGGGTCCGGGGTCCTCGGGCCTTCAGTCTACGT
>NC_051405.1:24308081-24308481 GCF_015228065.2 Penaeus monodon
CTCCGGTTAAGTTATCAAGTCCAGTAGGTGAGCAGTATGTTGAGTGCATCGGTTCCGTTTGCATAATGTTATGAAGAAAAATCCTGTTTATGTGAATAGAGGTACTTTTTTAGCGCAGCCCAACGGAGAACTTTCCTTAATGGTATTGCCTGCAAGTTGGGAACAGCGGAAGGCCGAGGCAGGAAGGGAGAAATAGAGGAGATGGAGAGAAAACGAAAGTGTTTGCCCAAAAATGGAAGCATTTAATGAAAAAAAACGAATCTGTTTGCGAAAGAAAATGAAAGCATTTGTTGAAAGAAAACGGAATTGTTTGCGAAAGAAAACAGAATTATTTAATGAAAGAAAACGAAACTGTTTGAGAAACAAAACAAGCATTTAATAATAAAAACGAGTGTTTGCT
>NC_051405.1:24308505-24309287 GCF_015228065.2 Penaeus monodon
TGATGGGGGAAAACGAAACTTTGTGAAAGAAAACGGAAGCATTTAGTGAAAGAAAACGAAACTTTGGTAAAGAAAATGGAATCATTTAATGAAAGAAAACGATTTTTTGAGAAAGAAAATGGAATCTTTTAATGAAAGAAAACTAAACTATTTACAAAAGAAAATTGAAACATATAATGAAAGTAAAGAAAATGGAAGCATTTGATGTAAGAAAGCGAGACTTTGCGAAAGAAAATGGAATCATTTAATGAAAGAAAACGTAGCTTTGCTGAAGAAGATGAAAGCATTGAAGAAAAGAAAACAAAACTATTTGCGAAAGAAAATGGTAGCATTTAAAAGAAAACAAAACTTTGTGAAAAAAAATGGAAGCATTTAATAATAATAATTTAAAAAAAAAGAGTTTGCGAAAGAAAACGAAAGCATTTATTGAAAAAAATGTGTTTTCGAAATAGATAGAAGCTTGCTTGCGAAAGAAAACGGATGAAATTAATAAAAGAAAGGAATGTAATGAAAACGGATGTATGAATAAAAGAAAATGGAAGTATGTACGAAATATGATAGGATTATAACTGAATCAGTTACGAGACAGATTGCAAAAGAAAAAGAGGAAGAAAGAGGAAGAAAATAATTTGAAATAATAATTCAAAACAAAAACAAAGAAGCAAGGAAAACCCACAGTGAAAGAGAGGACCATTAAAATAGATAAAAAAAAGGAATAATGAAGAAAAGATCGATCACTATACATTGCAAACAAAAACAAAACTAAAGAAACGGTGAAAGAG
>NC_051405.1:24310035-24310242 GCF_015228065.2 Penaeus monodon
CTTTATTTATTCGAGAAAACATATTCCTGTGCTGCATTTTCACTGATTCTCGAGGGCAAAAGAAGTTTGGGTTGTCATAGAAACCGAAACGGATTATGGAACAGATTGTTAAGCATGAAATGAAATGGAGGATGATGATAAATTATGATAATGAGGATAATAAAGAAAACATGGAGGATAACGTCGCTATTAAGTAAACAGCTGATT
>NC_051405.1:24310331-24310485 GCF_015228065.2 Penaeus monodon
TACCTGTTGTTGTTGTTTTCTCTGTTAATATATTCTTGTTCGTCGATTTTTTTTTCATCGTTGTTGGAGGATTCTGCCGCAAGACAAAGGAAGGTTGAAGAATAATGGAAAATATCGTGAAATATAGACTTATAAGCGAAAATCGAGCTAAAGC
>NC_051405.1:24310585-24310906 GCF_015228065.2 Penaeus monodon
GCTGAAACAAGAACTAGGGCCGCCATTCCTCATAAACGCCACACATCTCAAAACAACGCCATAGCCCAACATTTATAAAAAGCGGAAAAAGAAAAATGATCTTACCCCAGCGCCAGACACGATCGGTTTCTCCATAGCAGCACTAATAGCGAGACCAGCAGAAGCGCTTTCATAATAGCCTGGGAACAGCTGTTGCTCCATGCAATATCTGAAGGGCGGACACTGCTACCCATGCACAGTTCCTGGTGTCTGCTTCCTTCCCTTTTCCTCATTTTATCGTTTTTTTGTGAACTTTGATTTACTGATAAGTTATGTATTGGG
>NC_051405.1:24310945-24311451 GCF_015228065.2 Penaeus monodon
TATAACTGGAAGATAGTCTTCTGTCTGGATTTATAAAAATATATATATATGAAAATAAAATAATATTGTTATGATCTATAATGGACATGTAAGAATAATGTAAACTCTTCTTAAGAAGAGCTTTTAGATTTACTTTATTTTCATATAATAATTTCCATCTTTACCTTGACAATATCTCTCAAATACATATCTAAATACCTACCTATCGCTATATCTATGAAAGTATATGTACACGTTTACATACACGCATATAAGCCAACGTGAATTTATACCCATCACCTATATTAAAGTCGAGGTCACACAAAACGACATCAGTGCTAACAGCTGCACCTAAATGCGCGAGAGAGAAATTTGTAAGAAAATGGGACTTCGAAAGATTTCAAAATACCATTATAAAACTGTCCTCAGGCAATAAAAGTTATGGCATAACTGATGGTGACCCAGGGAAAGGCGCGGATTTCTCCTTCATGTCTGTCCTTCTTTCTCTCTCATTCTTCCTGCTTTAG
>NC_051405.1:24312046-24312165 GCF_015228065.2 Penaeus monodon
ACACGTGACTATTTTTCTGCGTTATCTTAGAAATCAGCTGACCAGGGGACCCATGTGCCTGCGATAATGATAATAGATCGGAAATTAAAATAGATAGGAATCGAGTCCAACCCTTTACC
>NC_051405.1:24312464-24312700 GCF_015228065.2 Penaeus monodon
CATGCATATACACATACATTCCCTTCCGATCCCCTTTCTCCTTCCCCTTCTTTCGCTTTCCCTCGTCTTCGTTCTCCCTCTTCCTGATCTTTTCTCGCCCTTCCATCATCTTGTCTTTTCTTCCCCCTCCTTACCGATTTCTCCTTTATTCCCTCCTTCGCTTTCCTTTGCCCGTCTCCCCTACGTACCCTCAGGCTGTCAAATATTACTTCCCCTTTCTCAGAGCTATGTTCACT
>NC_051405.1:24313743-24313974 GCF_015228065.2 Penaeus monodon
AAGGATATAAGAAATCTCTAGAGTCTTATTACCATATATATCACAAGCAGACGACTCGGCCTCTCTCCCTTGCTTTAGTCTCCCCTCCAACTCCTCCCGACGTGAGGGCAGGACAGCAGAAGAATATTTGTGTCTTAGATATCCTGTGATTGACAATGGTGAGCGAGAGCTAGAGATTGATGATTGATGACTGACTGAAAGCCATGTAGGGTAGATCAGAATATGCATTAT
>NC_051405.1:24315048-24315242 GCF_015228065.2 Penaeus monodon
TGTTAGTATGGTGATAGCCTTGTCTCTTCACGCCGCAAGATAATTTGTTCCCGATATGAGAATAACTGGAACTGGAATATAGATAGACTGCCTATTCCAAGGCACTGTGTCTAACTGTATATCTTATCAGAACCTAATCTGTCGTGATGTATATCTATTACAGTCACCAAAGCATCCAGTACACGATAGAAAGA
>NC_051405.1:24316587-24316705 GCF_015228065.2 Penaeus monodon
GACGCAGACACATCAGCGTTAACCTTGGGCTGACTTCTGTGGTCGACTCACCAACACCCCCGGGGAATGTTGGCGTGTGTGCGGCGGTAAGTTGATTACGGGGGGAGGGGGTTAAGTG
>NC_051405.1:24317031-24317290 GCF_015228065.2 Penaeus monodon
ACGCAAGCAGAAGAACATCGACTGTAGTAAGTTACAAAAATAACTACGCAGTAACCTCAGTCGAGCGGCTGCAAAATCATGCACATCGGAGGCCTGTATTAGGGAGTTTTAATTATAACTTACGAAGGGCATAACCTTAACGGATATTAGTTTTGCCAGAGACGAGACTTCCAGGAGTAGTCGGTGTAAAACAAAATGAAAACAACTTTGGGAAAGTAATTTTGTTTCGGAAGAACTGCGTAACACTGAATGGAAGTTC
>NC_051405.1:24317315-24317441 GCF_015228065.2 Penaeus monodon
CGGGTATTTACTGCATACCATTGCAATTCCCTCCCATATAACAAAAGTTAACATAGATATTTGATTAATGGATTGGACAATACAGCACAACAACTATCTTTTATCTTGTTTCCACTAATTTCTCTT
>NC_051405.1:24317740-24318277 GCF_015228065.2 Penaeus monodon
ATGACGCAGAAGTTTGAAATTGCATTACCCTCCAGACGCCCTCCGCCGCACCCAGGATATTCTGTAAAAGAATTGTGGTCGCTGTATACGAAGGCCCTATATATTAATACATATTGGTACTTTCCGGAAACAAGGTACAGCGGGAAGGTGAGTACGTCCTCGTTAGTGTTAGCGTCATTGTCCCTCCGCTCGTGAACATGTAACGATATCACCATCATTATCATCTTCTCCTTTATCTTTGCTGCTCCGGTCATTGCTTTAGATAAAACACTCAGTTGATTTTACTGGTTTGGCTGATATAGTCGGAGTCAGTAATATCTTACCGTTTATATGATAATCACTTTTGGTTATGATGGGGAGACTCACATAAATGATAAATCAATGGATCTCTTTAATGAGAGTCATTGGTAGCAAATACAGAAAAAAGTATCACTAGGAATAATTCTTTCTGCAAGACATGTAATGAACGTTTTGATAATAACATTTCTATTATCAAAATTATACAATTATGCTAAGTACGTTATATCAAAATGATAG
>NC_051405.1:24318453-24318544 GCF_015228065.2 Penaeus monodon
CTCTTTTCTTTTCCTGCCACCCTTTCCACCCTTGCATTAGCAGCATCAACAGGAAAAATAACTTCAGGGGTAAAAAAAAGCGAAAATGTTG
>NC_051405.1:24318613-24318821 GCF_015228065.2 Penaeus monodon
CAAGTAAAACTTAGCTTATAGTCGAGCATTTCTCTTTCATTACTATGTGAGAAACTGTCTATTTTTTTTTTAATGCTCAGCGTTGACTTCAGTATATACAAAAAATATTAGGTGCCTGCAATATTTTGCAACATTAATTTGCCTTTTGATTAATTTATTCTGTTAATCTTTTTCTTTTCTATTATTTTCTTTCTATGAACGTTAATGC
>NC_051405.1:24318994-24319430 GCF_015228065.2 Penaeus monodon
CATCGGTAAATATTCTTGCAAAATAGTATTACTATATTGAAGTCGCCTTCCTCTCTTGCCTTCCTCTTGTGCTTCACAACGACAAGAGGAGCAGCAACTATAACGTCAATAACAGAAATAGTACGACTTCCCGACACTCATATTCAGTGGCGACAGTTCCTGCTTACTTCATTAATATTTTTTTTCTGCCTTATTCATTCACTGCTATTCGTTTAAAATGTTTTCTTATAAGAGGAACGGTTCATTTATATATCATGGACATCTTATTTTCGTCTCAACATGAAGTCAAATCGTTACCTCATAATTTTATAATTTACTGAAAATAACATTTAAATGACAGAAGGGAAAATGTCAATTACAAACTCAATTTAATAATATCTATCGTAGTATTTACTCTACTATAGCATTATTACAATGATTCCAGAAATAAGTGATT
>NC_051405.1:24319477-24319702 GCF_015228065.2 Penaeus monodon
TGTTATTGTTTTTGCATTGCGTTTCTTTTTTTTCGTTTTTTTATTCCATAGTTCGGAATATTTTACTTGATTTTTATTTTCGTTTTCCTTGATGGAAGGACGAGGGGGTGGAGACAGGGTAAGCTTTGTTGTTCTATTGTTATTATTGATGTCAACACATGAGTAGCAGGAACGTGCTTAGATCATAATGTTTATTAATTAATTATAGAACCCTAAGCCTGTGTA
>NC_051405.1:24320007-24320082 GCF_015228065.2 Penaeus monodon
AGTTGTTCAATTTCCTCACATTTTCATTACCTCATATTTGTCTTTTTTGATCTTTGTAATATTATCGATTAATTT
>NC_051405.1:24320873-24321023 GCF_015228065.2 Penaeus monodon
ATAGTACGGATTTTACCCTAGTAGGGTAAAATACGTACTATTTTACTCTAGTAGGGTAAAATACGTACTATTTTACCCTAGTGGGGTAAAATACTATTTTACCCTACTAGGGGAAAATACAATTTTACCCTACCAGGGTAAAATACGTCT
>NC_051405.1:24321754-24321937 GCF_015228065.2 Penaeus monodon
GCGAGCTCATGTCCGTGAGTGTGACAGTTCGTCTGATGGAAAATTAATCCGACCTGGAACACTAATATTCGCGTTTCTGACAGCTGGACTTGGTTCCTAATAGACTTTCCGAGTTGCCCGGTTTTCGTCTTATATTTCTGACGGCTGATATCAGACCAAAACATTTCTGCTGCTTTGATATTT
>NC_051405.1:24322145-24322668 GCF_015228065.2 Penaeus monodon
GTTAAAGGGAAATGAATATGCATCACAGGTCGAAAAGCGGAGGAAAGGAATAATGCGATAACGGAAGCAAAAATTGCTAACGGGTGGAAAGAATAAGGAAGAAAAGTAATGTCGGACAAAAATGGGTGATTGAGGGAGGAAAGAAAGGGAAAGAGGAGAATGGTGGGGAAGGAGACATTTGATAAAGGGAGGAAGGAAAGGGAAAGAGGAGAATGGTGGGGAAGGAGATATTTGATAAAGGGAAGAAGGAAAGAGAAAGAGGAGAATGGTGGGGAAGGAGATATTTGATAAAGGGAGGAAGGAAAGAGAAAGAGGAGAATGGTGGGGAAGGAGATATTTGATAAAGGGAGGGGAGAGTAAAGATGAAAGAGGAAGAGAGGAAATGGTGGGGAAGGAGATATTTGATAAAGGGAGGATTAAGGAGGAGAAGGTGGAAGATATTGATATGAAAGAAGAGGAGGAAAAGTTGATAAAAGAGGAAGGAAAATAAAAAAGGGGGAAGGAAAGAACAAATGAAAGTATT
>NC_051405.1:24323628-24323696 GCF_015228065.2 Penaeus monodon
GACTAAAGGGTATATAGTCAAAGGGGATGTTCAAGCTAAAGACCATAAGGTATTAGTCCCGTATCCTC
>NC_051405.1:24323813-24324138 GCF_015228065.2 Penaeus monodon
GCGATCCCTTGTGGAGAAGTAGGAGCATTAATTAATGTTTAATTAAGAGGTCATGTAATTAATTCCTACAGGATTACTCCCTAATCTCTTAAGCTTAATTATACATAATTGATAAAAATATTTCGTACCAAATTCTGGAATCTGTTGTGGTTGTTTTTTCATTACCTTTTTTTATCTCTTATATATGTAACGATCGCTATAGCAGATACTATAAATCGTACATTCCGACAGTCAGCAACTCTACTTTATTCCTTCATAATTCCCGTTTGTTCCGAATTTCAACCAGTGTTTTCAATCATTCATTCCTTCTCTCCCAAATTATTCA
>NC_051405.1:24324609-24325595 GCF_015228065.2 Penaeus monodon
CCCCCTTTCCCGAGCCTCATTCCCCATCACCCTTCCCCCCCCCACATCATTCTCCTCATTACCATCCTATCCTCTCCCCATTACCCGACCCTCTCCCCCATCCTCCCCTCCTTTATCCCCATTCTGTCTTTCCCCATCCCCATCCTCTTTACCCTCACCCTTCCCCCGATCCCCATCTCAGTTTCCCCATCCCCCCCTCCCCTTCCACATCCTTCCCTCTCCTCACCCTTCCCTCACCTCCCCATTCCCCATCCTCCCTCCCCTTTACCCATCATCCCTCCCCCCTTCCTTCTCCTCTCCCTCCCCCCATCCTCCCTCCCCCCTCCTTCTCCCCTCCCTCTCCCCTCCTTCCCCTCTCCTCATCCCCCAATCCCAATCTCCCTCCCCCCCCCACCTTAGGACAACGTAGGAAGAGGTCGTCGGCGCCAGTGACTATCCCACGCTCCTTCCTCTCGGACGACCCTGGCGATGCAGGTCGTGTGATGCAACTCGGGGTCGTGCCCTTCCCTCGTACCCTCTCATCGTACATTTTTTTCTTTCTATCTTTCTTTCTTTCTTTAATTTTTTTTTCTTTTTCCTTTTTTTTCTCTTTTTTCTATCTCTGTTTGGTTTCTTTTTATGTGCTGTTTTTTTTTTTACCTTTTTTAGCCTATCTCGTTTATTTATTTTCTTTTTCTATCTCCCTTTTCCTTTACTGCTTTTTCTATGTTTCTTTTTGTTTACCTTTCTTCCCATTCTCCCTCTTTAATTACCTTTTTTTCCTATCTCCCTTTTGTTTACATCTATTCTATCTCACTTTCTATTTATCTTTTCTGTTTCCCTTTTTATCTAACAATTTCTATCTCCCTTTCTATTCACCTTTTTTCCTATCTCCTATCTTATTTACCTTTTTCTATATCCTGTTTTATTTATCATTCTTACGTGTCTTTTCATCTTCTTTTTACATAACCTTTCTTCTTTCACCTTTCCCTTTCCCGTATATTTTT
>NC_051405.1:24325633-24325915 GCF_015228065.2 Penaeus monodon
ACCTGTTTTCACGCCATTAAAAATCCCTGAGGCAAATAAGCAAATAAATAAAACACAAACTATTACTGAACACGTGGGAGGATAGTCATATCAATAAGGATAAAAAAATAAAAATACAATGATTTCATTTTTTTAAAATATAAAATTTTTAAAAGACGCCCAAAAGTTCGCCCCAGACTAATTTTTGTTTGATATTAATGCAGGAAGACGCTTTTCACACTTAGGTGTTTAATTCGATAATTACTTGGAAGTGTAATCTGATTAATATTAGAGGAACAGTAG
>NC_051405.1:24326355-24326669 GCF_015228065.2 Penaeus monodon
AGAAAACTACTGCAGAGCATGCCTTTAACGTCCGTCCTTTTCTGTAAAAAAAAAAACTGCGTCCCCCCCCCACACCTGTTCCCTTCTGGGTAAAGTTCCCTAACGCAAGGTTCATTCACGACCTCAGTGTATGACATTTTTGGTTTCACATGACATGGTTGTACAAGGGCTAATGCGAAGGTGGTTTCCTGTTGCCTGCCTCCGGGTGACTGGAAAGCTCAACTTATTCCGTTCTTGCCTTCCTAGCTATTGCCTGCTAATGTAGCTTTTGTCGTATTGGTGTCGTATTCATATATGCTGTCTTAGCATATATG
>NC_051405.1:24328400-24328663 GCF_015228065.2 Penaeus monodon
TGCAGTTAAGGATTAAGTCAACAATATCCACCCAGAACAGTGAAAGTTTTAAAAGCATATTCAGCAAACACACCACAAGCCACGAGCGACGCCGTTAACCCCAGGCCAAGCGCTGGGGTTATCTCTGCTCTTTCTCGCATCCCTCCCTCCAGATGCGTCATCGTCCAGGCGGAGCTCAGGGAGATATCTCCGCGCACGAGTGATCGGTGGCCGTTGTGCATCAGCGGAAACCAACGGCGCAGTTTGTTGATGTGACTATTGTT
>NC_051405.1:24329035-24329599 GCF_015228065.2 Penaeus monodon
AGAGAGAGTGGGAGGAAATGATATAAAAAACGATATGATGCTGCAGCAACCTTTATGCAGGTAACCCTTCTTTACAAGGATCAATTACATCCGTATCCGCTATTTCAGAGAATCATTAAATTAAAACAGTGAACTAAGTTAATTACCTACGAAAGCAAAATTGGAGTACACAGTTATGTTTCCTTAAACCATGGTAATTTACCAGCCACAGTTTTTTAACTAAGCCGCTTCAAGTGTAATGATGAATGATTCTATATCTTTTAGCCTGGGGGACACCCGAGAATTCCTATGTTTTATGGCGCTATTAGTATGGTAATGGCTACCCTTCAATAAACGAGAGAGTCATATGAATGCTAATGGGCCGTGTAAACTTCTGCACGCGACTGTACTTCCAGATCGGGGAAATACTGGTACCGATTTTATCTCTGAGTTCCGTCGTGCTTTATAGATCGCGTCGTGAGGATCAAGGGTGATCTGTGTGTGCTCGTCACTGTGAATATAACTTTCTCTATCATTCTCTATCTCACTTTCTCTTTTTGTCAATCTTTCTATTATCTTTCTATT
>NC_051405.1:24329698-24329987 GCF_015228065.2 Penaeus monodon
TATATGTGTCTAAATGTCTAAAAAGTAGGTTCCCGACAAAATATTCATTTTGCACAGTTTATAGACATCCCGGCCTTCAACTCCGGTCTGGGGGCAAAGGTGACAAGGGAGTTGGTAACCATTAATTACCGTTCTCTACAACCGACCTATGTTCCTGTAGAAGTGGGACTCTGCGAGGTTAGAGATACACTAAGCAGTGGTCAGTACAGAAATATCTTCAGCCAACACATCAAAGGTACAAGAGGTGCCGTTAATCTCAGGCCAAGTTGAACTATGCTCTCTATGCATA
>NC_051405.1:24330302-24330548 GCF_015228065.2 Penaeus monodon
TTCTTTTTTACCATCTTTATCTTGCCAAATAAGGATAGGTAGGTAAACATTTTTCCTAAAATAAGGCTTTGTATTTGGGAAACATATAAAGAACATTCACCATCTTGGACAGCTTGGGCAGTTCTATTGATCAAAGTAGTGATTTCCGCTTTTTACATCAATGCGAATAGTCACTTTACAACTTGCAGGTGATTAGTTAAATACTACACTGTTGTATTTACAATAATTATCAGCATGAACTGGTCA
>NC_051405.1:24331578-24331649 GCF_015228065.2 Penaeus monodon
CAGCTGCATTCCGTCACTGGATGCGATGTGAAACAAGAAAGGGTCCGGCTTCGTTCCAGTGATCACATTCT
>NC_051405.1:24332218-24332515 GCF_015228065.2 Penaeus monodon
ATGATACAAAAATCAACACATAACAGTAAAGATTGTCTCTTGTCTCTAATTACGTCATCCTTAGCTTAGGGTCCGGCTTCATTCCACCTGCTGCCAGCTCTGACCTTTGACCTTTCTGACGCTTTCTTTCGCTTTGCTTTGACCAATCAGAAGGAAGGAATATGCCCCGCCTACCAGGGGAGACCTAGCATCCCCTTGACCTCTGACTGGCACCGATGTTGTCATAGACGCATATTTTCCAAAGGAATACTGAGTTAGTCATTTATGATTATGACATATTGTAATGGAGGAGGCAAA
>NC_051405.1:24334877-24335237 GCF_015228065.2 Penaeus monodon
ATATACCTTTAAAACAAGATTCTGATGGACATAAATTCCAATTTCATATCTAAATTAATTTGTGAAATTGGTTTAATCAAATATCCATGTTAATACAATACATTTTGATTTGGATGAACCATTTTGTGGGAGTTTCACTCAGGCTAAATAATGATCAGTCAATGGGAAACTCGGCCTTTTTTTTCTTTTTTTTTGAAAGGTTTCATGTAACGTAATATTACTATGATACTGAACTGCAGCCATATGAAAATTGAAAATGAAATGAAAATCTCACTGCACAACAATTGCAATAAAACGTGTTCTCTTTCAATAGGCATTCTTAATACATTTGCTGTTGTGTTGTTGCAATGTATATATTAT
>NC_051405.1:24336123-24336780 GCF_015228065.2 Penaeus monodon
TTGAAAGTTTCAGGCAAATTAGTGAGGAAAAGGTTTTGCTGAAAAGCCCCTCTTTAATCTAGCCTCGTTTTGATTGTGGTTCCTGTTGCTTCGTTACTTCAAACAATCATTACTTGACCAATTTAACGCAGTTTTCATCACATTTTCATTTGTTTTACAAAGAGCTCTTAATTTTTTTTTTTTTTTTGTGAGTAAGTGATTTTTCAAGCAAATGTATTTTCAAATGTAACTTGAAGATGTTTTTTGCAATCTAATGATCCGAAAAAAATGCATTTGATTGTTTAGGCTCAATTGAAGTTGACTTTTATTTGTTATAGAGGTTAGAGTGTGACCTAAGTATGGAAGACAGGGTGAGAGACTTGTTGTTACGGCTACGGCTGCAATAAAATTGCTAAAAGGGTAAAAGTTGCGTAGGAGATATATAAGAAGTGCAAAAAAGCAAAAACAGTGAAAGACAGGGAAGGTAGAGGCAGGCAAAAGAAGGCAACAAAGAGAGAGGACAGTCATTGATAAAGGTTGCCTTACCATTTAGCCAATGACCCCGAGAAGAATTTTGACAGACTTGAGTGGTAGGACACTGAATATTAGACTTCTGGAGAGTGGTTTAATTATGCTAGCCAAGAAGAAGCCGTTATTGACTGAAAAGGCAAGGAAGAC
>NC_051405.1:24336963-24337433 GCF_015228065.2 Penaeus monodon
GCCGATTGTACAAAATCAATAGAACAGTTAGCGGAGAGTATGACATCAAAATCTTAATATGCTGTGCAGTTTCATCCACCATTTTGAGATTGTGAAGTAGAATTCCAGCAGGATTATGCTCCCTGCCACTCTGCAACAATTGTTGAGACCTGGAGGGCCAAAAATAAGTTGAGAGTTTTGGAATGACCTTGTAATAGTCCTGATATGAACCCAGTCGAGTTTGTTTGGGAATATATTGCAAAGAAAGTGTTTTAAAATAATGTAGAGCAACATTCCTATTGTCGATATAACTGTAAGATGTATGGGAGTATGGAACAATGCAGTGATAAAGGCAAACGGAGGCTCTGCCAGATAGTTGAGCAATTCTTTATGTAAAAGATGTTTACACAGGATATAATTGCTCTAATCGACATCTTTAATCATTCAGCGTATGTCTATGGCTATAGATTCATCAATGGTTCTAAAAATGC
>NC_051405.1:24338622-24338951 GCF_015228065.2 Penaeus monodon
ACAGATTGTTACTGGAAATGCCTTGCATCAGATCCCCAATTAAAAATCGAATTTGCTTGAGTCTTCTCCAATGCAAATCATCAATAATAATGGAGTAGCTTGCATCATATTAGCATGATTTCATTTCCAAAAATCCTCCCAAATTAACGAGCAACAGGTACGGGCAGCTGACATAATGAGTAAATGAAATTTGAACTGATTTTATTATGGCGTGTTTGTGGGCAAAGTTCCATACTTATTTGTAAAATGACATGTTTGATAGTCCTCCCATGTCAAGTTATTGGCTCCTTTTTCTGCCTCTCTAACTTTCCCTCCCCCACCCCCACCAT
>NC_051405.1:24339241-24339357 GCF_015228065.2 Penaeus monodon
GGTACAGACTACCGATATCGTATTGTTATCATGTAACGACAATCACCAAAGGAAGTGTGCGAGAATTATCCCTTGATTAAATCCTACTTACTAGAATTTTCGTTATATAAATATGT
>NC_051405.1:24339612-24339768 GCF_015228065.2 Penaeus monodon
GGAGGGGGGGGGGCACAATCGCTCATCGGAGGACTTCTGATTGAGTCATCCCGAGCGAAGGGAAGTCATCTCAATCCCTGGCCAAGGGAAGTCATCTCAATCCCGCGCGAAGGGAAATCATCTCAGTCTCGGGCGAAGGGAAGTCATCTCAATCCC
>NC_051405.1:24340032-24340118 GCF_015228065.2 Penaeus monodon
CAACTCCACAATTCAAGCACAGGCATATCATTCCTCATTGATATTACCCTGTCCCTTAGGATGCATCAGAGAAGGTACAAAGCCAC
>NC_051405.1:24340143-24340303 GCF_015228065.2 Penaeus monodon
AGAAGGTGGAATGTGCGGATGGCGAAGTGGATCGAAGATTGTGATGTGGGGAGGGGGGTCGTGTGAGGGGGGAGTATGGATGAGATGCGGGAAGAGGGGTAGGGGGGGATTAGTCCATGGAGGGAAACTGTCGTGTAGTGAGGGTGTCTATTGGTGGCTG
>NC_051405.1:24340709-24341107 GCF_015228065.2 Penaeus monodon
CTGCAACGACTGTACATAAATTCCCTTTTCCCCTATTTGCTCGACCTTTGCGAAAGTTTCTAATTAGGAGAACATATACGAAGGTCCTCAAATAATCCTCGGAACTTTGTATAAGGAGGATGAGAGAAAGAGGGAGGAAGAGAGGAAGAGAAGAGAGAAGAAGAGATGGAGAGAGAAAAGGAGGGATAGGGAGTAAAAGAGTGAGAAAGGGAATGGTATAGAGAGAAGAGGAGGAAGAGAGGGTAGGGAGTGGAAGAAAGAAGGGGGTGGAGGGAGGATGACGGGAAAAGAGGGATAGAGAGAAGGAAGGGAGAAGGGGAAAGATGGGAGAAAGAGAGGGAGGTGGGGAGATGGAGTAAGGGATAGAGAGAGAGGAGAGGGTGGAAGAGATGCAGAGG
>NC_051405.1:24341436-24341655 GCF_015228065.2 Penaeus monodon
ACAAACAATGAAAATCACTTTCTTCGCCTTTTTCTTTTTTCTATAGCTTTTTTTCCTTCTTTCTTAGGAGGGAGAGGTTAAAGTACCTTGCCTAATTCACATATGCAAACGAGGAATCAACTTTCTCAGTAAAGTAAAGTCTGACTGAGTTTGCTGACTTGCCTCATCCATTTCCATATTTGAGGGATATTTCCAATCCTAAAATATGTTTTCGAAGAA
>NC_051405.1:24343558-24343634 GCF_015228065.2 Penaeus monodon
GATCAGCAGTGTTTGCCAAGAAGAGCTGTTGCCTGAATGATGCAGAGGGAACGTTCAGAGTGAATTCATTATTCAT
>NC_051405.1:24343804-24343919 GCF_015228065.2 Penaeus monodon
GCATTGTACATGAAAATAGCAATATTCATTTGTTCAATTAATTTTTTACATTTTAAATGACATGTCATTTTGCAGTGCAATGACATTCTGACATATTACTGTTGTGTTATATTCA
>NC_051405.1:24344150-24344423 GCF_015228065.2 Penaeus monodon
ATACACGAACCTCTAACATAACCTGTTAGTTAGCAAATATAACAGAGCAAGGGTCAATAACAACATCATGAAGACGCAACATCTACAACAAACTACGTTTCTTTAATATTCGTACTCAAAAGAAAAGAAAACGTTTTAGATAAGCATAATAAAACCATATTATCACATTATCACATTTTTTGGCAGTCCAAAAGTACCTCATATATATGGTCATGATTTCCATCATCATAAGAAAGTTTTCATTAAGGTGAAATTACCTAGTTTCTACTCCAT
>NC_051405.1:24345419-24345868 GCF_015228065.2 Penaeus monodon
TCAGCATCTACAATATAATCCATATTTCAAGATTTTATCACATTCTCCAAAACTGAAAACAGAAAACGTCAAAAAAATCTAAAATGAGTACGTCTCCCCTTCCCCTCTAACACAACTGAGAGAAGTTCCTTAACTAGCTGAAGTACTTCAAGGAATCTCATTATTCCTTTCGCTTTATAGTTATGGCAAGATCCTGTTGAATATCCGCCTCTAAAGAAATGAAATAAAAGTGCAGTCCGAAAGTATCTCGTATGTGGTTTTTGTTATCATGTATAAAGTGTTTCTTTTGTAGACTTTTTTTTTTCTCTCTCTCGTCTTTTCTTTCATAACATCGTCATGTGAATAAGACTTTCATGTTTAGTAAAGTAACTAATCTGTTTAATATTCCTTTTCCTCTATAAATCTTTCTATCCTTTTATATACTTAACTGTCTGTTTTTCTGTCAGTGT
>NC_051405.1:24346037-24346279 GCF_015228065.2 Penaeus monodon
TTAATCAGCCAATAATTAATTTTAACGTAAATCTGAAGTCCATCTTAATCAACATCAAGAAACACTGCCTCCAGGGATCGCAGACAGATATCTCTGACACTATTAATTTTCTAATAACTTCTCAGTAACTTAGAGATGACAACAATAAAAGTGGATGCGTTACCATTCCATTACTATTGAAAATGATATGATTAGAGACGTCAGTGAGAGAGAGAAACTTTTCAAAATCATTTCAAGGGACC
>NC_051405.1:24346469-24347067 GCF_015228065.2 Penaeus monodon
ACCCAAAGCACAGATTTTTTTTTTAATCCCAAGGAACCGAGAAAAAAACAGACAAAGGACCAGACAGCGAAACAGGGACAAAGGCACAGACAACGTTAGACATCCAACTACAGCATACCAGAAGTTTAAAAAAAAGGAAAAAAAACGGGAGAAACAGTCTCCGTTCCTTCGCAAATCCGCCTCGAGGTGTGTGTATATATTCCAGCTGATGGAACAAGAGTGGCCAGAGAGGTAAATCCCCGAATCTCAGACATTAATTTCCTGTGTGAACTTTTGTGTGCGCGACTTTGTTCGTGTCTTCTCTTTCCCTCCCTTATTAGGAGCTTTTAAATTACTTTTCGTGAGAAGATGAGGATCACGAGGAAATCTCTTTTCTTTTATTTTATTTTCCTTTCTTTTTTCTTTTTGCATTTCTCTTCTCTTTCCTCTTATGTAATATCTAGTTGTTGTATATATGTTTGTTTGTTGTTGTTGTTGTTTTTTTTTGCCTTGTTTCTTGCCTTGTTCTTACGTCTGTTGCTCTTTTCATGGTATTTTTCCTGCGCTATCAATATTGTTTCGTTTGCTTTACCTACATTCTGTGGCATAATAACCGGCT
>NC_051405.1:24348198-24348292 GCF_015228065.2 Penaeus monodon
ACCGTGAAAATATATCTTATCGTAAATGTCAGTGAAATAGGATACACTGGGAAATGTAAAAAATTAATAATAATAAATAAGATTTCGAAATGCA
>NC_051405.1:24353006-24353143 GCF_015228065.2 Penaeus monodon
TGACCAGTAGGTCTTCTCGTTCAGAAAAATCCATTTTGGTTTAAGTTGCTGTGGTATAATAAAAAAACGAGATTTATGTCACAAAGAAAATAGTTTAAAACAAACTGTTACATTCTTACATATTTCCACTAACAAAT
>NC_051405.1:24353256-24353708 GCF_015228065.2 Penaeus monodon
GGGGCCACAAGTGATGAATTTACTCCTTTTCCAGTAAAAACAGTAAGCCAAATTAGGAAAGCAACACATCCTGGAATGGATAAATCCTTATGTATTCTATATAATCCTTTGGTGTTATAAGTCTTTCTCATTCTGTATCATGCAGTATGACAGTAGCGTTCATAATGGCGCTGTTATACCTGTTATCAGCATTACTTTCATTTATCCAAATTACGTTTATATTGTTGTTTTCATTATCAATCTGTTAATTCTAATACATCTTTAGAAAATGATGCTGTAAAGTTTCTATATACCATAACGAATTCAGAGTTGGAAATTGTAGTGGTAGTGTTGATAAAGCAAAAATTGATACTTTCTTCGTAGATATTTAAACTCACTTCATTCATTTCCACCTTTAAATCACACGCGAACTTAAGCATAAAGATACAACGCCAGACCACAATAATGCACAC
>NC_051405.1:24353762-24354046 GCF_015228065.2 Penaeus monodon
CCTGAATAATGGGATCGTAGAGTCTCGGAATCCCCTTTGATCTTCCCGAACCTCTATCGCCGGATCCGCAGTACAATAGAGTACTGAACTCGGTGTCAGGCTGGATAATCTATAGTGTCGTAAACGTCAGTGTGGTAAATGCTGTTTCTACGCTGAGGCTGCCTTGGAAACGCTCACTTACGTTATTGGGAAGTCTTCATGTAAGTATGAGGTTTCGTCATACACTTTACAGTCTGTTGCGTGCTCTTTCTCTTCCGAATTTTCTTTCTTTCGCTTTCTTGTAT
>NC_051405.1:24354157-24354405 GCF_015228065.2 Penaeus monodon
TTCAGTGCCCCTCTCATTTCGTTTCTAATATCCATTTTTACCTTAATATTAATAATGATTAGTCAAACGAAAACATTCATACACTTCTAAGAATTTTTTATGAATATGTACACTCGACTATATTTCTTTACGTGTGCCACCTTATCTTTGCTATTACATTCTTTATTTAATGTTTAAAATGATCATCATCATTACTGCTACTTTCGGTAACATTATCGTTACTTTCGATTTTAGAAAAAAAATATTTT
>NC_051405.1:24354872-24355086 GCF_015228065.2 Penaeus monodon
TAGTTCTCTATGTAATGCTGATGCCCGTTATACTTTACGGATCAAAGTCATTGTTTCGTAAATGGCGTAATAATCATTAGCTAATTTGACTCACAAAATTTTGATTAAAATATTCAGTGTAAAAGTTACCATTAAATAGCTCCTGGTTTTCATTGTCTCTTCATCTATCAATATATCTATCGGCCCTCGACCTGCACGTTGATTTACCTTCTTT
>NC_051405.1:24355313-24355620 GCF_015228065.2 Penaeus monodon
GCGGCTAATTCTTGACATAAACAATTTACATCAGCATCGACAGGCGTTTCTTTCGTGGCTTCATAGTAAAATAGCGAGAATATTTTCTTCTCTCCCCACTCAAAAAGAAAAAAAAAAGGAAACTGTCTAACTTTTAGAAAGTTCGGATTCCCTTCCAAGAGGGGAAACTCTATACCGGAACTTTTGATTTAAAAAAATACGGCATTTTTTCGGAATTGGACTAATTCTACGAGGAAGAGGAGAAAATCGTTCATTTGTGTACTTCACTGATTTAGTCATGATCTATTGTATGTGTGTGCGTGTGTGG
>NC_051405.1:24356500-24356811 GCF_015228065.2 Penaeus monodon
CATAGGATCGACGCTTGTGATAAGCTGAAATTGAGTAAAGGGGATTGGTGTGGATTTCGTGGAGTAGAAGGCCACTTCATGAGTTAGCGCTGGAGGTTTGAGAAGATGTTAGCCTCGAGGACTGGCGGCCAAGATTCGCCCGAGAATAATCGGACATCCGCAGGGACTCCATAGGATGGTCCTTTTTTATCACTTTAGGAGGCCGGTCATTTCAAGAGGGAGTGTCCTTCATTGCGGGAAAAGAGGATGTCACGGGACCCCCTCCTCCTTATCCGAAGTCAAAAAACGAATAAGGGGGACGCCCTGCGACA
>NC_051405.1:24357597-24357746 GCF_015228065.2 Penaeus monodon
AGGATGACTGTGGCATTCGGTTACAGTATCTCTCCGGTAAGAACAATGTTCTGGCTGATGCATAATAGGCGGACCCTCCATTAGACGATTTATTGGTGGGGACAGCTAGCACAGTCTGTCTTGTCTCTGGGCATGGAGGGGTATTACCA
>NC_051405.1:24358002-24358091 GCF_015228065.2 Penaeus monodon
GAGGGCATTCGTAAGCACTGTTGTTATGAAGGAGAATTCCCCTCCCCCATCAGAGATAACCTGAGAAAGAGCCTTCTCGGGTTATCTAT
>NC_051405.1:24358492-24359143 GCF_015228065.2 Penaeus monodon
CCTGACTACTCAGAAGAGTACTCGGGGAAGAAAGAAGGATAGGTGTGGGAGGGAATGTACCTACACTTATGGTTTACGTTCTACGGGATGGCTATAACAAACATTAACGATTGTGAGGGTAGATGGATGGTTTTAGCTAACAAAGCAGGAGGATGGAAGTCTGTGAGGTTCAAATGTTCCTGGCGTGGTGTAGTTACTCTATATTGGAGTTACTTTTGAAGTGTCGCAGGAAGGATTCCAGGTTAGTTTGACTGGCATAAAATTGGTTTGGAACCAGGGGGAAGTCTTGCCACTGGAGGATTTAGCAGAAATAAGGAATGTGATTCAGGACGTGAGGGCAGTGTCCTCCGGAAAAAGGCTTCTGTGGAATCGCATGGGACACAGTATGTGGGAAAGAAATTAAATGTTTAAAGGATTTAGTTTTTTATTATCTGTAGATATTAATTGTATTCGGTAGTTAAATCAAAGAGAACTTCAGGTGAAGGATAAATCGTTGGTTTTACAGGGGATATTACGGAGGGTGCTAGATCAGAGTCGAAACCACCAAACTAATCTAGGGACATATGTAAAAACTGGTTTACAGGAGACAAGACCAGATGAAAGAAATCATTCAAGACAGACTGACTTTGGTAAGGGTTTTTTCATGACTAT
>NC_051405.1:24359450-24361159 GCF_015228065.2 Penaeus monodon
CCTATAGGGCAATGTTCCAGGAAGTTAAAGAAAGTCGGGTTGGTTATGGTAGGACTGAGGGGAGCCATAGCAGGGAAACCTATCAAGTGACCTCATGCAAACAAATACCCGAATGAATATTCTTCAAAGCATTGTCATGGAAGGGGTACCACTGTTGTTTTCCCCCAAAGAAGAGAATTTACTCCTATTCTACGAAGTCATGCAGTTGGAGGTCCAGCCGGCGTGTCACATGGACACACTGATGATGTATCTGGCCCTTCTTTTGCCAGGGATACAACTGGATATGTTTCAGAGTCCAGAGTTTTCCACGATCGGTTGTCAACTAGCATGTCTTTGTAAAGATCAAGATTTTTCCTTGTTTCTGATTGTTCCAGAGTCCAGGGGTCTGTTTATCAAAATGGAGGGGCTGGACTCTTGTCAATTGGTATGTGTGCTCAGTTCAGCATGTAATGACGTGTCTCAGTGCAGTTTTCTTCGGCGACCTCCAGGACGATTCCACATGCGAATCGTCCTGAATCATTTGATGTATCAGGAGGGGATAGTGACGCCATGAGAGACCTTAGAGGGTGTGGGGATACTACAGGTGGGTGCTGGATGTCAGGTGGCAGCCCAGGAGCTGCTCCTGCCACCCATCTCGACGAGTAAAGAGACATCAGAGGTCACCATAATCCCCAAAGCCTGTCGCAGGACGCCTATCACCTAAGTGATGCTGAAATTTTCCAAAAAATCTCTGAAAATGGTCCTCTGGGTGAGGCAAATGCGGATAATTTCCCATGTCAAGTGGAAGGGTCTACTCTCAGAGAGCAAACCTGGGTCAGGGCCCTCTTGAGAGACGATGAACAGAAGAGAGAAACAAATGGAGACAAACAGTTTTTCACAATAATGTTATGGGTAATGTCCTCAATCTCCTTTGCGTATGTGACTTTCAGTGAACTGTACAAACTTAAATGCAAAGGATTGGTGGAAAACTTGTGAAATTTAAAGAATAAGTGATCACAGGTGATTCAGAAATGCTAAATTACACAGAAAAAAAACATCAGTGGACGAGTGTTTTTTCTGTGAAATCCCAGAGCGAGTCTAACAGGGATGGATGTGTTCCATGATAGCGCCACGCACCACCCAGAGGGGCAGAGGTCAAATCTCCCAGGAAAGAGAGCTTGTTTGCAGGCTCTTAACTCAAAATACATGGTTGCCATGGGATTTATCGCTCTTATTGGAGTAAACGGGACGATAACTCTGGGGAGGGGAGTGATGTAGTGATGTAGTGTAATCGAAACGACATGGGAAACAACGAACGTTAGTGAAATTGTGAGACCAGCCTGAGGCGGAGTGCCTCAGGGGAGTCAGATACCATCGAGACACGAGGGGATACGGTTCGCGGATTGCTTGTGCGATGAACCATATTCGTAAGGGCTTATATAATGTCAATGGTACGGAAGTGGCTCGTTGAGCAAATGTGGTATCTCATAGGGGTTTATTAATATTGATTTACAATATATATTTGATTGGGTTATTTGTTAGTAACTAGATTAATCTAGCAAATTCAATTTATATCACTCCTTTTATCATTAGTGAATAATCATAAAGAATTTTCCCTTCTCTTTTCAAGAGGAACTGGTGGTAGTGCAATCATAGACTATCATTCTGTTTGAACAGGGAATTAGGACTGTGAACTGTGAATTAGGATTATTTTTACTGATCTCGTATAC
>NC_051405.1:24362509-24362606 GCF_015228065.2 Penaeus monodon
CCGAGAGCTGAAAAATGTATGAGTTGTGATTACATTCTCAGGAAAACTGGCTTTTTTTAGTGCAGTGTGTTCGGTTTGCTTTATCTGTCCTTTGAAA
>NC_051405.1:24363325-24363401 GCF_015228065.2 Penaeus monodon
TTGATTTAGGATATTTTTATGCTTCGCCTTTGCCCTAAAAGAGGCTTCCAATGAATGTAATTCTTAATAAATCAAG
>NC_051405.1:24363535-24363714 GCF_015228065.2 Penaeus monodon
TTGAGTGTTTTTCATTCTCATTTATTTCGCATACCTTTGCTACTAATAATTAGAGTTACAGTTTTTTGTTTAACATATCAAGTTTGTTCATAGTCTGTACTGATTCCTTTTCAGTAATTATAAAATTGCGTTAATTGCTGGAATTGCACAAAGTAAGCTATAGCGGTAAGCACAATTAC
>NC_051405.1:24363745-24364176 GCF_015228065.2 Penaeus monodon
CATATCAATGCTTAAAATGTTCACATCAAGATTACAGAAATATTTGTTTCATCCATATGTTAATATTACGTCAATGAGCGAGAGGCCAGAGAGGAAAAAAAAACTACAATGCTCTTAATGAGACAGACTTCCCATATCTTTATTATAATACTAAAAGCACATTTTCGATCTTGAATTTTAAATGTAGCCGAAAGGGAATGAATTTTGAAGCTCCCGTATTAACTGTTTAATTAAATGAATCCATACTCTCTTACATATGCAAAGGCCTCAGAGACATATAAAGCTGCCATCCACCCTGTGCTGTCATTCCATAATTATTTCAAAACATTAATTTTCGAAGCAGTAACTAACATAAATTTCTGAAAAAAAAAACAATTGATGCTGACAGCTTTGTACTTTGGTAACTCTAGTTCGGAAGAAAATTAAAATTC
>NC_051405.1:24364224-24364362 GCF_015228065.2 Penaeus monodon
CCATTTGATTTTCTTCAGTTTGATATGCAGTGGTATAGCTAAATTTCATCTAGAACGAAAAACCTAATTCAGTTATAAGCTATTAATGACATTATTACCTGGTAATTGTGAATATTATTTGAAATACTGTTCGGTATC
>NC_051405.1:24364622-24365033 GCF_015228065.2 Penaeus monodon
GGCAAATGGTAAACGTTCTTTGGGTCGCATATTTGGGAAGGTAGTGGAACGTGGAGGGTGAATCCGTAGAGTTTGTACCCTTGTTTGCTTGTGATGTGGAGGACTGATGTATTCCATTTAGTTAGCTATGCGTTTGGTGGTTCAGCAGAGCAGAGATTTGGCTGAACAGGGGACGAGACACTAAGGTAAACAATCAATAAACCTGTAAATACACGTTTTGCCAGCACTGGGTACGAAGAGGCATCCTACTCAGGTAGGATCGCCACCAAATCGGAATTCTGTACGCATTTGCCTTTCAGTCAGAATTGTCATACTGGAGCCTGGATGCAAGGCTGCGTCAAAGCAGGCTTCTTATTTATTTATTCCACATAGTAAAGTATTTTTTTGATGTTATTAGAATAAGAGAAGAAG
>NC_051405.1:24365073-24365280 GCF_015228065.2 Penaeus monodon
TCTTGCTATGGTAATTATCCTGAATAACATTTGTTGTTATTATCACTATGATCATCGCCATCATTAGTATTTTGGAGTTACTGAACCTAGCAACACATTTGAGTAAGGATGATGATATTGTTTACGTGTACTACGTGCACTTAAAGGCTCCCTCATATTCGTATATCAAAGGTGTCAAAAGCCCGGTCTTCCGTGTGCATGTGTGTG
>NC_051405.1:24365466-24365712 GCF_015228065.2 Penaeus monodon
GATGTTTTTATTTGCAAATATTGTAGATGATGGAGATACTCGATAATTGTTTCTGAAAAAGGTAACTGTACAGGTATGACTTTTACGAAGAAAAATTCTATGAAATGAAGGAGACAGAAAAAAAATTCTTTTGTTGCAGGGGAGCCAAAGCAAGGTAAATTACTTAAGTTGTAGTCGTATATCTATCGTGTAAGTTTTATCTAAACAACGAAATGAATCTTGATGCTCCATCTTAATTTCTCCTGT
>NC_051405.1:24365826-24366467 GCF_015228065.2 Penaeus monodon
ACCCACTGTCTACCTCATTCAGCCTTTGTTGTCGTTCATTTTTACCACTTTTTTTGCCACTTTGTTTTCTTTTCTTTTTTTCAAAGGCGGTAATACTACTTATAAATATAAATATTAATTTTCAGCATCCACTTGCATTGGTTTGATCTTTCTGACTGTAAAATACACATTCATTTTCATTTGAGTTTATCCTTTGAAATACATACACACACAAAGCGAAAATATTTTTAACACAGTGTTTTATCTTTGTATTTTTCAATCATCATTTGTTTGAACCATCATGTCCAACTGGCAAAGCTGATTCTCGCATTTGTCTAAACGTTCTAGATAATGCGACATAGTACACATTAATTTATAATGTTAAACTAATGACTTCTTTCACTTGAGAGTCGCTGTAATAACAATTCACCGTAATGGAAAAATAATAGGACGAACCAAACAGATAAAACATCATTTCTGCTATGTCACTTGATATGCCATTAGTGCATCGTATTATTAAACATTAATTGCAGCGGTATGCGAAAGAATCATATTGTCCCGGAGCTCTAATGGTTGCAAGTAAGGGAGAGAGAAGATATGAATGCTATTTGTGTTTTTATGTGTATCATGGAGGAAGAATTACTTCGTAACGTATGATTTGC
>NC_051405.1:24367277-24367380 GCF_015228065.2 Penaeus monodon
ATGAAAAAATATAAATGTTAAACACGATGTCGATGATCATGATGCTATCATGGAAATGATAGTAAAGGTAATGTCGATAACTAACGTATACATGCATATGCAT
>NC_051405.1:24367849-24368733 GCF_015228065.2 Penaeus monodon
CTTTTTTATATTTTTCACAGCAACGGTAATGTTTAAGAGATTAGCAATTGTGACGAGCATAGACATTGAAGCATTCTTACTGTACAGTCTCATTAGACAAACGGTCCCATTTAATGACGTTTCCTTTAACTGACATATGCAAGGAGGAAAAGATAATCGTATTCTAAACGTCGTGACTATGTAAGGAAACGTTCATTAGAAAAAGATTTATAGCGTGAACTAGGGTTGGCAGCTTGCTCTGTGACGGGTCGGTAATTGGCCTGTCATGTTAAGTCTTCAATACAAGGATTTCTCCTCTTGATAAAAGCGAATGGAATATGCAGGAGAGGTTATTTCTCGTTTTATATTCTGTTACGATTTTTTTAATCGATTGATGACCTCTGCTGGAAAAAAATGTTCAGACCATGATTATTATGATGATAAGAATAGTAACAAGGAACGATGCATTAATGATGGAATCAATAAACGTGATAATTAACAACAACAACAAAAAACACAAGAATGATAATCATCAGAATATGGTAATAAAGTTTACAGCGATAATAAACATAACGATGCTGTTGTTATTGAGAAACACACCGGTAAATATAATGATAATGATAAGAATAAGAATTGACAATGATGAAATTGTGAATGATGCATAGAACAACAACATATGCAGCAGCAGAAACAATCAAAATAACGTCTAAAGAAAAAAAACGCAGCATAAAAAGCCAAGGTAAATGGCGACATCAGGAATGCCCGAAACATGACATGTGGCCAAGCAAGGGAAGTGTCATGTACGCGTTGAGGGGCGACCATGAACTATGCATGGGAGCCGAGGGGACATTGTCAGGGGCGGCCAGCTTATAGGGGACGGGTCTTTAAGAGATTTTTTTCTGCTG
>NC_051405.1:24369697-24370142 GCF_015228065.2 Penaeus monodon
GAAAAAGATACAGATAAAACAAATCAACTCCAACAGCTTTTATTTTTTAAGTATGCTAATTCGCGTAAATAATGTTCATACCTCTGCAACTTCGCGAGCAATATATCAACAGGTTATAACAGAATTAGCTCTTAATTCTTCTAAAACAAACGTCAACGAACAAAAGTTACGCAATTTCTGTGAATGAAGATAATAAGTAGTTAATGTTTACTGCTTTGTTCGAGTGCTTAATGACAGTGATATCATCTTGGAAAGGAAAGGAATGTATTCAGGACAAGTGCAAGCGTTTACTCGTATTATTTCACTAGAAAGCAACACAGTAAATTTATCTTGAATACTAAGCAAATCGCAAATTTAGAAGGATTATTACATGTCTTCGAGAGTAATGTACATTTACAAGAGTGATTTTTTTAGATTATTTACTTCATTTATTCAGCTTATCCTT
>NC_051405.1:24371274-24371387 GCF_015228065.2 Penaeus monodon
GAGGTCGAACAGTAGAGATAACCCAGCATTTCAATAGAAGAAAAAAACTCAGTAATTTAATAGAAATGTATTTATTTCATTTTCATACTTCTATACTAATTTATATCAAAGGT
>NC_051405.1:24371438-24371545 GCF_015228065.2 Penaeus monodon
GCTTTTCGGAAAAAAGTAAAAAAACGACAATACTGTAATTAGACAAATAAAAATGTGTACACAAAGAAAAAAGAACGAGAGAAAAAGCCTGAAGACAAGAAAAAATA
>NC_051405.1:24371693-24371834 GCF_015228065.2 Penaeus monodon
CCCAAAGATACCAAATAAATACAGTGGAGAGAAATAAAACAAATTAGCATTAAATAGTATTACAGTAATAATTTCCGAACACTTGCTGGTTGTTTCTAAACAATGAAACAAATAACTAAAGCTAATTCTTACTTCCACCAA
>NC_051405.1:24372222-24372384 GCF_015228065.2 Penaeus monodon
ACGTCAAAATCCCTTTACAGACTCTGCTTTCAACCACTATCCCGGCTTGGACCCAGAAAATCCAAGGAGGCCGAGGTCATCAAATATTATTATCATGGCGGAGACGTACGGCGCCGGTGATAAAGCAAATTAAATTTCCTCCCTTTTCTTGGTCACATTTCT
>NC_051405.1:24372881-24373259 GCF_015228065.2 Penaeus monodon
AGATGATTCCCCGGAGGGCCATGTCCATCCAAACTCGCGGGACCATAAAAGATAAGATAACAAAAAAATAACGCATCGATTTAGTCTTTTGTTCTGAGGAGTTTGGGCGACACTTGAAGGCTGGGGAGCGAAGGAGGGAAGGAGGGATAGGGGGAGGGAGGGAAGGAGGGAGGGAAAAAGGGAGAGAAGGAGGGAGGGTAAAAGGGAGAGAAGGAGGGAGGGTAAGAGGAAGGGAAGGAGGGAGAGAAGGAGAGTGAGGGAGGGAGGGAAGGAGAGAGGACGACAGGAAGGGAAGGAGGGAGAAAAGAAGGAAGGAAGAGATGGAGAATAAGAAAGGGAGGAAAGAAGAGAAAAAAGGCAGGAGGGAAGCAAGGAGAG
>NC_051405.1:24375360-24375557 GCF_015228065.2 Penaeus monodon
AAGCATAAGTACCCTCCCTCACTCCCCTCGTCATGGCAGCCTAAACTAAGGAGAGGAAAAGCGAACACCGGAGGAACAGCTTGTCCCATACTTCTCAGGGTTATATTCTTCATACTTCTTTCATTATAACATTTCTTCGAGCTTCGTCTGTCTCATCATCGAGGGCCTGACATTCCGCGGATGCCAATTCGTCTTTC
>NC_051405.1:24377314-24377535 GCF_015228065.2 Penaeus monodon
GCTGAAAGAAGTATTTTTCATCCTTGTCATTTTAGAAAGAATGGACATCAGGTAAAAAGAATAGAGGTATTTTTCCTGCGTTGATTAACGTTATTGTTATAATCATAATTATTCCTATCACAATCATTCAGTTATCGGTGCAATAAGCACCACCTTTATTATGATCATAATCTCTATGAACTATCGTCGTTACCCTAGATATAACTAGTCGTTACCCTAGA
>NC_051405.1:24377609-24378575 GCF_015228065.2 Penaeus monodon
CAATTCCATAATCACTGTTTCATAAGCAAAATGAGACAAATAATCAGCTGTTATTTAAGTATGAATATATTCTAAGGAGAAATTCAGAGGCTAAAGATATAAACTTCCTAATAACACTTACCAAAAGAATTAATAAAACAGGAACAATTTAGCGTAAATATCTCTAAAATCATAGTTATGCAGGAAAGTACTGAATCTATGTCCCTTAAATTGGAAAGACATATTTTACGATAAACATTATAAACACAGGTAACAAACACTAAAGCGCACAAAGGTCTGAATTCCTAATATTTTCCCTCGATTCAAACTGGAAGCCAAATACCAGTATTTCCGATCTAGTAGTGACACCAGGTAAACTGTTCAGTCATTCTGAAGACATCCTGTACCTTGTGTTGAGAAAGCATATATTCCCAGGCTTAGTGAGTGTTTGCCTTAATGCCTAACTCCAAGCTTTAGCATACCTTTTGTCAATATAATGTACAAGTACCGTTCGCTGTTTACAGAAGTCTAGGGATTTTGCCACCCGTGTTTCACTACCGATGTGGATATGAGAAACTCGGACCTTAAAGAGTCTGTGAAAAATATTATGAAATATTAACACGAGGCGATGACTAAAATTTAGTATTTACCTTGTGTTTATCTTTTTTTCGTTTTCTAATTCATTATTGTAAACTAATCTGGCCTTAATGAAACGCCACATCGTCTCGACCTGTATATTCCGACCTGGAGTAAAAATCAGGAACGAAATTAGGAAAGCCTCAACGATCCTTTTCTTCTCATTCCAGGCACTTTTGAGAAGGAGCAAGGAAGAGACTCCGGTACTTGGAGACCTGCGAGCTCCCTCTTAAGACTTATTCACCAAAAAATTCTTCCCTCAACGGAGAAAACATGAGAGGGGGCTTGAGCTAAAGTCATGGTACTCCTGATACAAAAATACCCTCTTGAAGGGTATATCTGGTAATGAGC
>NC_051405.1:24378901-24379866 GCF_015228065.2 Penaeus monodon
GGGGGGGAGTAGGAAAAAGACTGTGGCGGAATGAACGTAAATCTTAGGCGGTTGGACGAAATACAGAGGAATGCAGAGCGCTTACGATAGTGGTGTAAATATGGATGAATAATGCTGACGTAAACTCAAGTGGAAAATCATATCATCTAAAATAGATATGAATTACGCATCACAGGGAGCAAATGTCACAGCTCTTGTAAAGACCTGAGTGAGTCTCGTTATACACTAATCTCTTCCGATTCTGGATGAAAATCAAGCGCGCAGCAAATTCCGATTTAGAAGCGTTGTTAGACAAATTATTTATTCATTAGACGTCTTTCTGTACGTTTATTGTTGGTGTTGCTTTTGTAAAACGTTTATTTACAGATTCATTAACTGTTTACCATAATGCCTAGACTTCTATTGATTCCTATTCTGTTCTGCTGAATACCAGTTCATCACAATACATTTCGAGTGTGTAAACTCTACGAATATTACCCTTCATATTTCACTACCGATTCAGCAGTGAGATGGGAACAAAAATATATCTTTTCTCTAAAAGGAAACTATATAACTATACCATGAGGTACAAATTAGAGAGCTAAGAAAACGACTAAAATCAGCATTACAATACTTAATATACCGCATTATTAGCCACTTGAATGTTCTCATCTTAAGTGGGAATCAGGAAAGAAATTAGTAAGACCTTAATGGACAATTCGTTCATATTCTAGCTACTTACCAAGAAAAAGAGTCTGGTACTTTGAGACTTGCGAATTCCCTGTTAAAATTAATTCAGCAAAACTCGCTCTTATCATTGGGGGGAGTTAGGGTTAAAACTGGATATTCCACACACAAAAATTACCCAGTGCAATGATGATTACCAAATGAAAGGAAAACTTTATCTTGTCCCAACGCGAGGAATATTTAATAATGAGCCATACCTAGAAGTTATTGATATGGTAAAAAAATATATACAAGAATAT
>NC_051405.1:24380116-24380511 GCF_015228065.2 Penaeus monodon
GGTTCTGCACGTATGCATAATAGAAAGAAATTATAAAAGCAAGAAAAACGTATATTAAGATTATTAGTTTAGTTTGCTAGGATTTTTATATTTTGTTTTGTTCTCTTATTTCAAAACATGATGAGGATCTTCGTAAAAGTTAATCTATCTTTTACTTGTGTCATAATGTATTCTTGTAGTCATTGTGTCATAATGTATTCTGTCTGATTACTGTATGTAATAAGTACAACGTTCAGCTCGATCTTCTTCGGAAGCTTTCTCCATTGAGGGAAATAGTTTTTGGTGAATGAATTTGAAGAGATGACTCGCAAGAAGTTAAGTACCGGAGCCTCTTCCTTGGCCTTGTCAGAAGTGGCTGGAATGTAAATTTATCGAGGTTTCTCCCTACATTCCAT
>NC_051405.1:24380992-24382302 GCF_015228065.2 Penaeus monodon
TATTTATTCATTCAATCTTATATCCTTTAATTTTATATATATTTTTCCCATATTCCTTTTTTTCCGATTTTCACTATGGGCTCGCGTATTCAGTTAGACACAGTGTTTCTCTTCAATGATTTCCAGATTGTTTTTTTGTCATTGTTAGGGTAAATAAAGGAGGAAATGAAAAAGGGTGAAGAATTGGTAAAACACAAACGAAGATCTGGAAAGTAGTTTAGTATAGTTATTTATTTACTGACAAGTGGTTTTCGTAGGCAGAGATAGTGCAACGTGGCTGGTAATGCTAGATACTTTACGCACTGTAGATTGAGGGTAGGCTTGTTTGGAAAGGAACTTTGGCATTGTGACAAACAATCAGAAAACCGTCATAAAAGTATTACCTCCCCATTGTGCTTAATTTCTTTATTGACTGAACAAGTACAAGCAGATCGAAAAGACATACAGGCAGAGATTAAAATAACAATAAAAAAACAGGATAGATATTAAGTTAACACAAAAGTATACCTGCCTTATTTCAATACGTTATTATAAAATGCAGTTGTACAGGAAATCTTTTTCGGTAGAAATAGTACATACAAAACAGTCAGTTGCAATTTAATCTCTATTAACTGGTCAGGCAAGCTGCTGTGTTTTAGGTATTTGAAAATATTATTCTGATATATATTCACGTGTTCATTATTATAAATGTGATGACTATTGTTTTCTTCATTTTAGTCATCCTTATGATCACACACACACAGTTATAAATATGCATGTGTTTCTGCCCGAAAGAATATATATATATTCATAGAAAGGATGTAATTATTGCGACTTCCAGTGTTTACATTTTTCCTTATTCCTTTTTCAATACACAAATCCTCTTAGCAAAATATCTGATAAATACCGTTTTATATAAGAGCATTAGAACTATGGAAGAAATGAAGAAATAAAAGAAAACAAGTGTTCTAAAAAGAAAATACACTGCTACAAGCGATACGGGACTATTTTACCATGAGAACCTTCGCATTTTTAACCATTATTTAAGGAATAGAGTTGTTAACGCAGTACCCATAGCAAGCTTAAGACTTCGCTGCAGTGTTTTAGTCAATCAAAGGAAGGCTAAACTCTTCCCATTTCACCGGATTAGAAAAAAGGCGACTAGATTTTCGGATAAGGGAGCGGCCAAATTGCTTTCCAACTACACTCTATTATCGTGCGCATATATCAATACATTTTCCAATATATGTACAATCGTGTTTGATGTATCATTTGTGTTTTACTTTGACGTAGGCCTACCCGTTAAAACTGTCTTTTTTTGGAGCATACAT
>NC_051405.1:24382641-24383304 GCF_015228065.2 Penaeus monodon
CACTCTATCTTGCCCGGAGGATTAGTTCCTCACAAATCACAGATGAAGAAGGAAATACAAAGAAGCAACAAAGTACTTACGCTTAAAAGGAAATGACGACAAAGGGGAAGCTGTAGACAAGGAAGAATTCTCGTTCCATTCACATTAATTACCTCTGCAAGATAAATGAATTGCAGTTGCTTTAATAGCCAGTCAGAGGCAATTTACAATTTACCTTGTTCTGCATCCGGAAATGCGATTAAACAATATTGCACATTTAGCAATATTCCTCATATTGAGAAAGAAAAACGTTTACGACAGATTGCGTGCACGTTGTAGATGTGACAGGAGGATCTTTGGACAATGCAACAGAGAGACAATTAAAGCGTCAGCGTGAGCATGAACAATGAACAGAAACAGTGAGACTGATATAAACGATGGGTACAGTGATATGATTTACCATTTTCCTGTAATAAAGAGTGATGGAAAGTGCGGAAAATTATGAGTATGTGGAATATATGTATTCATAGGTATGGAAAAGGGGCCGTTTTTACATTACGGTGAATCAGTTTAAACTTTAAAACTTCTATGAATACTTAATGGATATATAATTGGTATATCGTTGTCATTCATACTTTCGTGCGGTGCCAGTGAAAAAGGTTGATATTTTATGAAAAACAGTTG
>NC_051405.1:24387994-24388398 GCF_015228065.2 Penaeus monodon
AGAGCTGAAATTCAGAGACTGTTTCGTGATCAAGCATTCCACTGGGTCGTTATGATAATTGTTGAAATTACTGCGACTGAGCATGAATAATTTCAGAAGCTATGATGTGTAACGTGCCATTTCCATTCAACATTTTTCCTCGTTTGTAATAAATCAAGCTTAAATCTTCAAGAGTGAAGTCAAGAGTTCATACGTATCTACAGAGAGATTCCAAAAGTCTTCGCGTTTGGGCATTGAAGACAAGACCGTCCACACAGAAAAGTACATTACGTATAGATAACAATAATAAACTGTGATAGTCTTTTTCCCCTCTTTCTTCTTTTGAACCGAGTCACAAAAATGGAACTGCATGAAGGACGACCATACTGCACAACGCAAAGGTATAGCAGAGACATAATAAAGTC
>NC_051405.1:24388469-24388623 GCF_015228065.2 Penaeus monodon
ACTATCATTACATTGGTTCAAGGCCATTGAGCTGTGCTTTATCTTATGACCCAGCTATGTACAGTGTGTTTTTTGTCTACGGTCTGCACGGTGCCTCGAGCTCTCACTTGCACAACGTTATTCCAGTGGATCAGTGTTATACAAAAGTTTGAGA
>NC_051405.1:24388944-24389130 GCF_015228065.2 Penaeus monodon
TTAATTCATGGCAGAGACAGGGTGATGACATTCATTATACAGCATGTTAATGTTGGACTCTACTCGCCTTCCCTTCGTATTCCGTACATCCAGTGTATTAAATTATGTCTTTTGAAATCCTGCGTTATTTCCACATTGCAAACTAACAAATACACCAGTCCCTCAGAACGTGGTACATAAGGAACT
>NC_051405.1:24389554-24389816 GCF_015228065.2 Penaeus monodon
ACGTTTTCCTTATCGTTTAAAAAATAGACGTCCGTGCGCTTACTCCGTCTCTCGTTAGAATCGGCGTCACACTCGTCTGCATAAAGTGCGTGACCTTTAAATGAAAAGACAATTAAAGGCAATTACACATGTTCGCAAGGGATAATTAGTAAATCTGTGCATGAGATTAGCACTCCGAAATGTTTTCATCTGTTGCTAATCCTCGCAGGTTATAATCATGATTTTCTGCACCACAAGGTATCGTTCAACAAGGCGAATATGT
>NC_051405.1:24390864-24393042 GCF_015228065.2 Penaeus monodon
GAATTGAATTTTTAAAAAGCCGATTTAAATCAAGTCTTTTTCTGCAATATCAGTCGGATTTTATGCTGATAGTTTAGGTTTCAGATTGTAACATTTCTCTTTTTCCTTTATAGAACGAATTAGCAGACAGAAGCAGAGACTATTTGCAACCGCGCACTATTTAACCAGTAAGAGTTACGGAAGGATTTTTTGCTTTGTAATCTGGTGTTTCATCTGAACATAAAATCCTGGAGAATTGTATATTACCTGGTTGATAATTATTCCTTAACAGAAGTATTTCAGAATGTTAGATAATGAAAAAAATACTCTTCTCTTTGAGGTGTATAATCAGATTCCGTAAGTATTGCTGTACATATATTGAAACACGAGCAGATAGTAATTACCTAGGGGTTGACAGTGTTTTTTTTTTTCATTTCATCTTTGCACACACTTCCCGTATATAAAATAACCGGGAAATGTTATAAGTTATTTTTAGGAAACAGGAATGATTTAAGATCTATATGATCACGATGCAGTTTGATATTACTAACAATATTTTGCTTTTGTCAACTCAACTTTGCTCCTGAAAAAAATAACAAGGCAACACGTAAAAATACTGTGTATTCTTTCTCTTTTTTTTAGCGTTGCATCAGATCGGCGCGAATTACATGTACAGCTTTCATGTACTAGCCTGGATGACTAGCGATTCTGTTCTTTTATCTCCGTCGCATCACTATTAGCAATAAACCGTTCTGTATTTTGTTATCAATACAGGCACTATTTGCACAGTCGGTAATACGTGTGATGCCAGGTTTTATCATTTTCCTTTTTTTTTTTTGTCATGAGGTGCGTTTAGTCTCGGTTAACATGTATGTTTTTCTCTCTCTTTTCATTTTTATTTATTCTTTGATATTGAGCGAATAATTATAACTATAAGTGTCGTGCAATCATAATTCTTCATTTGTCCTTTTGCATATCTTTATGTGGTAATTTTGCTGCACAAAACCTTATGGTAATACATTTCAAGGATATCTTAGCAAGAAGTTTCAAGGAGGAAGTTTCATCAGGAAGTTTCAGGTAAGAAGGTCAAGTAGGACACCAGTCAGGAGTTTCAGCAGGAAGTTTCAGTCTTATCAGGAGAATTCGGCACGAAGTTCCTCGTTGGAAGACCAGTTGGGAAGTACCTGTAGGCAGTCTCAACAGGAAGTTTCAGCAGGAAGTTCCAAGCAAGAAGTTTCAGCAGGAAGTTCCACGACGGAAGTTTCAGCAGGAAGTTCCAAGCTAGGAAGTTTCAGCAGGAAGTTCCAAGCTAGAAAGTTTCAGCAGGAAGTTCCACGCACAGGAAGTTTCAGCAGGAAGTTCCACGCACAGGAGTTACAAGGAAGTTTCAGCAGGATACGCACAGGAGTTTCAGCAGGAAGTTCCAGCACAGGAAGTTTCAGCAGGAAGTTCCACGCACAGGAAGTTTAGCAGGAAGTTCCAAGCAAGGAAGTTTCAGCAGGAAGTTCAGCATAGGAAGTTTCAGCAGGAAGTTCCACGACAGGAAGTTTCAGCAGGAAGTTCCACGCATAGAAAGTTTCAGCAGGAAGTTCCACCGCATAGGAAGTTTCAGCAGGAAGTTCCACGTAGGAAGTTTCAGCAGGAAGTTCCACGCAGGAAGTTTCAGCAGGAATTCCAACAGGAAGCACAGGAAGTTCAGCAGGAAGTTTCGCAGGGGAAGTTTCAGCGAGGAAGTTTCAGCAGTCCGAAGCAAGGAAGTTCCAGCAGGAAGTTTCAGCAGGAAGTTCCAAGCAGGAAGTTTCAAGGAAGTTCAGCTAGGAAGTTTCAGCAGGAAGTTCCAAGCAGGAATTTCAGCAGAAGTTCCAGCAGGAAGTTCCAAGCAGAAGTTCAGCAAGGAAGTTTCAGCAGGAAGTTCCAAGCATAGAAGTTTCAGCAGGAAGTTCCACGCAAGGAAGTTTCAGCAGGAAGTTCCAAGCATAGAAGTTTCAGCAGGAAGTTCCACACAGAAAGTTTCAGCAGGAAGTTCCATACGCACAGGAAGTTTCAGCAGGAAGTTCCACGCACAGAAAGTTTCAGCAGGAAGTTCCACGCACAGGAAGTTTCAGCAGGAAGTTCCACGCACAGGAAGCTTCAGCAGGAAGTTCCACGCACAGGAAGTTTCAGCAGGAAACAAGAAAGCCCCAGCACGAAGTCCTCTCT
>NC_051405.1:24393099-24393269 GCF_015228065.2 Penaeus monodon
TTCCTCGCAACGAAGGCCCCCGCTCTCCCTCGAGGGCGCCCCGGGGAGACGCGAGAGATGGATCGAGAGTCTCCACTCCTCCCGCCTTCGTCTTCCGGGTTGTTGTTGTATTTGGTGTTTCATTATTTATCTTTACTTTTCGTTGGGAATCTTTTTCCTTTTTTTTCCTC
>NC_051405.1:24393361-24393478 GCF_015228065.2 Penaeus monodon
CTTTTTAATCGTTTCCATCTTCATTTTTCAATATTTTCTTTATACTTTGTTGGATATCTTTTTTGTCGTTTCCATTTTATATTTCATCCTCCATTTTTATTTTTCGCCATCGTCAGC
>NC_051405.1:24393625-24393999 GCF_015228065.2 Penaeus monodon
CGGAAATACGTTCCTACAATTTCGAAAACATCCTGAACAACATCATCAGATCTAGGAAAGGGAAAGACGAGGAATTATTGAACAGGACAAGAGGGGAGAACCACACAACATGTGGAGAGCAAATGAAGAATAGGGGAAGACTTTCAGAAGGTCAGGTCAAGTAAGTCCCAGGAAAATAAGAGAGGTCAGACCAGGTCGGAGAGAGCTTGAGGAGAAAGTGATCTGGAGATAAAGAAAGACCTTCGGAATAGGGTTAACAAATCGGACATTTTCTGTGAGACAAAAGAGATTGTTGAAGCCGATTTCTAGACACAAGGAGGACATTTTCTGGGGTAAAGACACCGTTGGAGATATGTGTATTTTCCCTTTTCTTA
>NC_051405.1:24394121-24394282 GCF_015228065.2 Penaeus monodon
CAGCGACAGGCTATAGATTCAGTGTTAAAATGTAACTTATTTAGGCGTATGCTAGGCGCAAAATGCCTTTCTTTGCCTCTAGAAATTGTAGATCTCAAGATTTGGGAGAAACAATCGACGGCGAAACACAAGCATACTCCTCTGGGAAATTATCTTCATGA
>NC_051405.1:24394901-24395148 GCF_015228065.2 Penaeus monodon
CAATTCAAACGCTCGACCGCAACACACTATGGAGATAAATCCAGCGTGAACGACATAATAAAAACCGAGGATTTCGTATGTACTGGAGGCACATACCGTAAATCAGAGCACATTGCATAAGTCAGGTCACAGAGAGTACCGAGAGAGACTCCATTAAGGGAAATTGAGAGGACACTGACAGCCATGGAGACGGGGGATGCGTCGCGGAGCCAAGGGAGCGAATGCAAGGACGGAGACGGGCGCGGCT
>NC_051405.1:24396367-24397381 GCF_015228065.2 Penaeus monodon
GAAAGCTCCCTTTAGCTTTAGCGCTCCAGCCAGCCTGACACCGAACATTAGGGTCTCCCGCCTCCACGCAGGTAAGCAGTCAATCCCAGGCTCCGCAGACACCAGCGACGCGACGGGGAATAATTCCAGTCTCCTGTCAACGTTTCATGAAGGCGGACGAGGGAAACGTATCGCCTCGAGGGAAAAGGAACGTTTGGAAAATGAAAGGCTGTCACATCGGGAGCTCTTGGATGCTGAGATATTTACCGGCCGAATGTAGCATCGTGAGGGAATTCCCAGGGGGATATACGTGTAACACATTGCGCAGTGTAGGTGTTTTATTATGTAATGTTCAAATGATGCAAATGATACCGATACTGTATAAAATGCCACCTAAAAGTACTGTATGTAATTTACGGTAATTGTTTCTAATAATGATTATTTACTCCTATACTGTCTCCTACATTATGTGAAAAATAGAGTATATCTGCGACGTGTATTCAGAAAGTCACACCGGTTATTCTAATCGCCAGGTAACTGCAAGCGCGTGTTTACATGTTGACTAAAGTGGCTGATTACTGAACTAAGCTCGTCGGCTAGCTTATGGAAGGCTTAGTCACAGCTGTCCGCCCTACCATGATGGCATAACGAGTCTATATTCAGCTGTATACAGAGGCTTCGTACAATGCACCTCAGGCTTTACGTGAATATGCTCCTAGTATGAAAAGCCGACATGTGTTTATGCAGTAACAACCTTAATCTGGCTTTCCAAATGTTATTCTATCGAAATGGTAACAATTAACCATTTTTAGACTTCTCGTGCGAAAACACTCAAACTTTAAGTCGGCAGAGTTCTTTGGATTTTCTTACTTGATTGATGACAAAGCACGTAGTGGAGATATGTGTAATAACTCTGTGTGGAAAGAGGAATGAGATATCTTACGGAATTGAGGAAAGAAAGAATACAGAAGGATGAAAAATTAGAATGACAATTAGCTGAATACATATTCATAATTCCAGTTCTACGTGCATTAT
>NC_051405.1:24397429-24397824 GCF_015228065.2 Penaeus monodon
CTTTTTGTCATTGATATTATTTATTTATCTTCTTTGTATTATGTACATATCTCGGTGATACTAGACACGATGATACAGAAATTCAACAAAGAGAAGAAACTTGGATGATATAACGTGTTAAATGAAATAACATTATTCTACATTACAACGTTATAATTCTTTATCAAACACATATGCATTAGTCAAGCAGATCCGCAGTTAATATTCATTAGCAATAGAGTAAGTTACACAACTGTACATATCCAAGTACGTCGCAAACAGATCTAGCTGGCGAATGCATTAGCAAAGTGTAAGTAGACGATATTACAATTATATCAAATACCAGCCATTAATTGATTAACAAATTCATACATTTGGATATGACATTGATACCTGATCATTTATTAATCTCTTCG
>NC_051405.1:24398424-24398645 GCF_015228065.2 Penaeus monodon
GCAATCTTTTCTCTCGGTAAAAGAAAAATCCTCAATACACGCCGTAGTTCCCTCCCCCCCTCGCCCTTCCGCTTCCCTTTCGAGGAATGTGTACCTCCGGGAAACGATCCAGGAGTGCCATGAGTGCCGTATAGTGAAGTGGCACTGTGGTGTCGCACTGTTCAAGATGGATGGTTGAATACTGTGTTGATGCTATGATGAAGAAAAAAACTTCTTGCGTG
>NC_051405.1:24398984-24399192 GCF_015228065.2 Penaeus monodon
CGTATACGCGCGTTCCTGTCCCAGCCTTCCCTTCAGCACCGATGTCCGCTTCCTCATCGCCGGCAGCGCGAACATCTGCCTCTCGTAAGCAGTCAGTCCGTCGCAGGAAGACAGATTCTCCGGGGCGCGACAAGGCTTAATTCCGGGCCATTTGTCATCACGCCGTGGCACCTGCGTGGGAGAGGAAGAGGCACCGAGAGGGAGGGGC
>NC_051405.1:24401136-24401493 GCF_015228065.2 Penaeus monodon
AAAGGCTAAGAATCTCGGCTGTCTTTTCGAAAAATAAAAAACGCCAGCTCTGTCACAGGAAAGTGTTTTCCCGTGTGTATTGTACAATTATCCCGTGATAGGTGGACTTGACTTCCTGAGTGTTAGACAATGTTATCGTTAAACATTGAAGTGCAAGGCCTTTTTTTATCCTAATGTCGCTCCGTTTCATGTCTGGAAAGGAAGCACGAGATAGCTTTTCATTTACTGAATGGATGATTTTCCGGGAATAAAATCCATCGCGATTCAAAAATTATTATGAGATTTTATTAGTCAAAAATAAAAAATCCACGTAATTTCAAACAAATGAAAACTGTCGAGGGGTGGTGTGTGTGTGTG
>NC_051405.1:24402474-24402890 GCF_015228065.2 Penaeus monodon
GATTTTTCTCACGTGGGATGTTCTCTCTCTTCCCAGAATCTCAGACTGTTCTTTCATGTTCCCATTTCATAAACCATAAAGTCATATTCTTAAAGTAATTTATTTTTCATATTATTCCTATTATCATCTTTACGCAATGCTTTCGAGTAATAACATAGACAGCCATAAAATACTATAACTTCGAAGAGCATATTTTTTTAAATCATAACTTCCAGGAATAACAAGGAAAATTATAATTGTGGGTAATATCCTGTTCCTTCCACTATTTCTTCTCTTCTCTCCTTCAAATAAACATAATGGATAGTTTCAGAAATTCGTTTTAGATAAAGTAAAGAATATACGTTTAATCACTACTCTTTTGACACGTTTCAAGCTCAATGATACTGCAAACTTAGTTCCTTACTAATCATAAGTTC
>NC_051405.1:24403012-24403700 GCF_015228065.2 Penaeus monodon
GATGATGATGATGATAAAATATATGTATACAAAATTTCACAAATACTATACCAAAATAGGAATAAATAAATAAAAAAGTATTACTCCTTTGGATCACAACAGCGTCATTAATTAAACTCAAATGAGGAAAAATTTGTAATGAAAGCGTTTGATAGCATGTTGCACGGAGTTTCTGCAGCAAATTTGATACTCTAAGTTTCTACAGGAAGTTTTTTTTCGCAGAGTTTCTGCAGCAAGTTTCGTACACAAAGTTTCTACAAGATGCTTTGCACACAAAGTTTCTACATGAAGTTTTGCACACGAAGTTTCTGCAGGAAGTTTCATGTGCCAAGTTTCTACAGGTTTCACGTACGTAGTTTCCGCATCAAAGTTCATTTACCAAGTTTCCACAGAAAGTCTTACGTACGAAGTTTCTGCAGGAAGTTTCAGCAGAAAGTTCTTCACATGCAAGAAAGTTTCTCTCTCTCTCTTCTTTGTGACTGTTGTTTCTTCTTACTATTTAGAAAAAAAGGAAATTGGAGATGGATAAAAATGAATAAAATATGACGGATAAAGAGTGAAAATGTGGATGAAAGGGTAAGAGTAATATAGTATTACAATCTTTTCTACCTCCAACAAGTCCTCTCTGTCTTGGAGGAAAATAAATGAAAAAAAAAAACGTGAAACTTTGTTTTATTATTAATGTTTA
>NC_051405.1:24403798-24403930 GCF_015228065.2 Penaeus monodon
GTATTCCTTCACTATCTACTTCCTTCTCTCCCTCCTGCCTCCCCAACCCACCTTCCCTCTCTCTCTTTCCAGCTGGATTTGCCATCATTCTTCACAAAGGAATGTTATGAGTCGATGTCACGCCATCTGCAG
>NC_051405.1:24404186-24404325 GCF_015228065.2 Penaeus monodon
TTACCCCACACACACACGAATCGCAGTTCTCCTCGAACCATTTCATCTGCCCTGGTGTGCGTCTGCCATTAGTCCGGGTGACTCTGCCAGCTGCACCGACGCCCTTGACGTATGGCTACATTCATCATATTCCCGCCTG
>NC_051405.1:24406039-24406305 GCF_015228065.2 Penaeus monodon
TAAATTACTAATTTTAAATTAGTAAATTAGTATTTGAGTGGAATGTTTATAACTGACGTATGATGTGAATTAATATACCAAAACAAATTACCCAAACTACTCTCTCTCTCTGAAAATCCTTTCACATATTTTTTCCTACTAGGACTCGCCTGGTAGTAATGGTTAACTTGACACTAGGTCCACGAGGATACAACGAAGGCTGATATTGCCTATCTGGGAAGGTTCGAGAAGGATTTTAGTCTCTGTCGGCTCAGCTTATGTGTCTT
>NC_051405.1:24406805-24407187 GCF_015228065.2 Penaeus monodon
TCAGTGAAATGCGCGCTATGCTGTAGCGTGGATTGAGATTAGCATAATACGAAATAGAAATTGATCAGAAGAACCTGGCGTAGTTACAATATTGATGTTGTTTGAAAAATCATGTTTCTTCATACACATACTCCTCGCGTGACGCAGACATCGTAGTTATTAGTTGAAAAATCCCACGTAGGAAAAACTGAACAAAAATATATATTACTTTACTCCTATTGAGAAAACAAACCGCAGTAAGCCTGAATTTTCTTTCTGCGAATAAAGACTGTGATCTGTTCCCTTAACTGCCTGTCAGGCTAGGAATGGAAATATCACCGGAGTCTCAAGAAAAAAATAACTCTCACTTTATCCTCAGATTTCCTCGTAGGTTAAGATTCAT
>NC_051405.1:24407946-24408205 GCF_015228065.2 Penaeus monodon
TCAGGCCATCCTAATTTCAAGTAACGAGACCAGTTAAACCTTGTCCTCAAAGCAATACCAAAGGCTTAACAAGGTTGCAAGCTCTGTACCAAACGCTAGAACTCTCCAGACATAAGATTCCAACCTGAAATGAATAAAAAGTATCTCACACAGACTAGAGGGTTGGGGAGCCAGCGTGCATTTGTTTCTACGTGGGTTACGTACTACTCACACAGCAACTCATGCGTCGGTGCTTGCTGTTGTCCCCTTCCCCAACTGT
>NC_051405.1:24408249-24408477 GCF_015228065.2 Penaeus monodon
AGTCTTTGGGCGTTGTTGGTTAAGGGCGAATTTCGCTCCATAACGACTTGGATGGGCAACGATTTGTCTGATTTTACTTTTTTCTTTCGTTAGATGATCAATATGTTCAAAATGGTATCATTTTGGCTGACTAAGGGAAATGTTCACGTCAGTTGATAGTAGTATGCTTAGAGTGTCTGAGATTGCCCTTACTTCATTTATGATTCACAGCTGTTGATGTTAGACTGC
>NC_051405.1:24408616-24408917 GCF_015228065.2 Penaeus monodon
AAACTCTGACCTTCTAACACTGATCTAATTCTCGATACTCTCCTAATACACTAAACTCCTTCTTCGTAACACTGTGACATTCTGGCCTGGACTTCATTGACCCTCAAGTATTCTAACCAGAAATTTAAAGACAAATAATATTAACATTTTGAAAAAAAAAACTGTACATGGCTGTGTGAAGTCAATGTTGTGGATACAAGGGTTGGAGTCTGTAATGATTTATTGCAACATTGGCAGGATTGCAAAGCCCAAACAGGTGTGTGGTGCAGTAGGTATGCTATATTTGAAATTATGTTTCAAG
>NC_051405.1:24409321-24409515 GCF_015228065.2 Penaeus monodon
GCTTAAAATATTAATAATCAAGAGTAGTTCAAAGTTACAAAAAAATACAAAATAAAAAGAAACGTTCTCTGACCCCTTTTATACTTACAAACATTTCTCTTGAAAGATTGAGGATAGTTTTAAAGACAACATTATTCACTTACTGTGTATCTGCATTATGTTTATTATTTAGTTCATTTGTTCTAATACGCTGA
>NC_051405.1:24409559-24410103 GCF_015228065.2 Penaeus monodon
CACTTGATGAATCACAAAACTAAATTGGCGCGAAATATAAGTTGCGTTTTCTTTATAATTCAAACCGTATATAGAAAAAGGCAGTATAATAATCCAAACAAAATCAACACAAAATTACTACTTACCTATCGAGTAATCTAGAATACAAATCGTAAATAATTTTGTCCCTTCCGCAATCTGCCTCCAGCTGTCAATAAAAATCCTAAACTCTTAGGAATATATCTTAACATCATTGATAACTTTTTGTAGCATTACGCGACCCGACATGACCGTGAAATAATAAACACAACGCAACCCTGAATTATTTACATCTTGCGCACACGCAGCCTGTGTAATAATAGCGTCTCTCTCTAGCAGTTGTGGTTGTTGTATATTCCTATAACAGATCGGTATAACACATCATTGCAAAGTTATAATAGACCATGTACAGGAGAGAGATAACATTTAAGCATAATACAATATCATCAATATTCATAAGCTGATTATTTTATTGGTATTATTCAAAATAATTTGTTGGTCCTTGCTGAGCTACACAACAAGTCTC
>NC_051405.1:24410571-24410678 GCF_015228065.2 Penaeus monodon
TAAACCGTAGTCCTCCCGCCCTTCGACTCAATGAAACGGGCAGGCAAACCAGAAACGCCTTATTAGTGCATTGGACCGTGTGTAGAGTGTGTGTTATCTTTGCGTAC
>NC_051405.1:24410874-24411160 GCF_015228065.2 Penaeus monodon
CTCGCTCGTTAAATATGCTTCGGGAGATAGAGCTATGTTCGAGGGACTTTGAGAATGTCCTTTGTAATGCAACGAAGCGAGAAGGCTGCGGTGTCCCAGACTGAAATAATTTCGATACGATGAATATTTTGGGAATTCGGATTTGGCTCAGAGAAGGAGAAAGGCGATGGTGTATTTAGTGGATGAGGCAGTGATTGTGATGCTACAGTGATTGTGATGCTGTATAATGTTTGATGATCACCATACTGAGGGGTTCTAAAAAAGGAGGGGGTGAGAGTACGGGATA
>NC_051405.1:24411293-24411828 GCF_015228065.2 Penaeus monodon
ACAGTGTGATACCAGCATAGAGTAATGGTACTCCTTTGGTATTTCCGACGGCGCCTCTTCGTATAATTTCAGATATTACATGAAGCCAGGTGACGGAGTGTAACGAAATATATATATTTTTTTTAATAACACGAAAATGATGTTTTCTGGATATGACATTATGCCGTTTCTACAAATCTGAAATTCTTTTAAGATCGACGGCTGCAGCTTTAGCAATCTGGCCTGAAGAGTGGATTATGCTTTACTATGATAGAATGCATAATATATTGAAAAATAAAATATTACTATCATACTTTATTTGTGCTTACACAAATGCAGTTAAATAAATGTATGTGTTCTTTTATATATGCATATTATTTATGTGCATTCAACATTTATTGTATATTGGATACGTACACGCAAATATGTGTGATGTGAGTGCACTGTACATGTGTTTGCATACGAGTTACATAATTTCTCAACTATCACCATACCGATCTAAACAATGGCACCATACTTAAAGTTTACAGCCTCCAGGCACTAAGGGATTGTTTGC
>NC_051405.1:24412293-24412403 GCF_015228065.2 Penaeus monodon
CAGTGAATAACAACCACCTGCTATTAACCCACGACTTTATGTATGCAAAGGTCCTAGTACACCAATTGAACTGTTTATATTCCGGTTATATACATCTATTCGATTCACTG
>NC_051405.1:24412441-24412749 GCF_015228065.2 Penaeus monodon
CCTCTTTTCAACTGCAAACGCGAGATGAGCATGATTCGAACCCAGTGAAATGATCCAAATCACACTTTTTGGGAACCGCTCCAGCAAGCTTATTCGTAGCAATGTGCAGTGCAGATATGTACACGTTTGTATGTTTTAATGTGTTATAATGCCTGTGGTTGTCTGTGTGTATACAAGAACAAATGTTCAGGAATGATAAATGTGTATCAGCATGTTTCTGTGTTTTTCAAAATTACCTATTCATACATAATTAAACGAAAAATAATGCTCGAAAAAACTCGATTTTTCATATAGACACGGAAATCCTT
>NC_051405.1:24412786-24412921 GCF_015228065.2 Penaeus monodon
TGCCGTATTACCTCATTGCCATACAATAATCATCAAGAAGAGTGAACTTTCCGAGCAGTTGTGCGAATTAGCTTCCTGTGACATATGCTCATGATTGCTCAAGTTACACGCTCGAAAGGTTCACAAATGTGTGAT
>NC_051405.1:24414135-24414219 GCF_015228065.2 Penaeus monodon
GCCTGTCTTTTGGTCGGTGCTTCACGTAACACACACGACTTAGTGGTTTGGGATGGAAATTAACATCAGTAGTAATCGTTATTA
>NC_051405.1:24418144-24418643 GCF_015228065.2 Penaeus monodon
AAGCTGTCTCTCAAACTTATGACATCATTGATATAATTCCTCATGGATGCCAATACCAAACCAACTTAAGAACATATAATTTATAATAAATACCCGCTGACATCATACATATTAAGATGTTGAAGGCACTTTTTATTTTACTGAAAGTGAATATAGATCGCCATACTTAAGAAATATAAAATTAGATATATATTATATGCAAAGGTAAACATCATTCACTCCTATTAGAAATTAATTAATCAGAGTAATGGACTGCTAGACTGTTGCTAACTAAATATAACAGCAAAAACAAAAAATAACACAAAGGAATGAAATCTATCAAGACGAACGTATGGAACTGAAATCAGGCTGGGAAGAAAGACACAAATCACATCAGTGGAAGTGACAGGATACACCGTACGTACACATATACAGATAGAGTGAGCAACAGCCAAGGAAGGGGAAACTCAGGGTGAGGTTGGAACAGACACATGCTCGACAGGTGCACGTGAAGGCGGAC
>NC_051405.1:24419896-24419971 GCF_015228065.2 Penaeus monodon
CTGCTGACCTTTCAATAAATCTGAATAAATCTAGTTTTGCAATGTGGGTTTTCCTCTTTTTAATTTTACCATTCA
>NC_051405.1:24420958-24421330 GCF_015228065.2 Penaeus monodon
GTTTCGTGTTCGGGTTGCAAAACCACAAACTCAAACGTCAAGTCCCTAGGCTCATTTTAGGAAAGACTATCCCGAAGGTCAGGCGTAAGTGCCACCTCGAAAATACTTATTGTATTACAAGATGTACCTTTTAAAACTTTTGCATATTTTTAAACACGGAAAATAACTAAATGTCATGCACAAAATGTTAACATTTCTGCCTGGAATGTTTAGGTGTTTTTCCTTGTTGTTTTTCATACTTTGCGGATTCGACTTTTCGGCGCGAAAAGTCAAATGGATCATATTCCTGCGCTTTCAGAATATTGTTTTATTAGAATTAATTGAAGAACACCCAGTCACTCAAGACAAGGGTTCAAGCCTTGGAATGACTGT
>NC_051405.1:24421782-24422303 GCF_015228065.2 Penaeus monodon
CACCCAATCTATCACAATGCATGTACAATGCGCCGACTCCTCTCTGCCTCTGCATGCAACGTTGCACAGTGATGCCCCCTTGTTTTACGATGCAAATGGAGAGACATCGAGAGAGCCACGGCTTCGAAAGCAATCTACAATATCACCAGATATACACACCACAAAATAAGATACATTTGTAAGGTGTTAACGTAAGGTATCAGTTCTTGTCGACGTTCATTTGTTTTTGCTGTTTATTTCTCATTTCTTCCTCTCTTTCTTTTGTTGACAGTGTGAAGGTTCACTTATTTAGTTTTTGTTTATTCATCCTTTTCTGTCTTTTTTTTTCTCTCTCTCGATTTTGACTGTGTGTAGCTGTTGTACTGTAGGTGTTCGGCCTCGTAGGTGTAAAAAGTTTTATTGCTGGGAGAGGCCATGCTAGGTTAGTTTTGATGGTTGCTGTGAAATGTAAAAGGCAACAGCCTCTTGTTTTCCATTCAGAACTGAGCTTGTTAAAAAAAATATATATATTTATATAGCTC
>NC_051405.1:24423072-24423199 GCF_015228065.2 Penaeus monodon
TCATATCCCCTCATTTATAGCGTGTGTACAATGCACACTCCTCTCTGCTTCTGCATGCAACGTTGCACCGTGATGCCCCCTTGTTTTACTATGCAAATGGAGAGACATCGAGAGAGCCACGGCTTCG
>NC_051405.1:24425145-24425392 GCF_015228065.2 Penaeus monodon
CCGTCTTATTTACAGCGTGTGTAGATAGTAATATACGTAACGATGATGATATCAATGATGACATGATAATTATGGAATTAATGAAAGTATATAAGATGCTAGTAATGGTGATAATGACCATCCCCTTTTATCATTATTATCTGTATTATTTAAGCGATAAGATATTCTCTAATGAATCCCAAATCACACTATTTTCACTGACTTTGTCGCATTAAAACATCAAACCGCGAGATTAAACCTATATATT
>NC_051405.1:24425622-24425687 GCF_015228065.2 Penaeus monodon
AAACTCAAACCTGACCTGCTTAACAATTGTTATGTTGTTAGTAAAATTACGTTAATATGAATGTG
>NC_051405.1:24426120-24426308 GCF_015228065.2 Penaeus monodon
GAAATACTTTCATTATATTTTGTTTTTTTTCAACGATTTTTTTAGTTTTTTTTTCCTTTTCAACTTATATCCAAAAGGAGGCTGAATCTGATTTTCACGTGCATTAAAATTGCGCAATATATTTGCAGATAAGCTGGCGCTGATGCGGCTGTCACCGTTCCAGGCAAAAAAGACACAATAGAAAAGGA
>NC_051405.1:24426578-24427193 GCF_015228065.2 Penaeus monodon
CTCATTTTTTTTAAATCAGTACTAAAAAAAAAAATAGTACATTAAGCTTATTACACAGTGTCCTCCCCCCAAAAAACTGCATATACAACCGTACGACTAACAACCATTATTGTGCCGGACCATCCCGAGTCCGAACCAGAAACGATGAACAACAAACAAATTACATTCATTCTTTCAAAACATCGACAGAGATAAAAAGAATGACCAGACTCTGTACAATTTTATCTACGTGTCGATTTTTGCAAAATTATGCAGTAGTTCGTTGCATTTTCAAGGAAATTGCAAGGTACAAGATTTAAATGCTGAAATTGTGGTGATTATGGAAAAATTATGGATAATAACTAGTAGATGTATTGGATTTATGGATTTTAACGCCGTTTTCGGGGCGAATATAATGTCAAGCACTTTTTTCTTTTCTTTTTTTTTCGTAATGATTTTTTTCATGCATGTTCATTTCTCTACAATTTTCGCTCGGTTTCATAAATCATTTGTAAAATCCGTAAATGAAAAATAGGTAATGTATATCATTTAGGAAAGTCAGGAATCATAAGATAATTATAATAACAAAAGGAAGAAGATAAGCGAAAGAAAACAAATATTATTAGAAAATCGTAG
>NC_051405.1:24427874-24428162 GCF_015228065.2 Penaeus monodon
GAAAGTGATCAGTCACCTCGGACAGAAAACACGTTTCCATCACCCTAAGGCAATATCGATGTCGAAAGTAAGCACAGAATCAGGCCAGAAGTATTTCTATTTATGGCTGCGGTTCCGCTTCTCTCCAAGCCCAGTGTCAATGAACAGCAATAACAGATCTTGGAAGTGTTTATCAGCGCTAGTATTGAACATATATTGAAATATGTAGGGGGAACTTGACCTTAAGGCTTATAATACAGAATTATACAATAGAGAATTATTAATGAGAATATAGTCTGCTGTAGACTG
>NC_051405.1:24428385-24429572 GCF_015228065.2 Penaeus monodon
TGATTTGTTTTTGTCATTTAGTTTTAGGAACATTTACTGGTTTATTTTCGACTGTTTTGAAACAAAATAATTCCAACAGTCACAAAGAATTACTATATTGTCCTTCTGTCCTAGAGCATTCTTGAGTAATCTTTTAAAAATTTGTTTGTACACAATGCCACTAAGTTATATCTGTGGTTCGCAGAAAATGTAAGATTGCGATCTAGTTCAATTTTCTTGAAACACAATGCCCTTCTATTGCTATGTCCCTGTTTAGCAGTTAGAGCCCTTGTCTTATACCTATACCCTGAGAGAAGGAAGTAATTCGATTCACTAAAACACAATCTCTGAGGCTACTCTGTCCCTATTTCGCAGGTGTTATAGACCCATTTTGCACACTCTCTGCTCCGACGCTCCGATTCAATCCCCCTCTCTCGCTCGACGCTCTGACTCACATCCCTTTCTGTCCCGACGCTCCGACTCACGCCCCTCTCTCTCTCGACGCTCCAACTCACGCCCTTTTCTGTCGCGACGCTCTCGACTTACGCCCCTTTCTGTCCAGATGCTCCGACTCGCGCCCCTCTATCTCCCGACTCCGGCCCTTCCCTCTCGACGCTCCGACTAACGCCACTGTCTGTTCCTATGCTCCGACTCACGCTCTTCTCTGCCCCGACGCTCCGACTCGCGCCCCTGTCAGTCCCCCCGACGCACCCCCCCCCCTCTCTACGCTCCGACTCACGTCCTTCTCTCTCTCGACGCTCCAACTCACGCCCTTCTCTGTCCCGACGCTCCGACTCACGCCTCTCTCTCTCTCGACGCTCCAACTCACGTCTCCGTCTGTCCCTACGCTCCGACTCGCATTCCTCTCTCTTCCGACTTTCTGATTCGCGCCCTTCTCTCTCCCGACGCTCTTGACTCACGCCCCCGTCTGTCCCTACGCCCCGACTTGCGCCCCTCTCTCTTGCGACGCTCCGACTCACGCCCTTCTCTGCCCCGACGCTCCGACTCGTGCCCCGTCTGTTCCGTCGCCCCGACTCGCGCCCCTCTCTCTCTCCATGCTCCGACTCACGCCCTCCTCTGCCCCGACGCCCCGACGCACGCCCTTGCTCCTCAATAAACATTCGATAACAATCCGACAGAGGTCAATCAACAGTTTATTGATATGTTCCCACGCAGGAATGATAGATATAAACATCCATATAGTACAC
>NC_051405.1:24429649-24429748 GCF_015228065.2 Penaeus monodon
CTTCCAAAACCCTTTCCAAAATTCACTTTCCCTTCTCTTTCTTTCCCTGCTCCTTCTTCCTTCCCCTATCCCTCCTTCCTCTTACCTCATCCCCGACTC
>NC_051405.1:24429868-24430395 GCF_015228065.2 Penaeus monodon
CTTCCTCTATGCCCTTACCCACTTTCTTCCCCTCCTTCTCCTTCCCTCAACCGTGACTCACTCTCCTCCTCCTCCCCATCTTCCCTTTCCCCCTCCCTCTTCACCCCACACCCCCACTCCCTCCTGCTTTCTCCCATTCCTCCTTCTCTCCACACCCCGTCTTCCCTTCTTCCCCTCCTCCCCTCCCTGATCCCCAAATCCGCCTCCCTCCCCTTTTCATTCCCCACTTCCCCCTCCCCTTATACCCCCACCTCCTCCCATGAATAGTATATACACTTCGATTAACGACCACAAAATACATAAAGGACACATATATGATCACTGGTCATTGATCTCCTAAATACGCGTTCAATATGCGATCTCTTCAGAGGTAATAAGCTATCGTTCGGTATTAATCTATAATGCTGCTGTTGTGATGTTTGTCCTCACGTTTGGAAGAGAGGCATGGAGGGGGGCGTACATGGAGATGCGTAAGTGAGGAAAATATACGTGTGTTGTTTGTCCTCATTTGTCTGCATTTATCCTTT
>NC_051405.1:24430511-24430633 GCF_015228065.2 Penaeus monodon
ATAAGTGTTTCTGTTGTTTGTTCATTGATGTCAGTTTGTGAGTGGTAGCATATGAGGTCTTTGTCGCTCGCTTTTTCTTATTTGTGCTTTTTTAGACCATTAGAATGAAATTAAATGATAAA
>NC_051405.1:24431013-24431800 GCF_015228065.2 Penaeus monodon
CTTTTCCTAAAGATCGGTCTCGTCAAACTCTAAACTCTCGAGGGCCGACGAAGTATTAAGACAAACATTACTTACCGCTACTTACCTCTAAAGATTTCTTATTCGATTATTAGATTTTTTTAAATATCGACACTAACGGTAATGAAATGCATCTGACATTATTTTCCGTCATGATGATCATAGTAATTTTGACATCCCTGATATGGATTTTTTTTTTTTTTTTTTTGTGATCATTTCATTTCCTTGTTGTTTTATTTGTTTCTTTATTTAATTCTATTATCTTATTTCTCTTGTTTTGTTTGTGTTTAATATTTTTTTTTATTTAAGTTTTGTTTATTGTTTTGTTTACCTTAATATTCTACTATATTAGTATATTTCTTTTATTTTGTTTGTTGTTTATTTCTTGTTTATTTTTGCCTTTTTTTATTGTTTTATCAATTTTATCATTGTATTTATTAGTCTGTTTCTTTAGTTTCATTTTTTGTTTTTGTCTATTTTATTCTTTAATTTCTGTCATTATCTTATCTAATCATTCTATTTCTCTTGCTATGTTTATCGTTTATTTCTAGTTCAATTTATTGCTTCACTTCTTTTACTTCTTTATCATTATATCTTATCATCCTATTCCTTTTATTCGTGCAACAATCGTTCATATGACTTCATCATGCAACAATTAGAGACAAAGCGGGAATGCTTTAGTGCAAAACAACTTTCAATATCTTGCTATGTCTAAAGTTCGCCTTCGTTTTGAATATGAGCATGTGGTTAAAGCAATACGATTCTGCTG
>NC_051405.1:24431976-24432182 GCF_015228065.2 Penaeus monodon
GTGGAACCATTTGCCTACAAGTAGCCTACAAGTAACTTTAAAAAACACAAGAAAAAATATCATGCTTCAATGTATATTGTGTTTTTGTTTTTGTGTTTTTCTGCGAGGATTTCCCCGAGTAGTTTAACCCTTCCGCGGCGGTCAGCGTCCCTGGGGCCTTCTCTGCCGCAGGGACGAGCGACGTCTTGAGAGGAAGGGCAACGGAC
>NC_051405.1:24432221-24432398 GCF_015228065.2 Penaeus monodon
CTCGTGAACGGAGAAAGAAGGGAGTGGGAGACATGAGAAGAGAAAGAAGAGGAGAAAGAAGAGTAAGAAAAGAGAAGAGAAAGAGGAGTAAGAAAGGCGAGGAGAAAGGCGATATAAGGAATAAACTCACTAATTATCAATTACTCACATTATTTTTAAGCTCGCGACCACTTTCTC
>NC_051405.1:24432759-24432830 GCF_015228065.2 Penaeus monodon
TTTACTGAAGAAAAAAACACAAACCCCTTGGCTTTATAGTTAAGATACTGACGTTGTACTGATTTTTTCGA
>NC_051405.1:24432856-24433019 GCF_015228065.2 Penaeus monodon
AACTCAAACGGAGGGCGGAAACATCAACCTGTTTTTTTCGTCAGTGATGCAACCAAGTTCTCCAGAGGTTTCACGACTCCTCAACCAGCCCTCCACGTTCCAACCATCTGCATGTTTATTTGGTTCAGTCTTTACAGAAAGAAATTTTAATAATAAGGTAATG
>NC_051405.1:24433159-24433399 GCF_015228065.2 Penaeus monodon
CCTACTTGGTTAAAAAAAAAATCTAAACATCCATGCAGACCAAATGACCTCATGTTCCTCACCTCAAAAATTATTAATGACCGGATTTACACTCACTGGAGGGCGGCTCTCGAGGTCATTGCGGGAAACGACCTCATGACGGAGCCTTTCACGCTGATGCTTCGGTTGCACGCCGCGGGTTTCTGTTGGGGGGGGGGGGTGCGTCATCCTCGCCCGGTCTCGATTTTTGCCTCTTCTGGT
>NC_051405.1:24434180-24434289 GCF_015228065.2 Penaeus monodon
TGATTCAACAATAGCATCTAGATTTTTTGAAACTGTGAATTGTTGTGTCGCATACCAGGCCCGGGATGCCAAACACTGTGAATTGTTCAATCATGCAAGTGTCGAACGG
>NC_051405.1:24434537-24434696 GCF_015228065.2 Penaeus monodon
TAGCAATCAAACGCCAGAAATTTCCTCTAGATAATTACATTGCGCGATTCGACCGAATTATTTGTGAAGCTAACTGTAAAGAAACTGACTTTGTAATGACTTTGTGTGTCTGATGATTTTGTATAATTCGGTTTACTCTGTCTGTCTATTTGTCTATCC
>NC_051405.1:24435386-24435590 GCF_015228065.2 Penaeus monodon
TAGAAAGAGAAAGAAAAGAGGTGAATAAATCAACAGAATCATAAACAGCGCGTAAATGTTATACGTATGTAATGAGGTTTTGATCCGTTTTTTCCCCTCACAAGCAAATGCAAGTATTATTGTTTCATGGTGAAGTCAGTGAGTCGCAGTATTCCTGGTTTAATGAGAACTTACCTTGGGATATGACTTTGTACCAGTGGCCCA
>NC_051405.1:24435948-24436224 GCF_015228065.2 Penaeus monodon
CATTAATTTAGTCAATTTCGGATAAACTCGAGGGAGCATGAATATTAATGATCTGGTCATTTCGCGAGCCACTTATTGGCGGTAATCTATGCGTGTTGGAAATAATTCGGGTTGTCGTTAATGACTACGGTCACGTGATCCTTTTCAAAATTTGCAAGGAATTAATTGTTTTTTTTTTACTCTCGTTTCTGGAAATCCATAGGATTCGGTAACGTATACGTTGATAGGACTGGTCAGGATGCATTGCAGATTTCAGAATATCTAACCTAAATTATC
>NC_051405.1:24436396-24436615 GCF_015228065.2 Penaeus monodon
GATAGATAGATATTTGAGCCTCATTATTGCTGGAACTCGACTGCGTTCAGAGGCAGTGGCCAACCGCCGTCGGCAATGTGAATTACTGAATAGTCACTATAGGAGCTTCACATCTAAAAGAGAGGTCACTGACGCGTCCTAACGCAGCAGTGGCCAAACGCGATGCTGCCGATGCGGCGATCAGGACACTAGACATTAAAACGAAGTAAAACAAAAGTG
>NC_051405.1:24437854-24438214 GCF_015228065.2 Penaeus monodon
GAAACAACGAAACCATAATTTTTTTACAATAAGCTATCCATTCACATAATGACAACAAAGAGATTATCAACTTTATGATAACCGATCGCTAACAACGATAGATATCTATTTCGCCTGCTTGCAATTCAACTGATATTCAATTAGCTACGGTTATATAAACTAGATTATTGAATGTGCTTACCGACTAAGCTAGTATTTACTAAAAATGTGTCATAATATAATGGATTTGGAATTAAGTGCGTTGAAGCCTGAGAAATTGCATGAAAGGAAAATGAAAACTTTTTAAGGTGTGATGACTAATGATCTATAGTTATCATAATCCCTAAATCTTTATATGCTTGCCATGTGATCTACATCGTT
>NC_051405.1:24438244-24438363 GCF_015228065.2 Penaeus monodon
CAGACAGTAGAGATATAACTGAGAGATCTTTTTTTTTTCATCAGATTTTTCATAGAATAATGATAATAGAAAAAAGGTTAATGATTATTATCATATATGACAAACATTTCTGTTCAGTC
>NC_051405.1:24438584-24438651 GCF_015228065.2 Penaeus monodon
TCATATATGATGATAATCATTAATCTTTTTTCTATTATCATTATGCTATGAAAAATCTGATGAAAAG
>NC_051405.1:24439175-24439624 GCF_015228065.2 Penaeus monodon
GTGGCGCCATCTGAATGCAATTAAATATGACCTAAGTTATGCTATAATTACGCTTGACCTTTTGCAGGAAGTGGAGGGTAAGTTGATGCTTGTAAGCATAACACCGATGGCAAGATAAAAATGATGAGTTTGAAGAATGTAATAGTGAATGAACAAATAGATGATAAATGATTACTCGGCATAAAGAGACGCATTTATCAACTCGACGTTTTGTTAGCAGGGAATAATTTTAAAAAATAGAAAGATAAAGAAAAGAAAGAAAAATAAGAAGAGAATATTAGTGTAAGCTTCAAAAATACGAAATATATGCAGACATGATCATTACGAATGATTAGAATTTAAAAAGGCAAATCAAAATGTTCCAGAGTTTGGGGCGAGTTGCCAGATTTTTTATTTTTTCTGAGATTGGACGCAGTTTAATCTTCCTTCCCTCTTTAGCTTGTCCTACG
>NC_051405.1:24440453-24440663 GCF_015228065.2 Penaeus monodon
CCGCAAGCGAGGTCATATCTGCACATCACGCCAATTAGTAAGTAACAACACGGACAGCGACTCAGCCACGAGGTACCTTGTCTTGCGCTGTTGTTCGCACCGACTCTCGGCGCTGACTAATTGCATGCGTGTGTGTCCGTGTGTGTCCGTTTGCTTGCTTGAGACGCTTTGCTAGTTTGTGGTTGTCTTTGTTTGTTTGGTTTGCTTGTT
>NC_051405.1:24440784-24441173 GCF_015228065.2 Penaeus monodon
TTCTATCTGTATATTGTCTATCTCTATCCCTCTCTTCGTCTAATTTCTCTCCCTGTCTATTCATTTTGTCTTTATCTCTGACTCATCCTCTAACAACCTCCTCCCTCCTCCTCCTCTTCCTCCTCCTATTTCTCTCCCTCCCTTCCCTTCTCTCTCCACCTTCCTCTACCTCCTCTCTTCCTATTTCCCTCTCCCTCACCCCCATCCCTTTCCCTCACCCTCCCCTCCCCTTTCCATATCTCCCCCCCACCTCCTCCTCTCCTTCCCTTCCCCCTTCCTCCCTCACCCTCCCTCCCTCCCTCACCCTCTCCCCCATCCTCCCATCCACCTTCCTCTCTCTCTCTCTCTCCTTCCTCCCCCTTTCTCCCACCCCATTCACCCTCCTTCAT
>NC_051405.1:24441222-24441778 GCF_015228065.2 Penaeus monodon
ACCCTCGCCCTCCTCCGCCCTTCACCTTCACCTTTCTCACCACCACATCTCTCTCCACTCTTTCCCCCCTCAACCCCCCTCCCTCACCCCACCTCACCCTCGCCCTCCCTCTATCCCTCCACCGCTTCCCCTCTCACCCTCCCTCATCTTCCCTTCACCCTCCCTCATATCCCCCTCCTTTCCCTCTCCCTGCCTCCTCCCTCAACCTCCACCCTCACCCTCTATCCCTTCCCCATCCACCCTCCCCCTCTATCCCTTCCCCCTCCACCCTCACCCTCCAACCCCTTCCCCTTCCCTACCCCGTCCCTCATCCTCCCTTTCCCCTCCCTCACCCCCCACTTCCCCCCTCCCCTTCCCCCTCCAACCTCCCTCCTCATTAGCCCTCATCTAACTTCTCTCACGTGAGGGGAACGAGATCGCTAACAAGTTCTTCTCATCGATAATTACAACACAGCGCCGAGTCATTTCAAGGGTTCAACAGGCCGTTTCAAATGCGTTAGGATTTTGCACGGTAGGAGTCTTTGTAGGAACCTCTGCAGTTTAAGGAAGGGGAGAG
>NC_051405.1:24442042-24442204 GCF_015228065.2 Penaeus monodon
TCAGTATGGTGTATATTTCCCTTATAGAACCCATCATCTAAACATACATCCCATTAAAGAGGTCGTAAAGTGAATGTGTTTTCAAGAGATTAATGACCACGTATCATTTATGTATCATTTGCTCGTTAATTACAGTCTGTATACTATGCATATCACGATACG
>NC_051405.1:24442498-24442601 GCF_015228065.2 Penaeus monodon
AGTAGCCTATCTATCTTACACACATTAGTAATTCTCTCACTCACTCATTCAACCACACACACGTACATTATCACTCTCTCACGCACATACGAAATAACTCCTT
>NC_051405.1:24442874-24443061 GCF_015228065.2 Penaeus monodon
GATAATGATGTTTGATAACATAACATCATTATGATTTTTCAAAACACATGGGTACGCAAACGGAATAACAAGCACTATTAAGAAAACGCTTATTGGAATGTAATGTTACCGGTGAGATTATCATAACATGCAAAATGATTTTTAACCCATTACATTCGGAAAAACAGCTTATTTCTGCTATCTAATA
>NC_051405.1:24444171-24444559 GCF_015228065.2 Penaeus monodon
GCGTTGGACAGGAATCTGAGCTGCACAGCCACATATAAAGCTTTAAATGAATAGATAATTGCCTTCTACGTCTGTAATTGGTATAAGACTTTCCTTGTGTAAGTATGAAAATATCTGAGTTGAGAATCGGTCGCTGTAAACTAAACGCGCTTGACTGAGTATAAAGCATTGAAGATATAAATGATAATAATTATACTGACCAGGCAGTGCTTACGAGCCGATGACTCAAAATGTGCATGTCGGCAAATCTAATATCACGAGGGAATGAGAAATGCCTTCCCTCTCCCAGGTCTTCATGGATGCATGGCGCTGATCTTCATTCCCGATTTCCTCTTAAAATCATTCTATACATGCAGTTGCCAACGATCTCAGTTAGGTACGGTTTATG
>NC_051405.1:24444585-24445768 GCF_015228065.2 Penaeus monodon
ATTGTTATCAATGATGATAAAACCGGATGTAATTGATTCGTTCTATACTAAATTATCTTTATCTGGATTCTGTCCATCTTGTGATTATGGCGAGCGAAATCGTGGTTTTCGGTTCGTAGCATTAGTTTCCCAAGAATTTAATGTTACAAGCAAGGAGAAGTGACTACCATCCTATTGCTTTAGTAAGATAAAAAAAAACTGATATGCACATATACAATACATAGATATCCACCCTCTTGTCTTTAAGGAAATCAATTTTTCTACACAATTCTAGTATCTACATGTAACTGCAAATACAAAGAGGATATCCCATACCAAAGGAGCACGCCTGACAGAGCTCCAGTATGAGCCCACCGCGACAAGGCTAACAAGCGGGGGCGTGTCGGCTCGCAGCCCATGGTGTCTCATGGTCCAGTGGGCTTTCGAGAGGATATCCTACACGGGCGAGCCGGGCGCGGGCGAGGAACCCCACCAGGGAGGACAGAAGGTCCTATTGGATTAAGTAAGGAGCGACGGCGCATTCCAGGATGCGCGTTTCGAAGGCCTGCAAAGGAGAAAGGGCCGCTGGAGGGAGGCGAGCGAAAGTGTCTGTCCCGACGCCTCTTTCCGAATGTTCGGGACAGAGAGGGGCGTTAATCGGAGCGTCACGAGAGAGAGGGGCGTGGTTCGGAGCGTCGGGAGAGAGAGGGGCGTGAGTCGGAGCGTCAGGACAGAGAGTGGTGTGAGTCAGAGACGCTTCCGAGTTATTATACTACCTGATATTTATCAACTTCCTTATTTAAAAACGTGTAAATGTTTTTCAGTGACACAAATTAACCTTGTTTGCTCACACTTTAATATCTTTGATAAAGGTTCTATATACATCCCTTTGATATAAAGAAAAAAATGACAAAGAAATTATTTTCATTACTACTTGCATTATTATTTCCCAACCTGCCTCATGTAAACACATGTAAATGTTTTAAAATGACACAAAGTAGCCTTGTTTGGCTACATTTTCAATATTTTTGATAAATATTCAATATACATCCCTTTGATACAAGGCTAAATTATGTTTGTAACCAAGGTTCGTTTGTATCAATATACATTTTTTAGAGGAGGGAAAAATGTATTTCGTCAGAGGGCATGCTCCTGATAAGATAAATTACTATAACCAACAAAGCAAGTCCAGCGACGGAGTTCA
>NC_051405.1:24445948-24446154 GCF_015228065.2 Penaeus monodon
TACCATCGGTGATTAGGAGAAAAGGTAAAAATGCTTCATTTCGCGTGCTTGCCAGTGAATTTCGCAACGGCGGGGAGATGTCACCGCGCCCCGGACAAATATTGTGTCAAACCGGGAGACGGACCGCACCTCTCTTTCTAACCATAGGAAGAAGCTTACCAACAAGAGTCTGGTGTAATTCAAGAGCTATATCTTGCATTATTTCT
>NC_051405.1:24446341-24446986 GCF_015228065.2 Penaeus monodon
TGATGAGGAGGATGTGCGGTCGAGCATTCACGGTGTTTCCCTGGTGAGATCTTTTGGTTGACATATGTTGATAGATATCGGGTGAGAACACACATTATATGCATTATTCATAAGAATCAGAGCAAGTAGCTGTTTTATTACTTTTCATAATTAGGACAATTTTTGAAACATCGGTAACTTTTCACAATAAACTGGATATACCTTTTAAGGTTGATGCGTATTGGAATATCTACAACATGTCTATGATTTTTAAAAAAAATATCAATAAAGAATGGGAATTGTGTTCTTGTTATTCCCTCTTTACACACACACACAATAAGTGTAATTACGCCTATGTATCAGAGCCTATATTACTTCTTGTAATTAGAGAAATTTCTGGAATAACGTTAATTAGCATTTCACAATAAACTTACAATGCTTTAAGGTTATTGAAAATTTTTTCTATGGTTGAGAGGTCTGATATCAATAAAGGTGGAAATTGCTAATTATTTTCAGCTATTGCGCATGTAATTCAGAATAAGTCAATGAGAATAATAAACCAAATCTGAGAAACACACACCAATAAACTTTTTAAAATTATCGATGTTTATTAGAATATATACACATACCCATGCTTGCGTCTCCTCACTCATAAGCACGTGTGAA
>NC_051405.1:24447110-24447383 GCF_015228065.2 Penaeus monodon
GAGCCTTTTACATTGGCTTTCAGTGAGACTCTAAAGAATATATATAGCAATGGGGTATTTTAAAATCCCTATACAAGACTTTTGATAACCTTTGTGTTATTATATTTATAATTAGTGTTAGATTTTTTTTATGTAAAGTATATGGCAGCCCTCTGCTTGACACATTATACATGACGAGCGCGCGAGGCAGTAAGAGGAGAAAAAAAACATCTTTAGCAGAGGAATTTGTTATCAATAAAGGGTGGAAATTAAGTGTTTTAGTTTTTCCCCTTT
>NC_051405.1:24447570-24447746 GCF_015228065.2 Penaeus monodon
TTGCTCACAAACCAGGTATAATTACACAAATCAAATTAGGTTATTAGGTAATATATTAATATACAATACTGGTACTAATTCAAAGTTCCAGGATCTTAGGACGGTTCTAATCAGGCCTCCTGAGAAGGCCGATTCATGATAGCGGAGAGAAATGCTTGGTCTCTTGGGCTGATTAA
>NC_051405.1:24448017-24448096 GCF_015228065.2 Penaeus monodon
GTATATATATTGCAGTACCGTTCGCAGTATTCCTTATCAGTTCATTATCTCAAACACACAAATTATCTGTGTGTGTACG
>NC_051405.1:24448174-24448361 GCF_015228065.2 Penaeus monodon
ATTCCTTTCTCCCACGCTCATTCAATCCAACATCCTTCCTATTCATTGGTAATTCTATACTGCCTGCCATTGAGCATTTAGTTCTGCTTGCAAGCACAATCAATAGGTGCTGATCATGCCGGTCTTGAGCGCACAGAAGCACAGACAACCTTACGAAAGAGCATTTTTCTTCTTTTTTTTACCTTTT
>NC_051405.1:24448528-24449166 GCF_015228065.2 Penaeus monodon
ACAATCATGTGCGAGTGCATTAACGGTTATTTAGTAGCGAAACAAGAAGATCCAAATTAGTTGAGTCGACAATCGAAGATGTCTCCGTTTTCTGTTACAAAGACGTGAGAAGTTTCTTGGAGAAGAAGAGAGTAATCAGGAGCTTCTGTCTTTGAGATGAGAAAAGGGAAGAGAGGGGAGGGAGAGAGGAAGGAAGTTGGGGAAAAATAGAAAAAGGAGGAAACAACAGGGAGAAAGGAGGATGGAAGTTGGGAAAGAGAGAGAGGGGGGGGGGTAACCCGTAAAGAAGGGAAGGGGAGAAAGAGAGGGAGGAAAAAGAGGAGAGAGAAGGAGAAGGGAATTGAGAAGAAAGAGAGAAAGAGAGAGGGAAGGGGAGAGAGAGAGGGGGGAGGTGGGAGTTGAGGAAAAAGAGGAAAGAGGTGGAAGGGGAGAGACGGGGGAGGACGGGAGGTGAGGAAATAGAGAAAGAGATAGAATGTGGGAGGGAGGAGGGTAAGAGAGGAAGGGGGAGTGGAGGAGGGAGGCGAGAGATATGTGAAGGGAAGAGAAAAAAGAGAGGAGGGAAGGAAGATGACAGAAGGAGAGGGAAAAGGAGAGAAGCATGAAGAAGAAAGAGTTATGAAAAAGAAAGAGTATGA
>NC_051405.1:24449463-24449593 GCF_015228065.2 Penaeus monodon
ACAGTTCCTCATACCACGCGGATTTGACAGGGTTGAAGAAAATAGAGATCTTTGCTATAGCCCGCAGTCTAATCCGGTCAGTGAATCGTGTGACTGTATTAAGGGAACTTGTCTGGAAAGAAATTATTTG
>NC_051405.1:24449923-24450071 GCF_015228065.2 Penaeus monodon
GGGGGGGGACACCGCAAGCAACAATCTTTCCATCACCATACACAAGCAATTTCAAAGCCGAAAGCAAGCGACAAAAATCAATGGATTAATCAGACCCAGAGAGCAAGCATTTCTCATCGCTCTCTTGAATCGACCTCCTCTCATCACC
>NC_051405.1:24450313-24450649 GCF_015228065.2 Penaeus monodon
CTGATCTTAACACACAGTGAGGCTTTGTGCGCTCTTGAAAAAAAAAAAGTTCCGAAGGTATTCCAAGACTTCACTGCCAAGTATTTTATAAAGCGGAAATTCTCCTTGACTACTGCGTATGTCTCGATATAATGCGCAAAAGTTAAGGCATTTTCTTTAACAGGGCTGAAAAACAAGGAAATTTACTATTTGAAGTAGATTTAGGGGAATCAATAATATACTTGTACAAAGTTTAGTAATGGGGAAATGCTGTTATTCATTGTCTTTTGATTTTTCGAGCAGAAGAATACACGTGTGTGTGTGAATATATGTCCGTGCGTGAATGTGATGTGTAAG
>NC_051405.1:24456482-24456586 GCF_015228065.2 Penaeus monodon
AATTGGAAATCAAAGTTCTATGCGTTTAAGTATTTCATTTCAGCCTCAGTGCAAGTGTCATCCTCCTGCCTCCCTGTTCTACTCTGAATAAATAATTTCTTGGG
>NC_051405.1:24456629-24456712 GCF_015228065.2 Penaeus monodon
CGCCAACAGATGCAAGAAACGTGTGTTACCAGACAGCTTAGCCTAACCATTGAATTTTCATAGCAGAGCATTAATTTTTTTCC
>NC_051405.1:24457283-24457800 GCF_015228065.2 Penaeus monodon
TTCGTGTAGGCTTTGTATATCATTACAGCGTAGTTGATGTTCAAAGCAGCTTTATCGTGTTTTCCTTATCACTGCATGGACAAATTTGCTTTATATTGCAACACAAAATAAGCGGATGCTAGAATTCTAAAAAAAAAATGTTTTAACTACTAGATTATTCATATTGTTTTTATGCAATAAACATGATCTTTAACATTTCGAAAAAATAAGATAATGAACATGTTTTAATTCAGTCAGACTTAATTTTATTTGTTTATTTTTTACTCAATCATGAGTCCAATAATACTATAATCTAAGGTCTCTAAAATGGAAATACTCATTGCAGCTGATATTCATTTTGCTTAGATATTAGATGCATAATTTGCAGCGTAATCACAGCACAGCGACAGTATCTAATTACTTTGCTGGGCGGCTTAATTAATCTGATGTGACGTTATTCTTATAGCTCGCCGTGAGAAAAGTCTACAATACAAATGACAATGACTATTTCAAGAGCATTATTCCTATTAGGCTTGAT
>NC_051405.1:24461261-24461336 GCF_015228065.2 Penaeus monodon
CGCCAACAGATGCAAGAAACGTGTGTTACCAGACAGCTTAGCCTAACCATTGAATTTTCATAGCAGAGCATTAAT
>NC_051405.1:24461868-24462361 GCF_015228065.2 Penaeus monodon
TTCGTGTAGGCTTTGTATATCATTACAGCGTAATGATATACATGGACAAATTTGCTTTATATTGCAACACAAAATAAGCGGATGCTAGAATTCTAAAAAAAAAATGTTTTAACTACTAGATTATTCATATTGTTTTTATGCAATAAACATGATCTTTAAAACTTTTCGAAAAATAAGAAATAAATGTTTTAATTTCAGTCAGCCTTAATTTTATTTGTTTATTTTTTATCAATAGAGCCAATAATCTATAATCTAAGGTTTTTAAAAGGGAAAATCATTGCGCGATACATTTTTGCTTAGATATTAGTGCATAATTTGCGCGTAATCACAGCCAGCGACATATCTAATTATTTTGCTGGGCGGTTTAAATTTAAATCTGTGTGACGTTATTCTTATAGCTCCCCGTGGAAAGTCTAAAATAAAAATGACAATGACATTTCAAGAGCTTTTTCCCTATTGGCTTGTTTTCAGTCTCTCTGTCATTTCTCTTTTT
>NC_051405.1:24465911-24465986 GCF_015228065.2 Penaeus monodon
CGCCAACAGATGCAAGAAACGTGTGTTACCAGACAGCTTAGCCTAACCATTGAATTTTCATAGCAGAGCATTAAT
>NC_051405.1:24466517-24467083 GCF_015228065.2 Penaeus monodon
TTCGTGTAGGCTTTGTATATCATTACAGCGTAGTTGATGTTCAAAGCAGCTTTATCGTGTTTTCCTTATCACTGCATGGACAAATTTGCTTTATATTGCAACACAAAATAAGCGGATGCTAGAATTCTAAAAAAAAAATGTTTTAACTACTAGATTATTCATATTGTTTTTATGCAATAAACATGATCTTTAACATTTCGAAAAAATAAGATAATGAACATGTTTTAATTCAGTCAGACTTAATTTTATTTGTTTATTTTTTACTCAATCATGAGTCCAATAATACTATAATCTAAGGTCTCTAAAATGGAAATACTCATTGCAGCTGATATTCATTTTGCTTAGATATTAGATGCATAATTTGCAGCGTAATCACAGCACAGCGACAGTATCTAATTACTTTGCTGGGCGGCTTAATTAATCTGATGTGACGTTATTCTTATAGCTCGCCGTGAGAAAAGTCTACAATACAAATGACAATGACTATTTCAAGAGCATTATTCCTATTAGGCTTGATTCAGTCTCTCTGTCATTTCTACTTATTTAAATGTATATCAGTATCCTTA
>NC_051405.1:24467375-24467505 GCF_015228065.2 Penaeus monodon
AGCAAAGACTGATCTTAATAGAGAGTAAGGCATGTGGTTTATAACAAAATATTGCGGCCTTAAGACGGAAAAGGAAAGAAACAAAGAGGTATTCCAGACCTTCACTGCCAAGTATTTTATAAAGTGGGCA
>NC_051405.1:24471253-24471419 GCF_015228065.2 Penaeus monodon
ATGAATCAGATTGTCGTAAAAAAATATTACGCATGGGAGTATGATCAAAAAAGAAAAATATATCCGATATCAGTATTATATATATTTGTGATCCTTGAGATAAGAAAAAAATTATATGAATACGGTATACTCGTATGTTTTAAATAAATTTTTCTTATATATCAGA
>NC_051405.1:24471439-24471643 GCF_015228065.2 Penaeus monodon
ACCAAATCGTTTTCTTAAAGCATTACTAGTGGTTCGAAAATGTTGCTTACTCATTACAGATAGAGTTTGCACCATGCAACGTTCCCGATGCTTTAAATCTTTGCACAGTGTGAGGAACGTATGAACGTATATTATAATAGTCATATGCTTTGTGCATTTATCTCTAAAAGTGAATGTCATCAATGTATTACTGTGGCTGTGTTT
>NC_051405.1:24471701-24471860 GCF_015228065.2 Penaeus monodon
TCCATATCTTTCCTTCATCACTTCTCGCTCTACCCTCCTTCTTCCCTTTAACAGCGAGACACAGCGAAGGAGAAATATCATAAATTTGACATACGTAAAGAAGGCGAGAGACAAAGAAAATGGAAAATTTTCCGTGTCTGGCAGATGACTAAATTCTGA
>NC_051405.1:24472336-24472618 GCF_015228065.2 Penaeus monodon
AGGAAGATCCATGATAACCCTAAAATTAACCTCAGCCTGGAGTCGACCGCAATTTTTTTTTCGGTTTGGTTGTATTCACCAAAGTGCTACTGCTATTTGTGTGGAATTTCATAAACCGGGTATTTACCACAACCAACACTGAATTCATGCTATATATATATATAAAAGTGGCTCTAAAAGTGAGGGTACATTTTATCATACTCCCCATACCATAGTTCAATTATGGGAAACAAATTGGAATTTATGCACTAAGGGCTATCACGGTTATGGTTTTATGCTTGA
>NC_051405.1:24472647-24472720 GCF_015228065.2 Penaeus monodon
CAGCCACTAATTTTGTTCATTTTATTCACGTAGAAATTAGGGATATCTTGCTTGGCCCTAAATTCCACAAGTA
>NC_051405.1:24472758-24473044 GCF_015228065.2 Penaeus monodon
CATATCTTAGGTACTGAATGTCTATTTGATATCTAACTGATTTTATTGCCATGATTTGTATCGAACTGATAAATGTTATCAGGATTATTAATCCTTATGTGTACTTTTTTTACACGAATTAAATATACATACATAAGCAGGGATTGACAAAGTGCTTAAAAGTGATAATCATATTATGACGAATTCAGAATAGAATTAATGACATAGTCATCTATCAAGATCAAGAAATAAAATCGTCACTTGTTTTATTTTTCTCTTGCTTTCGGACTTATAATTCAAAAATTAT
>NC_051405.1:24473818-24473978 GCF_015228065.2 Penaeus monodon
AGCACACACGCGATTTTAGTTATAAATGATGGACAGAAATTGCTTCAAAGATCTCCTTTGGGAACAACCTCTGTAATTCCTCTAATGTCACCTTATTTAGTACTCTTTTATCGGTCTCTTTTATCATTATCATCATTATTCCGTTGATTTTTATTGCTGT
>NC_051405.1:24474188-24474323 GCF_015228065.2 Penaeus monodon
CTCCTTAATCGGGCCATAGGAAAGGACAAAGTGCCGAGAGAATTTTAATTACATGTTCGGGGCTTTCAAATCGTTCTCGTGAGTTCGAGTCCCTTGTGGGTTTTGGTCATAATAAATTATTCCTTTTTTTATCTT
>NC_051405.1:24475585-24476058 GCF_015228065.2 Penaeus monodon
CAAACAAAGTTATAGTCCGACTCTGCAACGTACCAGTACACTGAAGCAAACTAGAAAAAGGAGAAGAATTTCCGTAAAAGTGAAGTAGAAACGGTCGAGTGAACATGGAACGCTTGCAGACAGGCAAAAAAAAACTTTTACTCAAGCCTTTCATTCACTGAGACGAATCGACAAAGGAAATGTAAATGAGATAGAATTGCGATAGACACAGATAGATAGACAAGAGGAGAGCGACGGACAGGCAGATAACAAAGGATAGATAGAGTGTAAATGACAAACAGGCAGTAAAAGATAAAGAAAGAGAAAAAAAAGGACAGACAACGAATATGCAGACAGCAGTAGATAACAACATTTGATGATTAAAATAACCAGCAACGGTGGATAAGTAAACAATATTAACAGATGAAAAATAAGTAAATCTTATGAACAAGTATTAGCAGGCTCGTATACAACAATAGACAGATTTATTTTTA
>NC_051405.1:24476758-24478316 GCF_015228065.2 Penaeus monodon
CTCTCCATGCCACAGTGATGAGTTGAGTTGGCAACACTTCCTACTCCCTTCCCAGAGAATTGTAACCATTTTCTTCTTTTTCTTTTTATATTTTTTCTACTTTTTGTATTTCTTTTTCTTTTTCTTCTTTCTTTTTTCTTCTTTTTTTTCTTTCTTGTTTTTCCTTTCGTTTTCTTTTTTCTTTTCTTTCTTTTTTTTTCTTTTTTATCTTTTTTTCCTCTTTTTTGTTTTTTTCTCGTTTTTCCTCTTTTTTCTTCTTTCTTATTTATTTATTTTTTTCTTTTTTTCTTCTTCTATCTTCTTTCTTTCTTATCTTTCTTCCTTTTCCTTTTCTTTCTCTTTCATTTTCTTTTTTATCTTTATTTTTCTTCATTTTTCTTTGTTATTCTCTTTCTCTCTCTCTTTCTCTTCCTCTCCCTCTTTCCACTAATCCCTTTCTCTTCAATTTACCCAGAAAAAAACATGTGTTGTTAGGAAAAGTTCTAATTGCTTCCCATTTATTGGAATACAACAGACAAACAAATTCCTAAAGCTCATTATTAATCACAATGACACAGAAAATAGCTACTGATTGGTTATATATTATGAAAATTAGCATTGGCTCATAGGTACTGACACTGAACACAAAAAGGCAGATACACTAACAGATCTATGTATTACCAATTCACTTTACTACGGTAACATGGCAACAGAAAAGAAATACAAGAAATACAAGACGAGAAACATTTATTAATCCAATGAGAAAAGAAAATACGCAACAGAAAAATATAAGGTATTGTGACTAGTAGTATCAGTACGCATCAACAATATATCCTTTGAAGTCCTGAACACTTTTATTTACTTATAAATACATAAATAAGAAAAAAGTGCTTTACAAGGTGACATGTCTCCATCATATTCTTTTTTCATGGATTTACTGAATAAAATAGTTTAATATATATACTGCAATCTGGAAAAAGGTGGAAAAAAGTATATCAATTACCTTGTTTTTTTTCCAGTGAAATAGATTCCCGGAGACACGTATATTTTTTTTCTTTTAACTCATTACCTATCATTTAATTGCTACGTCCTCCCTAATCACATGAAAAATGAGGTATCTGTATTGCTTAAATGGTATACAAAGTACTACTTCGAAACCATCTTGAATTTAAAATCAAAATACTAATATCAAAGAGAGAAGCTACTGAAAAAAGAAGAAAAATAGAATACTTTCCAACGGAATTTTGTTAGTATTATAAGGGATATTCTTAACAACGATACTGTGTTTTTTTCTATGTTAAAAATATTTTTTTCAGTGGAAACAAACAGGTATGTAATCGACTATGTAACACGGGTCTTTATGTATCAAAGGAGGCAAAATGATACAGAAAAATCTATTTAGTCAGTGCTTACGCCTGAAACTAAAGATCTATTTCCTCCTCACAGAAATCAATTAATTAATACTGCTTATACATTGTGATGAATAGGCTCAAATCTGTTCTAATTTCCTTTGCGCCGTGACGCTTTTGTAAATATTAAGATTTTAAAGAAAAAGTAACACCATGGGACGACTTGTACG
>NC_051405.1:24479542-24479838 GCF_015228065.2 Penaeus monodon
CCAACACCGTGTGATGCAAGAGTGTTTGATCTATTTGGTTTTTTAACCATGGCATAAAAAAAATGAAAATATATTCATTAAATCTTATATCAGTCCTCGCCATCCTTCTTATCCCGCTTATTCGCCCATCCGAAATTGTCCCAACAGCAGTTCCAGAATGAACACGACGAGCGAAGCAGCGAGACCGACGCTCAGGATGACTAACATTCCCTGAAACATTTTTTTTTTTTTCTTAATTGCATGGAAAAAGCAGAATGGCAACACCATCTATCCCTGCATCTCTTTATCTATCAGTG
>NC_051405.1:24480307-24480453 GCF_015228065.2 Penaeus monodon
TTGTGTTTCTGTTTTTGTGGGTTTTTTTATGTTTGATTTTAAGTGAAATCTGTTCGATTTCTCAAAAAAGAAATAAGGAATACATTTTGCCCATAAGAGATTTTGAAAATATTTCAAGCTAATCAGGTCTTTTTTCGCCATATCTG
>NC_051405.1:24480661-24481391 GCF_015228065.2 Penaeus monodon
AAACAACGCTGAACCAGGTACACTTTATGCACTGTGAAGATGACAAAGTTTATCTAGCGTCATTAATATAGTTATTTTGCATCAGAAAATGTTTAAGCGAGTGGAGTTCAACAGGAGTTTTTTAAACTAACATTAGCAGTATGTAAGTCTTTCATAGAACTTTTTCCTTTCTTTTCTTTACTCATTTGAAAGTGATATCAGCTCAGCTTATCAGCCAAACAGACATGAAAATTCCAACATTATTCTTTTAGCCTCGACACCAATAACTCTCTCAAAGGTATCACAAACTTTACCTTTACATATACAAAAGAAAAAACAGATATAGCCAAAAGAGAAAAATAACATACACAAAAAAAATGGAATAAACCAAAGAAAAAAATCACTAAACCAAATACACATACAAAAACTGAAATAAACTAAAGAGAAAAATGAATTTCGAACACCTACTTACCCACACACTGTTGACATTTAAGGGTTCTTGTACCGTGATAACAGAAGGTGCAGACGTACATGCAGTGTAGTTGGCAATGGCATCAGAAACCCAGCGATTATATAGACCCGTTTCCACCATCCTATGCAGCCTGGGGAGATGTGTTCATTACATAAGAGGATTTGTAAAAGGGTAAATAGAGCGTTATTCTCTTGTTTTTTGCTGTGTTATGTGTTGTTGCTAATGTGATTGTGTGTATGTTGTGTTTGCGTTTGTAATATGTTTGTGGTTGTGGGGGTA
>NC_051405.1:24482152-24482374 GCF_015228065.2 Penaeus monodon
CTTTACCTGCTGTTGATGGCGCCAATCAAGGGCAAACCCTTCTGGACCAACATCCCGAGGTCGATCGGCAAGAACTCTTCCCTGGCTTTGTAGAAGTCACACTGACCTAAGAGGGGAGATAAAAAAAAATGTTCGTGACCTTTCTGGGGTCATTTCTCTGGTCTTAAGGTGTGATTGAGTGGGATTGTGAGTGGAAGGCATTTTTCTTGCTTTGGGTGATAT
>NC_051405.1:24482532-24482939 GCF_015228065.2 Penaeus monodon
TTCTCAGAAATTCTACTGTACTGCATGAGTTGCCTTAATTTCTAGAAACAATGGAAATATACGCAATAAGAGCTTAAACATTTTTCATACAGCCTTCAACAAAAGTAAATCACAAAGATTAAATATTTTTTGTGACATTTTACGCTTCTTGCGTTTCTTCCTTCCTCCTTTTTTATCTTTTTTTAATCTTTCTAATCTTTCGTTCTCCCTCTCCCTTTTATTTTCGAGTCTAATCTAAAAGTTAAATCTGCTGTGTAAAGCATTAGGCACCACAGCTACAAATATAACTGTTTTCTGAATTCTCCGCATTTTACTTATTTATTAGTGTTTTGTTAGCCTTTATTTTATTTTCCGTGAAGCATTAGTGCTGGTATTTACTGCATGGAGATCAGTTGTTTCTCTCCCAT
>NC_051405.1:24483313-24483434 GCF_015228065.2 Penaeus monodon
GACATCACAGTGAATAGAACATCATCAATAAAATACGGAGAGTTAAATCATAAGAAACACGAAAGAATTAAAAATATCTGCATAACTTATTTCTATTATTCTAAATATCTACCATACAATG
>NC_051405.1:24483549-24483720 GCF_015228065.2 Penaeus monodon
CTATTATTTAAATTCTATTATTAGAATGAACGTTTGTAAAGAACATCCTTTATCATATCATTATATACTATCACTTATATTTCATAATTATTATAGACATTTCTGAAGAACACCATTTACTATATCAATATACATACTACAATTTATATCTTACCATAATCATATGTGAAG
>NC_051405.1:24483753-24484008 GCF_015228065.2 Penaeus monodon
GTCTATTTCCTCCTACAAGTATTATGGAGACATCACCTGTATTTGTGAAGAATTCGGCGAAAAGAAGATCAGCTGAGATAACGGTGGTGATGATGACGTCATCTCCGCGTCTCACCTCCTCGTCCATTAAATCGTAGAAATATTCGAAAGGGAAATACTTCATACGATTAACTTGCTTTAAGGCGTCGATTTGCCTTAGTATCGTCGATTCGGTTTTCTGCGAGGAAATGACTGTATATATTTTGTGTGTTACTG
>NC_051405.1:24484984-24485399 GCF_015228065.2 Penaeus monodon
GGATAGGCCTAGTTTGGATACTGAATTTAAAAAGTATGAATGCAGGGATTAAGTGTCACATGATCTTGATTGAAACGGATATCGAAACATTACTTATACAAATTGTCAAATGAAAGTATTTATGGCCATTTAAACTTTTTTTTTATCCACCAGCGAAGCCCTCACAGCCGATAAAACAAACCCCGAACTCACAGCAAAGAGTTCCGTGAAGGCCGTGTCGGGTTCCATGACGACCACCGCGTCCTCGCTCTCGACGATGTCTCGCAGCTCCCGGATCGGCTGAGCCAAGTGCCGCACCGTCAGGAGGGAGGCCAGGTTGCCGCTGTAGCTCCACGTGACCAGCATCGCCGCCAGGAGCCAGGCGCCCATCACCAGACGGGCGCTGGCGGGTCGCACTTCGCGCCGCAGGCCTGAG
>NC_051405.1:24487325-24487519 GCF_015228065.2 Penaeus monodon
GCTAAATATAATTATCGAATCAATACCCACAATCCCTCTCAGACCAATATCCTTGACCGGTATTGTATCCGTAGAGCAGCTCAGAATGCCTATTTTACCCTTTTTTCAGTGATCTGTGGGCGGGCACGCTATGTCCGGGCGAGAGACAGGGGTGAGGATGGGTGGGAAGGTGAACTCCCTCCCCCTGTCACGGT
>NC_051405.1:24487584-24487961 GCF_015228065.2 Penaeus monodon
GCTGGGGAGGAATCTCACCTTGCTGCAAGAGGGAGCGGACGTGCATGAAGAGGACCCCGAACGCCCTCAGGAGACCCGTACCCTCGGCGCTCCTCTCGCCCAGGACCGTGAAGGACGCGCATGCGAGCAGTATCGCCAGCAGGAGCGCCAGCCACACCGAGGGCGCTAGGGGCAGAAGGAAGCCCCAGGGGTCGCTCTCGGGCCGACCTCGCCCCGCGATGATGCACAGCTTGTCGAAGAACACGGCCTTCGTCATGTCGGCGGCCTCGGCGCGTCCCTCCGTCAGGGCGAAGGGGCCCAGGGCCAGGTCAGCTTCCTGTGAGAGACCACGCCCCGCGGATGTTCACCTTGAGCAACTATGAGTAGTATGAAATGAA
>NC_051405.1:24488097-24488291 GCF_015228065.2 Penaeus monodon
GACCACATGAATACTACCTCAAAAACAGCAACTCTCACATATCACCTTCCTGTATATCTGGCCCACCATGCCGGTCCAGGATCCGTTTTCGAGGGGGGCGCCCCAGTACCCGTCCGGGGGGCGGGTGAGCGTATAACTGGGGGTGAGAAAAGGTGCTTAGTAGATTGTCCTTTTTAGGGGAATGTGATTATTAT
>NC_051405.1:24488422-24488559 GCF_015228065.2 Penaeus monodon
GATGCAGTGGTGTAGCTAATGGGAGAGCGACCCCCCCCCCCACTCTCTGATTGAGGGGGTAGCAAAATATGCCTGCTGTAAAAGTTAAAAGTCAGAAATTTGCATTTTGAATGACTTGATAAATGCATTGCGCACTG
>NC_051405.1:24488604-24489018 GCF_015228065.2 Penaeus monodon
CCATGTGTGTGTGTGAATATATGGATAAAACTACCACTAACGAAAAGTTCATAGCCTCCGCTAGCGTCTCCAGCAAGCTGAACATGGGCCCCTCCATGGTAAAGTTCCCTGTTTCCTCGTCCTCCGTTATCAGCAGGTGCGGAGGCCAGTGACCACCTGTTACCACCAACGACACTGGCTCTGTAAACCTGAGAGTAAAAAATCTCCCAGTCAGTCACAAGAGACGCAGTACTTTCATAGTAGTTACTGGTTAAAATTCATTTAATACTTAAGTCATCAAGCTATGTGATGTAATATAAGCGAATAGCAGAAAAGAGATAGGCAAAATAGTACCTAAATTTATCCGGGTGTTTTCTGAGACGTAATAAAACATCTGGTTTCTTCAGAATGTCATTTAGTGACATGATTCACCTG
>NC_051405.1:24489075-24489347 GCF_015228065.2 Penaeus monodon
TACAGGAAAGATATTTCATGTTGAACGAATATGAACAGGTTTTGTCTCATTTTTATCTTCTAATAACACTTTAGACTAATCATGTGTGTGTTAATTTCGTAGTTTTTGATAACGACTGCAAACAATTTCTTAAACATGGTTGTAATTAGATTTATTTCTGTCACAAATGATATTCGTGTTTTATTAATCACGATTGCAGGTAAATTTGTATTTTCATATTTTTGCATTGTCAGTAGTTAAAAACGTTAAACACATGTTAATCATCAAGCAGT
>NC_051405.1:24489741-24489951 GCF_015228065.2 Penaeus monodon
ATTAGTAACTGCAGTTACCAAATGACGACAAAGATAATATTTACAGGGAGAGAGGTGCGTTTCATCTCCATGGTGATATTCCACTGACATGACTTGAGTGTCAGTGTAATACTGACCGAAAATATGACGTCAGATAGTAATAATTACAGATGTAGGGCGAGCATTAACAGGTAGAGGACACTAAGAATTACATGTTCATTGTATATATCG
>NC_051405.1:24489985-24490774 GCF_015228065.2 Penaeus monodon
GGTAGTATTGACTAATGAGTGTAGTGACTATGTATTATAAACTGACGTCATCACAGTCATTTTCTGTGTCATTAGCAGCCCCTGACTGGTCCTGTCTATGCATGTGTTGGTATCTAGTTCAAGCAATATGTAGTACTTATTTATGTTAATTATGGCAAAAACATTTCTGCTTTCCTTTTACCTTTCGATTCTTTAAGAACAAGAGAAGACATTTTTCGACACATATTTCAGCCTAATTCTATTTCAAACCACATTTCATAATAATATTCTATCCAGTGAGGTATCAGTCTGAAAATCAAAATGACAGTAGCAGTTTTAAACATGAAATCTCACTATAAAAACCCAATGGATGAGCATACACAATATATTCTTTTCTTTTTATTACCTGAATACACAATACTACAACTTACCTTCCTTGAACGAGGCTCCAGCACTCGCACTGCCTCAGTACATACTAGCTTCACGTAGCCTACCATTAGACTAAGGACAGAATACCACATTATGACTTTGTACTCCTCTAATGGCTGTCAATAAAATTACGATGATGGCTAATCAATATGATCTACAAGAATGGCCACTCATTGATGGCTGTGACTGTGAAGGTCAAATGTTTTTTCACTGAAAAGAGTTACATGAGTAATGATGTATTTACGAGGTGTCCTACCTAGCACTTCGTATTAGAGCCCTTATAATGTGATCGCATTGTTGCGAATGGGTATTTTCTCTCTTGCGTAAATTGTGCCTTCTTGAATGATGTTGGATATGTTGGTTATCGGTATTTACTCTGTG
>NC_051405.1:24490930-24491073 GCF_015228065.2 Penaeus monodon
TGTGTCTGGGAAAATAACCTATTGTCAGGCACCTCGGCTATTCATATGGTGTCAATTAGTTATCCATGGCTTGATTTTGATAAAAGTTAACCACGATCAAATGCTTCTAACGCGTGAAATTCGTCACTGAGAATTTTTCACGG
>NC_051405.1:24492219-24492590 GCF_015228065.2 Penaeus monodon
CCATCTACTAACAAGTGCACACAGTAAAAGGGGAGAGAAAAAACATGACTCCAACTTTATTAAATGCATTTACCGTGGCCAATGTGAACGCGATTTTAACGTCCCGTAAAAAGGTTATCCAACCTAAAATATCGACACGTGGTCCGCCCTTTTCGATCCAAATTCCACACTTGCGAGCTTTATTTTCACTCGCTCAAATATGTGCTTTATGCAATTCCCGTTTATATACTTGTCGTAAGATTTTACTCTCTCACGCTTCATTTACATCTTTTCATGCACTGGGCTAGGCTTCGTCATTTGTGGAGTGTGGATCAGTGCAGGTCTGTGCGTATCTGTGACTGCTCACGCTTGGGTATGTGTGTATTCTCATT
>NC_051405.1:24499525-24500547 GCF_015228065.2 Penaeus monodon
GTGGAAAAGTGACCAGCTGCCAGTGCATCATGAATAAAGACTGTATATCTCTAAATCCCCTGAGCAATCAAAAACTGCTTTCTACGCTCTTGATAATATTACTCGTCATTCAAACATATTCTGTATATTAACTCATTATATGCATCACATTTCAGTGTTTTAGTTGTCTTCTGATTTGTAATTGTACTATTAATACATTTACTCTAATTGATTAATTGATTACTCTAATCTGTGCACTAATTATATCCTTTTTACTGATGTCATAGTTACAGAGCCTAGTAAAGTTTCTTCATAATGGACATCATTAAATAATTTACTCAACAAACAGTTTAACAGAAGAACATTTTAACTCATTGGTAGATCGCATGCAGGTGATTAATATCTCCAACGGCTGTGATTTTATCATCCTGTGGTCTATTTATCTCTTCCGTCCGTAAATTCTTGCAATAGATATTTCGTTTTCCATTGATCTCCTTCATCAACAAAGTCTTGCTATAGTTTTTTGCTTTGTATAGTATAAGACATTGGTCTTATAAGGAGGCGACAGGGTGTTATTAGGAGCAGTTAATGAATATCAATTTTATTTTTTTAAATCTGAATAACAAAATAAGCCATAAACATTAATGTAAAGAAACGCGTATGCAGTTGTATTCTGATGCCTTCTTAACGTCATTTAGTAGAACAGGGTTTCAGCGCAGTCTCTTTCCAAGGAGAGAAACAGATAGAATTACTGAACGTGGGGATGTACAACTTCTTAATGAGTTACAGCTTGATGTTGAGAAGCTGGTTTCCCTGCACCATGCACATTGTTTATTGTTTTTTATGTTAATTTAATCAATTAGGTTATTGGGGTAATGGTTAGATATTAATTTATCCTTCCATACTGCTACCATAGCTAAAGCTGCTAAGTAAATTGGTTTGCCATAATAGGTTTTATTTGTGAAATTCAACGTTTAATCTTGTTTCAATTTGTAGCATACCAGAATAAGAAAAGTGTGTGTTTGCATGTGTGTATGAAGGGA
>NC_051405.1:24500601-24501300 GCF_015228065.2 Penaeus monodon
GGGAACTACTGGTATAAAGGATCTGTTATGAAAGATCCACATTATTATCTTAAGAATCTACAACGATACTCTAAATAGATAAACTGCTCTCCGCAATTGTACATGGAAGTGAAAAATATTAGGTAAGACATTCATTTCCTTACAATATCTTCATATTACAAGAAATATCTCGCCTAATACAGTAACATTTGCTGTCCTACACTTTTGTTTTAGTTAGCCCTTCAATACATTTTCTATGGCCACAATCTAATAAAGAAAACGGGAACATTACACAGCCAAACACAACACGAAAATTGAAGCCGAATTTTTTTTTAATATTTCTTTTTTAAGGAAGAAAAGGGATGAAGAGGATACAAAAGAGAATAAAATAAGGACCCTCGAAGAGTGAATATAAGAAGGAGAATCTGAAATAACATTCGAGTTGCTTAAAACACGAGAAAAGGCGGTAAGAACAGTTCATAATTGTTGTTTATAGCTTTGTTTTGCTATCAATTTGTGAAATATCTTTTGTGTGTTTCCATTGAAGAGACTTGCGTGTTATTAACTGGTTGTGCAACTTCTGCTCTTTTACCTATAATTATGATTGTTTTTTTGGGTAGTTTAAGGAGGAAAATAACGAGAGAGAGAAAAATAACAATTATAATTCAACTCTTATGAACTTTCCAATTCGTTTTGAAAGTAAGTCTAAAACCCCATTAA
>NC_051405.1:24501414-24502049 GCF_015228065.2 Penaeus monodon
AAAAAGAAAAAAGATCGAGGTAGACAAGGGATGATAGGCCTAGAAAGGATGAAAGTGAAAGAGGTAATTGTTTGAAGAGGAGGAAAGGCTAGTGGAAAGAGAGGAGAGTGACCGAGTTATAACTTGAGTATAAGGCCCTAGGGGGAGGTTGAGGACACGTCGTGTATTATGGAGCGGTGTGCAATGAAGGTCGAGTCTGAATGCAACAATCACCAACGGAAGGGCCTAGCCTAGGGTTTCTCCTTTTGGTGTAGAGAAATCGCCAATGTTTGTGTAGGATGTTCATGCAAAAATTTAAAAAATAAAATATTAACGTATTGTTACACAGAGGGAAAAGAGAAAGTTACAATATGAATTGAACATTTTGGTTTTTTTGCTTTGTATGGTAAGGAAATCAATAGTTTCAAAAAGTTACATTCATTTCTAATTCGTATTGTGGCTGTGTTTCATTTTATTAAATAGTCTCGTATATTCCACCAAGATGGGACTTGAACCTGTATTTCATTGAGATGTTGCCAAATTCAGTCTGTTCAAAATGCATGTGGTGGAAGGTTGCTAGAGTGCGGACAGACACAAAAACCACAGGAGAGCGTCGTATAGACACATTTTTTTTCCTAGATATGATTTTATAGGTA
>NC_051405.1:24502097-24502536 GCF_015228065.2 Penaeus monodon
AAGTATAGGTATTATTGCAGTTTCAGACATTAAGATAGTACTGGATAAGCAGCAAATTCCCACCATATATATTCTGACAAAATTGAGTTTGGACAGTTTTTTTTATTTGACAAGAAATCTCCATATTTTCATTTCTTTCTTACTCAAACATCCAATACATGAAAGGCTTTACTCTATCATGACATTATCATACATAATTTAGGAATGATCAGTAGGGTATTAGCTAATTGGGAGGGTAGTTATATAATCTCAATAAATATGGTTTGGTAGAAATTGATACCTAATACTCCATTATTTTATTTTATTGATTGGTACATTTTTGCTTGCAGAGATGGCTATGAGTGGAGGATCAACGGGCATGATGAGGAGCCCCTACACGGGACAGATGAACCCAGGATCTCACACGGGTATAGAATCTGGCCTTGAAAGACCTTTGTTT
>NC_051405.1:24502736-24504011 GCF_015228065.2 Penaeus monodon
GGCAGTTGTGGGAATATATTTTAAATATTCCTCTATTTCTTTTTCAGGTGGTCAGACCATCCAACCAGGTAGTAGTGATTCACAGCAGCAACAACAGCAACATCCACAGAGAAATACTGCTTTCCTCTGCAAAGCTGGTTGTGAGACTGTACAAGAGATCGTTGTGAGAACCAGCGAAGTGTTCTCTCTTCTCAAGACGATGCCAGTAATTATGATGGAATACCCAGAAATGGGGTGATCTCACATGTGTATTATGGAGATTTGTAGTGAGGGTGGTCATGTTTTAAGTTATGATGATAGTGTTAGGCATGTTGTTGTTCTGCATGTTTGGTATTTAGTATGAGAAGGAAAGAAATCCATGATAAGAAAAAAAAAAATCTCCATTAAAAAATATATAATATCTTTTGCATTTACAAGGTCACTTCTTGCCCGTCTACAATGTAATCATAAAGTTGCTATATTGCAACTAGGTTCATGGTAACTTAATTCCACAGTGCAGAATGTTGTGGCTTATAATATTTTAAAGATTAGGAAAAGTTGATACACCCCCAGCACTCTAGTATTTAGTTTTATGCCTTTTTTTAAGAATTGTATCTTGCCATTTTAAGAGCTGTATCCTGCTTGATAATTTGTGCATTTTGTAGATTCTTCACTTGGGAAGATCTTTATCACCCTTGCCAAAAGGGACCACTATACATTGTGACAGTTTTGGCAGGAGCAAATAGATACTCCCCTAATTCTGAGTGGAAACATCAACATTACTTTGGCATTTTAGAAAGGTATCCAGCATTAAAGTATTCAGGTGTTTAGTTATTCACTAATATGTAGGTCACTTACATAAATGGAATAATATATTGTACCTCTACACTTCCAGCTCCCCAATGGGACACAAGCAGGTACACAGCAGAGTCAGGATAAGAAGATGCGTATTCAGGAGTACCTCATAACCATCCAGAGGCAGTTCAAAACCCTGAGGGCGATCTACACCAGAGTGAACGATGATTGTGCTGGGATGGAGTACACACACATTGAAGTAAGATCTGGTGTCTCATACACTTTATTAGTAGAGGTCGAAGCAATAGTTGATCTAATATAGAATGTGTAAATGCAGAAGTAGAGTTTAAATGCCTTTTTTCTAAAGGGTTTTGATTATTTTCAGAGCCTTATACCATACAAGGAAGAAGGAGACACCAAGCCAGACCAAAAGAAGATAAGTGAGAATTACCGTCACCTTGTGGAGGAATCTCGAGAACTGAAGGAGGTAGATATGGAATT
>NC_051405.1:24504044-24504854 GCF_015228065.2 Penaeus monodon
CACTCATTTTAATCCTACAAATTGCTGTTATTCTTACATAGAAGTTAGCAAAAGTATTCTAACTAACAAAACCTGGTTTTGAGAACATATTTCTCAGAAGTGTCTTTATTGTTATTTTAAAAATTTCTAACAGTGTCTTGACAATTCAGTTAGTATGAATAGATATATACCAAAGAGATTTATCTGTCATCCACGACTTAGTTAAGCCTATAACAGACATAGAGCTAGGAGTTGCCCTATCTTTGGAGTTAGATCAGTTTGGTAAATCCACAGCTTTAGTGTACACTGATCATTTTCATGCCTATCTAACATATATGAATATATTTTGTAAAGAAAAGCCCAGCACACCTACTACTGCCAAGAATAGTAGTCTTGCTAGGGATATGTGGGTCATTTCATCATTATCTCAGTTCATTCCCAGTTTACTACTTCCTCTCTGCTATGGGAACTTTGTTATGTGGTTGCTCAGATGTTTCTGCAGGAATTTAGGCCAGTAAAAGCACTGAGGCTTGATGAATGTATTTAAACCACAAACCAGGATTTTAGCAATACATAATTAGCATGAAAAGGCACACACCAGTTACTCACATGCCATGTTTGCATGTGCCCTAGAATTTAGACCTCTCACTGTTTTAACTGACAACATGTGGAAGACGATTTCAAAAGTTACAGTGGTAGACAGTTCCCATGATACAAACTGAAGGTCATTTCTGTAAGAAAAAGTATTGTAAAAGCAGTACAGATAACGTTTTAAAAAGAGATTTTGATCTCATGCCTATTAAGGATCAGAAATCTTTGGCTTCATCATCA
>NC_051405.1:24504884-24505212 GCF_015228065.2 Penaeus monodon
ATTCGTGATATGTCCTATTCAGTAAAAAAAAATACAAATATATTATTTTTTCTTTATTTTCAGCAACTCTACCTTAAAGCTCGTTACATGAAGGAGATCATAGAACAGCTACGGAAGATTATATGGGAAGTAAACACTATGTTAGCTATGAGTAACACTTAATTCATAACTCTGATGTGTGTATTGGGTAATTTCAGTAGATTCCCCCTTTTGTATGGAGATTATTTGTAATAGCAGTGTTGTGATTTTGGAGACATTCAATTGAAAGTCTTGAAATGAAATATACTGTAAGAATTAGCAGCTGTTTTATTTTTGTTTTAAATAAGTA
>NC_051405.1:24505331-24505573 GCF_015228065.2 Penaeus monodon
AAGGTGTATTGTCTTAGGTATTTGAATTAGGTTTCATTCTTTTTTGCCTGCTAATTTGAAGGTGGGTTTTGAAGCATAGCCCATTCCACTCCCAACTTTACCAATCTGTAATACCAATACTTACTTAGGTCAACAAATAACTGAAGATGGAAAGAACGATCATGAGATAATTTGGAGGATCTCAATTGCTAGAGGTGTGTTTAACAAAATGAGAAGCACATTAACTAATAGGAATTTAGGAC
>NC_051405.1:24505753-24506023 GCF_015228065.2 Penaeus monodon
ACATCAAAACTGATGGCACACTACTTGAAAACATATTGTGAGTCAGAAAACTTGTGTATTTTGGCCATCTCGTAAGAAAGAATAATGTTTCAAGAATTCTGTTAGAGGGAAGAATTAATGGGAGAAGGCAAAGAGGAAGACCTCGAACTATGTGGTCAACCAATATTACAGAATGGACAAAAATGAAGTATAGCGAGGCAGTAAGAAGAGCCAAAAATCGAATTAGATGGAGAACTACCATATCCTCCAACCCTGCTAAGGAAGGAATGT
>NC_051405.1:24506184-24506393 GCF_015228065.2 Penaeus monodon
CACTTTATATTTCCTTATTCTGTATATTCGTTATTATTATGTTAATGGTGATGATAATGACTTGGGCATTATGCATGATTTTCTTGCCCTAAAACTAAGGCTTTATGGTTCTTTTCCTTTTTTATGAGTTTCACTTATTATGTAATGTTGTTTGACATATGCAAATTGATTACAGAATTAGAAAGAGAGAAAGGCACTCCACTGATTGC
>NC_051405.1:24506441-24507639 GCF_015228065.2 Penaeus monodon
CACCACCAAAAGGCCAATGTGTCCATCAGCCAGTTGCACTAAACAAACACAGAAATGATAAGAATTTCCTCAGATATTTTATCTTTAAATGAAATAGGGAATTGAAGATCCTAAATTCGAATACCACCACAGTTGTTTTTTACTTCTTTTTTTATTATAAGTCAACTTCTGGGAAATGTATTATTGGCAATTTTAAAAGTGCTTGTTTGGATATCTTTATATTTTTGTTTGTTTTGAGTGAAAATGAAATCTCAGTATGGTGGCCTAGTTAGTAAATAGGCAAGAGTACAGTGTGTTTGGATTATGGTTACCAACATTCCTCCAGTTTCTAGTATAATGAAATAGGTGTCTTACTGTCTTTTATCACAGGATTTTGTTGATCTTTACTTGCATGAACTGGATATTTTACCTCATTTGCATTTTATAATTGATGGTTTCATGTACCAAGTATTTTGAAGTATGAGATAGTAAGCAGTTTATTCATCAAGTAAACTTTATAAATTTTAAATATGTGAATCTCATTTTAATAATACTTTTTAAAGACAATCATTGATTCATGGTCCTTTTAATGCTAGAAGCTGAGAAAGGGGACTGCCCATGGTGCAGCAGCAGTTCACACAGCTGGGGATGAGGAGGGCTTCTAAGTGAATAGGCTTGTGTCCTGATCTCAGTCTAAGATTAGAAAGGGCATCCAAGAAGGCAGTATTCTAGCCATTGGGAAGGAGTTTGTGGCATAAAATTGATTCATCACAGAACATGGTGAGAAACAAGGCCAGAATTTTTTTATGTTTTTGGTTGCCAAAATGTAGTTTCTTATAGATTAATTTATCTGAAGAGTTGAAATGTCTCTTGGCACAGCTCACAGCTTGGCACTTCTTCACAAAGCAGTACTAATCCTCCTCCACCATTTTATCCCTTCTCCTCAAGTTTATGTAAAGATGGGACTTGACTGATGGACCTGGCTGGGTCAGTGCACATGAGGGGAGCACGTAGGAGGAATTGGATGCTTTCTTTTTCACCTGCATTTGCTGTGACATAGCTTTATTGCCTTAGAGATCACACCATTACATGCCACACTTTCCAATCTGGCTCCTGTACAGAGACTTCATAATTTAGTTCCAAATCAGGTGGTGCTATCCTGCCCATCACTGCAGCCGAACAGTACAAGGGTGTTTGTTTTTTGTGTATGTATGTACTG
>NC_051405.1:24507679-24511006 GCF_015228065.2 Penaeus monodon
CATAGCATGCTTATCATTCATGCAGGAACTATATGTTAAGAGTGAACTACCAGAGAAAAAGGTAAAGTTTGGAGAGATGGTGGGGTGAATGCGAGTTAGGCAAGGTGACAATGCTGTTTTATTACATATATTTCAGTAACTTAAAAGTTTGTGATGCAAAGTATTGGCCATTTTGTAGTAAGTAGGCAGGCCACTGTATGAGGAACCATATATAATACTTTTATATTGACTGTTATTTGCTCAGAACCTGTATATGCTCCTCCAGCAGGCAATGTTAAAAGTCTGTCATCTCGTTTGTCTTTTCTTGCTTATTTTTTTAGTTGTATTTATTTAATGAGCATTCAAGGATTCAAGGTTATTATTTTTCATTTTATGGGTGGTTCAAGGTTATAAAAAATAAGAGGCACTCCTTATAAATATTTATTTTCTCATATATTATACCATTAGGTGACATACTATTTTCTAGGAACTTCCCCAGTGCAGTGATAATAGAACATTGTGATAGGTATGAGTGGTAAGCAGCCTTCAACTAAGCCACTACATCTGAATAGCGGCTTGCCAAGACAACTCCAAGGGATCTCAGTTTTTACTATTCCAAGCTTAAGGATTGAAGATGGTTGCCGTGCACTTTTTCTCATGTCACAAACTGGATAAGGCTGAATCTTTGTGTTTACTGTGGCAAGATAGGAAGCCCTGTGCATTGTGTGTGTTATCTACAGTTACCTCAACCCCATGATACTCATATCCTATAGTGGTCATGCAGATAAACACCTTAAACTGCCACATCCACAAATAGCTTTTTTTTATTGTTGGTAATTAAAACACTCTGATCTTTGCTGATTCTAAAGTTCCATTTACCAAAAATATTCACATGTAATAAACAATACATGAACTGTGAAAATATTGACTCCATAACATTACAGCTACATAGTAGCTAAATGACACATATGTATCACAGCACAGCTCATTTATAGTTTATTTCAAAACATACTCAAACCTTAATGCTAGAATTGATAGAATTTTTAATGAACCACATTAGTGATCAGTGATACAAAAAATGCATAATGGGGATATAAAAAAAGAAAAGAAAAAAGAAATGATTAATTCATATAAACAGACTTGAAAAAATGTGAGCAGGGTAATTTTTTTTACAATTGTACAGAAAAAAGAGACCCCATTTGGCATTTTTCTTTGTCTACTTCAAAATATGGCCAAGAAAAATTAAAATATCTTTTCTACTTCACAGTTCTGTGATCAGCAGGTATCATAGACAATGCTTGCCAAACAGAACATTTGCCCACCAGTGCCTTGCTCATCCCAGAAAGTGAAGTGTCAGTCATCACTCAAATATTCAACTCAAAAGTTCAAGCCAAAATGCTTGGGCTTAAACATACCTCTTACATATACATACTGTATACCTTCAAACATATAGTACCAGGGGAGTGGTTGCAGTGAAGGGATTTATGAGGCTAACCAAAGAAAAAAAAAAGAGAGAGATAAAAAAAAGCTTAGTCCACAGAAACACAAACATAATTGCAAGTACACAAGATAGAAAATGACATTAAGCTACAGAAAACATTATATACTATTTAAATGTAAATTATAGTCTAACAATCAACTTTTAAAAGATAAACATGATTGGGAGATTTAATGTGGTAATTCAGTTCAAAATATTTTCTGTAGTGGTGAACTTGAAATATCCTTCTGCAACTGGAATACTCGTCTAAATGCTCTGAAATCTATTGCTACAGCACTGATTTTGATGTCACTAAAATACAATACTCTCCCATATCTAGTACTATGTAAATCATCTGACTCAGTCACACAATTTACCACAAGTCAGCTTTTCATAACAGTATTGCCCTCGTCGCATAGACAGTAAGACACAATCTACTTCAGACTGCCGGTTTCATTACAAGAACTGTAAACAATCTTTCTAGTTGAGAATGGCAGCATCAAATCTTAAGTGCAGCATCTTTATGCAGCATATCTTGCAACAGTAAGATATTATTTGACTAGACCATCATTACTATACAGCCGAAACTTTGAGAAATATAGATAACATGATCTGTCTTTCAGATAACAATTTATTACCTTCAATATATATAACTACATCTGAATCTTTACAAATCTTATTTAATTTGTAACATATTTACAATATATATTTAATATAAAATATACATTTGCAAGTCTGTGTCTCTATACATACATATGTACATAGTTACACAGATAAGCCTACAATCTTAGCACAGTATTGTGGTAAGCAGTTCAAAAATGTCTACTGCCACAATGCTAAATCACATGAGCATTATTATTTTTTCTTTATAGAATACTGTATATAATCTAATGCCTCAACTGACTTTTATCAATTTAAACAGGATGCTAATTCACTGCTGGCATCTCTTTAAAAATATTTCAATCTAATAATGTCTATCTCTTAGTACTGTAAGCAATGGACAACTGACAGTCTACTCAAATCATTTCTCACAAATGAGTAAATTAAGCTTACAAATTTTTCTGAATAAAATCAAAGATAGAAAAAAAAGGATCAAGACACAAAAATTTTGTTTAAAAATTTAGACATTTTGAGGAATAAACTAAGAGGAATGAATCACATGGTGCACAATAGTTTTCAACTGCAAAGACATCTGCAGCGGCTGTCATGAGGTGCACAGCTTAATGCACTGATACTGAATAAATTGCAGTACTACAAAGCATCTGTTCTGAAACTTTGAGACACTCGTACTATTTTTTTTCCCCTTTTTTCCTTCTCAAAGTGAATGGATATTATTCTTTGTGCACTTTGGTAGGGCAACAGTAGTAGCTCAAGGTGCAATACCATTCTTTTTTGATACATTATTTTTTTGTTTTTCTTTTTCCTATGCTTTAACATGCACACACACACACACATATTCACTCTCCAATCTCGCATTTGAGCATACAAATGGACACTTTTTTTCTAAAATTCCTATTAACATTAATCTACCAAATTTTCACTCAAGCTCCATAGGTGACATATTCACACATGCTATAGTTTAGACGATGAAGATGATATTTCGTAGAAGAGCACATATGCCTCAGGACTGCATATTCTCCCAGTGGAAATATTGGACACTCTGGAAGATTAAGATAATTATAAATGTGATGTTGACATTCACTGATAATATATGTTTATTAACCTTGCATGTTTCCTCTGCTAGCAGGTAGCTTCATTTGCATATATTCAGTATATATTAATCATGACATGATCCAATTCATAACTAATCAGTTTTGAAAAATGAGACAGTTATATTGTCATAAAAAAAAATACTATCTACCTTGCTATAG
>NC_051405.1:24511032-24513448 GCF_015228065.2 Penaeus monodon
CATGAAAAAAAGACAAAAACACTCTTATCTACCTAAAAATAAAACTATCTACCTTGACATAATGGAGAAAATTAAATGCAAACATTACCTTGAGTCATTATATTCATGCCAAGAGCCTGAATAAGGATGTTTGCAGTAGGCTGTGTAATGGCCTGAGTATGTAGTCCCTGAGTGGTTGGCAACACCTATCAGGTTGTACAACGGCGAGGTGCTTGAGTTGGATGCATACTTTGAGAGGGTCAGTCCTTCAAGCGGAAATTCTACGGTGCACGACAACTTGCCTCGCCACCGTTCCAAGGGGGAAAAGCGCTTCAGATCTGTTTGCTTTGGTTAAGGACCAGAACAAAAGATGAAATGATGAAAGGTGTGTATTGTATATGAACAGTGAGGTCTGTATGATGTGTATTTGGCTCTAAAATGGGACCGATGTTAAATCATTCCTGTCACCTTTCATCTCTTGACCTAGGTATTTGTACATAATCACTGCCAAACTTAAATTTCCTACCTGAATAATTCATGAGATTTTACCTTATGTGTCAAAGATATAAAAATATGAAACTTACTCTGAGCAAACTGTAAATCCTCTAAAATCAATACTGTTAAACAATTTCTATCAAATCACAACTGTCACTGAAGATGTTTCACTGCAAAGCTGCCTCAGATATTGACTAAGTTTTTTGTGTCAAAATGGATTGCATCTGAAATTCTCTTATCAATTACAATACTTGCAATATAATTCATTATGGTAATGGATTAATTAACCTTATTTACATTTTCTGAATTAATATTATATAAAAGCCAAATGTCAATATTTAGCTAAGGTAATCAATATGGCAGGGTTGATATGCTATTTCTTATATATTAGCCCTAAGAGATACAAAAATAGTAGCAGTAAAATTTTGCCTTCAGAACAGGGTACTCAATTCTATATGAATAAAGAACCCACTATCCAGAAATCTACTCAAAATTAATTCACATGAATATTTGTACACCAAGTACATATGTAGTAGGTAAATGAATACAAAGTTAGTACACCATTTGCATAAAAGGATACGTAATACAAGAACTTTGGGGAACTTCTGTATACTGAAAGACTTCGTCATTTTTCTTCTCTCCTTGCATTTGGAACACGTCTGAAATGGAAAAAAGAGTGAACTCACAATGCATAGGCAAAGGCAGTTATTGCAAAAAGTAAAATCATGCCTGTCTGTGTTAAACTGAGTCAAAAGAAATCAGTAAACATTAAACTGATTATGATATTTATATTTTAATAGCCAAATATTATAACAAAAAAAAATACAAAAATATTTAAATAAGCCCATTAATTTTATTCCATTAATGAAGACCACAAAGCAAAAAGTTGTGTAAAACTCCTGAGTAACTTACCGGCCTTTCATCTCCATCGAGCACCTCCTCTTTGGTGAAGAGATCCAAACACTGTGATATCCTCACCTGACCTGATTTACTAGGGATAGGCAGACTAAGATCCCAGAATGGATCAAAAGTCACAGAACAATGACCACAAACTGAACACTGTAGGGACGACTTCAACTGCCCCACAAACATATCTACAATCTTGCTGTCGTCATAGCGCAGATATCGTTTCCAAGACTCCATTGCCTTTTGGTTATCACTGCAAAGACATTATAATTATTAAGCCACAGTTTCTTATCATTTAAGAATAAATCTTCCTTTTAAGTGCCACTTAATATACTTTATAAGAATTACTAAGTATTCATACTCTCCTCTTTATTAGGCCCTTACAGCCACTTAAATGTTTCACTGACATTACCATTCAAATCAAATTCCTTTTCACAGGTTAATACTTACTCAAGATCATCATCAATATCCTCTGTTATGGGCTTAGGCTTGACAGTAACACGATTCACGTCCTCATGGAGACCTTCCAGTAGCTTACGCAAGAACTCCTGTGCATCGTGCTGTTGGTATCCTGAAAACACTGGGGCAAACCTCTGGAGCTGCGCTTTAAATGGTCCCGTATTGAGGGCCCGACTGCTGTCTGCGCCCTCATTCCACATGTCTGATAACAGGCTTGCGAAGGCTGTGGGAAAAGGGAATCAAATCAATGCACTGGAAGGTGTTTAAGCACTTGCATAATATAAACACATAATGAATTAAATCTTACAATAAAATTATCATAAACTATCATGAACTAATGCAAACTGTATTTCTACTGAGGTACTATTGTTACTATCAATACTACTAGATTTATTTGCCATTGGCAATATTTCTAATGGCAATGCTTAACAATCTCTAGAATTTAATCTTTGATTAAGAATGATAATCAAAACTTTGGTTGTCTTAATGATACATATATATTAGTAAGCTAAATATCCCACAATAATATGCCATTATTTTTACTTAATCCACAATATGATGAGAAAAAACACTCAAG
>NC_051405.1:24514845-24514968 GCF_015228065.2 Penaeus monodon
CCCTCATCGTAGATATTGTGGTATTTATATCTGACGAGTAACCATCCCTCACCAAATACTCAAGCAAACACCTTGTATTACTGAGACACTGCGTAACACTGTTCATAAAGCACTGAAAGGCAA
>NC_051405.1:24515559-24515693 GCF_015228065.2 Penaeus monodon
TGGGGGGCAATTTCCTCCCATACGCTCTGTTTGCTACCTTCAAGGTCTGGCTTGCCCCCCCCCCCCCGGGGCCAGATTTTTTAACCTATTTTACAAAATTACACATATAAGTCCAGTTATATTTTTAAAATACT
>NC_051405.1:24515895-24516130 GCF_015228065.2 Penaeus monodon
ACAACAACAAACCAACAGTGAAAACATGATCAGAGCACTCACGGTGTTTCCAATATTTCTCAGCCCAACCAGTCCATTATTCTCGCTCAAGACCCCTCCGGATCCGCTGCTCGAACTGCTAATAGTCGAGGCCTGTCTGCGAGGAGGAGAGCCGTCATCCTGGAAGGGAAAAGCTGGGACTTAGTAAGGGCCTGTGGTCATCAACACGGAAGAGATTGCATTTCATCGCAAAGCC
>NC_051405.1:24516172-24516380 GCF_015228065.2 Penaeus monodon
CTCAGTTAACTATATTTTCGCTTCTATTTCTACACGCACTTCTCCCAGCAAATCAAATGAGAAGTGTACATCCCTAACGGAAAATAATAATTATAAAAAAAATAGACGAGGAAAAAGAAAAGTAAATATTTTCACTCTTGGTTAATGAGCCGAAGAAAAGCTAATTTAGAAATCAGATATACATGTATCTGTAAATTCTTACACGAGG
>NC_051405.1:24516490-24516629 GCF_015228065.2 Penaeus monodon
CTACATGTATATTGCATTATATGTAAGTCGGTACTCCTACTTTGTAAATACGAGCATACCTTTGGCACGAGTAAATGTTACATGATATATGCAATAAATAAAACTCATATAACGGTTTTCACATTCCAATATAAGCCAA
>NC_051405.1:24516808-24518549 GCF_015228065.2 Penaeus monodon
AGCATTCAGCAGCAAGTTGTCTGACCGATCATATGGCTTCTCGCGTGAGACAGAAAACAACAATGTCCCGTCTCCTGCCACTGACTGGACGGTGACAGTAGTGCCCAGCTGCTGCGCCATGGCTCTCCTTGATGAAGAGCTTGGCAACGCGATCTGCCAAGTCGCGGTTCACAATTCCTAAATAACTCTTTCATTGCGAAGCACGCCGGCTCAGAGGGAAGGAAGGACGGACCCTCTCTCTATCGTAACTCATAACGTTGACGCCTCCTTCGTCGTGTTGAGGTTTGCCCCGCTGTGGGATGACCCGGACGGCGCGGCAAAGGGTGACAAACACAGACAAACGAGGCCAAAATAAACACCGGGGTCGCGGAACTAGGGGGGAACCGTGCCAACAAAGTGCTAGCTACAAGGAGTACCCGACGCGTCACGATTGTAGCTCCCAACTTATAAAAGAATCGTGCATGTGGCTGACGTCAAGGGTCTACAACACCCACCTGCCGACGTCTCCGGGCTGGTGTTCCTTTCCCCCGCGGCTGGGCCTTGCTTTTGACGCGGGGCTGCTGCAGGAAACTCAAGCAGAAGAGGAGCAAGCAGCCCACGGCCCCGATGGCGAGGGCTACCGGCACCGCCTCTAGCAGGGAGCACAGGACCACAGACACATAGCTCGAAGCAGACGAGGCTCGGCGAGGGCGGCCGGGACCCATGGCGTCCGGAGCGAGCCTTCCCCCCTCACGGAGTAGAATTCATGACCGCACACGCACGCACCCGCGACCATGGGCAGAGACGCCGCCACTTCCAGGGAGATCCGGCAGAAGGGCTCCGAGGCAGCCATGCACCACTCTCTCCCACACGCCTCGGCTTTACTACTACAGGCCCTTTTGCTGCGGCCCAAGACCAGACACTCGTCCCTGGCTCTGGCTCGAGCGCGCACACACTATGAAAGCCTTGCACTCCTCCCCGCCGAATCACTACAAATTACTACACTTCCACGGCCGTCGTGGCCTTTCAATTTTCAATAATACACATCTGCATTAGGCTTTGTTCCTACGGCAGATTCAGAAGACAAACCAAAGAAAATCACACCTCCTCCAAAACACAAAATTAAGACAAGCGTTTCCTGCCCTCTCGCTAAAAACAGCATAAATCACAATCTTAATTAATCACAGTTATCAACCATGGGGACAGTGTTCGCACTGAAATGTCTGGGTCACAAGACGTTATCGGACGAAAGCATCACTTGATGCGTATCATCAAGGTTCACTCAACTGTAACAACCTCATAACTTCGCCGGACTGAATTCAAACCAAACAATAAAATACAGGCAGAAAATTCCATCCTTAAATCAGCTGTATTACACTGGATGGCAAGTGGCTCGTATGCGTTTCAGGCGGCCAAAAGACGACCTGGTCTATGTAGGTTATTTATCTTTAAACACTACGAGTGCATCTTTCTGCGCCGCGGGTCTGTCGTGCTTGCCCCATTTCCTTACTGTCCACATGCATATCTCTGCAAGTTTTCCACAGGACGCTATAAAATACAGCTTCCTCTAAACCAACAACCATATAAAAGCTTCTCATCGGTTGTCCAAGAAGGCTAAGAATAGTAGCAACGCCTGGCCAAGTAATGAAGACTTAGAAGTGACGGGCCAAGGTAGCGGCAAGGTCGGGTGTCAAAAGATCGACAAAGCCACAAAGGGCAGTTCAGAAAGTGTGCAAATTGAGCGCAAAACACACACGAGCAT
>NC_051405.1:24518751-24519107 GCF_015228065.2 Penaeus monodon
CATCATTCCATTCCTGGTCCTCATACCACCAACATATTACTATCATGTCCGTACCAGCATTGCTAGACATAATGCAACAAGTCGGTTTGATCATCGGTTGCACAGTTGCACACTGGCTCATCATCAATAACACTCGAACCACGACAAGAGCCCCGCCCACCGCCTCGCATAAGGCTGAAATTCATTTACTCTTGCCTCTTCTGACACGTGTTAACGGACATTTTTGCCCTATGATAAGGAGATACATAGTTCTCCCAACGTTATTCAGTAAATAAGCAAGTCTAGATTAATTAACTAAATGTGAATGTTACCATTACTGGCGTGATGTGTCGATAACTGCAAGTTGATGGTGATCG
>NC_051405.1:24519267-24519594 GCF_015228065.2 Penaeus monodon
TAAGATGAGGAGAAGGAGGGAGATGCAGACGACGATGATTTGCTGATATGATGCCAATGAAGCGATTACATTCCACCCCACACCAAAATAGCCACGGCCATTTCGCCTCGCTCTCGATTACGCAACGGGACGAACGGGCAAGCCGCGACCGCCCAGGCGCAGCAGTCACAGTACCGCGACTCGGGCTAGGGACGTCACCGAAGGAACCCGGATGTTAATCCTCGTTATCCAAAATGTTCTGACCGACATCGCAGCTCGAACTTAATCTGCTGTTATCGAAGTAATCCGCAGATATAACGCCTTGTGAGTCTCGTTTAAACTCTCCGG
>NC_051405.1:24519762-24519830 GCF_015228065.2 Penaeus monodon
ATAGGATCCCGCATAACATTAAGTCTATTTTCTGCTCTAACGAAAGCAACCCCCATGGCATACCGGTC
>NC_051405.1:24520164-24520382 GCF_015228065.2 Penaeus monodon
GGGGGGGGTGCATCGACGTGTATGGATGGCACCGAATCAGCCCAGAGCCATCCGTGCCAGTGCCAACATCCACGTGCTCGATGCCGGGTCTCCCGTACAAGCAAGCGCTGTTGGGCATGGCCTCAAAAACTCAAAATATCCAAGAAATGAGTGAAGGAATCGGTAGATATTTTTTTATGTGCCTGTGTGTAGACTGACTGAAGAAAATTAGCGGATGG
>NC_051405.1:24520574-24520729 GCF_015228065.2 Penaeus monodon
CTACTATATCCCACATCCTGCCGAAGGACAAGTATACTCGAAGTCTTACAAGATCATGTACACGCTAATCACTCCTGTGCCCAGAATTTGAAAGGCTTCGTGCCGCAAGATAAGTATATACTAACAGCACGTTACTTGCTTTGCTTAAAAAAACT
>NC_051405.1:24520882-24521041 GCF_015228065.2 Penaeus monodon
TCTCGTGGATTTTTTTAATCATTAAAATTCTACAGTTAAATAGAATTCCTCGATTCTTGGTATTAAGTCTTAGAAGAAAATTTAGAACTCAAGAAATCATAAATTTTAACAGGTTGGACACCACAGACTTCCATGTCATGCGTTTTAGTCTGTGGCACA
>NC_051405.1:24521079-24521403 GCF_015228065.2 Penaeus monodon
ATTATATACCGCTCGTGGCACCAACCAGGTCACAGAGCGAGTGCCATTATGAGTGTCACGCTGGCACGAGAAAGAACCCCGCGGCTTTCATGCCTCGAGTGCCAGACCAACAGTCACGCAAGCTATCTGGGACACGGCACTCCTCGCTCCCCTTACACCCCTCTTCCCGTCATGGCACTTTCATTCCTTCCTCGAGACCGGGCACCCTGGGCACTCCGCAGGTGTGATGCCAGGTGAGAGACCTAATGGGACACCTGAGCGTGACACCGAGGCAGCCGTCGCTTAACCGCCTCAGGTGCCTAATCGGTGCACGTGGGACGCTTT
>NC_051405.1:24521578-24521816 GCF_015228065.2 Penaeus monodon
GATATCGCCTCGCCAGAGCCTCCAGTAGCACAATTCTCCCATATATTAGAACATGCCATAAACGAACAGACTGACTTAGATTTTAAGATCTCCGTGTCCTCAAAATAAACGAAATGATGCTTACCATGCCACGATGAATTCACACGCATTTTCAGTACAGTGTGATGACATAACCATTGCTGTTATCCTTATCAATAAAAATATTCAATAGGCTAATCTATCCAAACTGCAACTGCCA
>NC_051405.1:24522141-24522253 GCF_015228065.2 Penaeus monodon
CAAATTCTTCACAAACAATCATGGGAAATTTTTAAATTCACAAAATTAAAAGATAATTCAAATCATGCGGAATTCCGACAATATAAACTCAACAGAAATTAACATTAATTAT
>NC_051405.1:24523248-24523699 GCF_015228065.2 Penaeus monodon
TGTTGACATCACCGCAACAAATGCAACAATTCCTAACCGTCCAGTTCGGTGCATTTAAGTGACCGACGTCGAGCAGATAAATGCAGAATTCTGTGACGTAAAAAAAGAACTACTCTAATATAAATTCATCAGCATTAAAATTTGATATAGAATAGATAATGATTAAATGGCAGAATATATATAAATGGATATATTTGTTTATATAATTCTTAGGTCAGTTCCTAATAATACTAAATATATGAATTACATCAAAGAAATTACTGATGATTTTATTTTTAAAAAATCGACGCAAAAATAACGAAACAAACTTCAGCTGAATAGGTCAGTTGATAACACACACAAAAATATGAATTACGATATCAAAGAACTACATGAATAAAGCAATAAACTTCAGCTGAATAAGATTGTGCATTTCATCTTGCACTGATACCTAAGCATTACTAACGGTTGA
>NC_051405.1:24523917-24524129 GCF_015228065.2 Penaeus monodon
AGGCGACGGCGAGGGCGAAGAAGAAAATGGAATAGGGTAAAGGAAGGGGAAAAAGGGGAAGTCGAGAGATGAGGGAGGGCGCCGATGTCAAGTAGGTCGCACAACCCTCGGAAGGATAAGGGAGCTTACATTCGCGTCCCACTTTCGGAAAAAGGACGACAGAGTGTGGTCTGAAAGTCCTAGACGATGAGGCGACTGCTTGATGCTCTGCC
>NC_051405.1:24524770-24524883 GCF_015228065.2 Penaeus monodon
GAAGACTTACAAGATTGGAGATGACCCACAAATGCAAATGCACAGCCCCTCAAAACCAATACCCTAACAGCAACAGGGGATTATTTCTGCCAAGACAAAATAAGGAAAAAAGG
>NC_051405.1:24525288-24525496 GCF_015228065.2 Penaeus monodon
AGCTGTTTTTAAGAGGAGTGTCCGAGAGTGCCAGCTGGAGGGGCCAGTCGCGGCACTCTCTCCTCAGGTGGGCGTCCGCATCGGGTCGAGTGCCAACTGGACCTAACCTACTCCCGATCTCACCACTTGTGCGCCGGCCCAGGTCATGAGGAAAAACCGTGCCGCGGGGTATGCGAGGAACGCGAGTGGAGTTCAGAGCAAAAAGCAC
>NC_051405.1:24525678-24525899 GCF_015228065.2 Penaeus monodon
CATACATATCAATTACTTATAAAATGAATTAAACGTTACATCAAAGATCTGAGAGGGATAATGAAAAATAAAATCGGTAAATATATTAAGCAAAGTCTCTGATGTAATTTTACTGAGATCTTGTTTTATTCATACTATCCCTAATAATTAAATAGATATCTCAAGTGTTATGCAAATAGCTATATCGCTGATTAATTCACCTTTAAATGACATATGAGATC
>NC_051405.1:24525998-24526106 GCF_015228065.2 Penaeus monodon
TAAAAGAGGGGGAAAATCAGCCGTAAATGACATATTGAAATCTTCAAGATATACTAAAAAAATAAAAAAAATATCCTCAAATGACATATGAAAAAAAAAGTTACCCTC
>NC_051405.1:24526351-24527190 GCF_015228065.2 Penaeus monodon
TAACTAGTTCATGGTATGCTTACTCACGCCGAGGCATGACACGGCTATGCGACTGACAGCCTTGATTACATTACGATTCCCCACTGACCATGAGTCGACTAGAGTTACAGAAGAAATGTACCAGTCGACTACGCTTATTAGAAGAGAGGCAGGAGTCGACTAGACATAGAACAAGGGTACGAGTCGACCACAATTATTAGAAGAGAGGCTGGGGTCGACTACACTTACAGAAGAAATGTTGGCTACACTTATTAGAATGAGCCGACTACCCTTAGAAATGTCGACAACACTTATTAGAAGAGAGGCTGGAGTCGAGTACACTTACGGAAGAAATGCCGACTATTCTTATTAGAAGAGAGGCAGGAATCTGCTAGACTTAAAACGACACACATATAAGAGAGGCAGGAGTCGACCACACTTACAGAAGAGAGATTACACTTAACAGCAGAAAGACACGAATCACCAACAGCAACAGCAGAATAAACCAATCGACGATTGGAGCACGATTATTTCGCTGACTTTCGCAGTGTTACACAAGGCCGCGGAGTCGCTTACCACAAACCTAACCCGTTTCGTGATGACGGAACAATGAAGCGGAGACAAGTACGTCAAACTTCGCTTTGGGAAACTATCATCCCGCGCGATGGAGTGACTTCACACGACAGCTGACTTCACACGACGAGATAAGTATCTAAGCATTCCAGACTCTGGTTCAAGTGTAGGTCAACAATGCTCGCTTCCTGATAATAAGTTCACTTTTATTCGTGCAATGTATATTATTTTAGGGCATCTGTTAATAATATACGGCAATAAAGTTAACGTTGCATTGTCACCGCTAA
>NC_051405.1:24527393-24527618 GCF_015228065.2 Penaeus monodon
AAACGCATCGTATCTATACCAGAATACACATTTGAATTATTTAATACATAACAGTTCATCAAACTACAAAACTGAAAATTTATAACTTCTTTTTTCAAGAACATTTATACGACATTTATCTGAGAAAGACGACCAAATACTCACAACATATTCCATTGATAAACATTTATTTTATCTCTCAGTCTTCCTCTAATTCTCATATTTCCACTTAATGACATAAGCGCT
>NC_051405.1:24527806-24528254 GCF_015228065.2 Penaeus monodon
ATTCTCTCCTAGGTCGCACGTGCTTAATCTATCCGGAATTCTGCCAAGCCTAATCGAATTAACCAATCGAAATGCGTGTTTTGCTGTTGGCTGCCTAGCAACCTAGACCTTTGACCTATTGACCCTATAATCAATCGAGGGGAATCCCCCCCGGGCGGCCCGTTTAAGCAAAGGTCGCATTCGCCATAGGCCTATGTTTAGGAGGCGCTAAAAATACATGCTGCAAAAAAGTCCACTTCTTTTCCGCATTGTGGGTAGTGTTAATACTTTTTTAAATCACAAAACTGGTTCAAAACGCTTTACAAAAAGGGTCAAAGACTTGACTTTGAAAAAGGCTTTGGTTAGCCCGTGTTAGTAAACGTTTTTTTTTTTTTGGGGGGGGGGTTTGTTTTTTATCACAACACGGGATAAATACATCCCAGAAAAGGTTGTACCAAAAAAAATAAAA
>NC_051405.1:24528366-24528543 GCF_015228065.2 Penaeus monodon
AAGTTTTATCCTATTTACCCACGGACAGACAGCAGATGACTCAAATCAAAACTATAATATTTGTGTCACTCGTACAAAAGGGTTGCATGATACGTGGTTCTTATAACGAGGACACATCCGGTGGGCAAAGCGTCCTGAAGACACTTTTGGATCTCTGTTTTAGGATATATTGGATCT
>NC_051405.1:24529063-24529236 GCF_015228065.2 Penaeus monodon
ACTAAGGGATTTCATCACAAGCCCTTTTTCCGATTCACCCCACACACGACCCTGGCTCCCTGCCTACTCAAACGTTCCTCGCTGTTCAGGCGCTGTTCAAAAGGCATCTATCTCCCGGTCTTCCTCTTGGCGTCAACGTACGAATAAGAAAGGTTTTCAAAAATATGTAATAC
>NC_051405.1:24529300-24529427 GCF_015228065.2 Penaeus monodon
TAAAACTCGTTGGCAATAAAGTTTCATACACTTTCAAGTTGCTTTCAGAAGAGAAAACGGGTTTAACGGACAGAAAGAGATGAAAAATATAATAACTGGAATTCTAATACAAAAAATATATATACGT
>NC_051405.1:24529577-24529781 GCF_015228065.2 Penaeus monodon
TACAGAATGACTGTGGCCTGTCCGTGTGCGTGTGTATGTGTAAAAAGAACCATCAGACCTTGGAAAATCGCTAGTCATGTTATCATGTGGAAGAGCCTGTGATGCTGTGATCTCGTGTCCCGTCAGTGTTATGTCATTGTGATGCTTCTGGCAACTTCGTTCATTTCGGTACAGGCCTATCCGTGTTAGCGTCATGGAGATCAT
>NC_051405.1:24530244-24530402 GCF_015228065.2 Penaeus monodon
CTTGCGCACCCACGTTGTTTTAGCCTCAAACAATTTACGAGGCAACAGCGCATCGTAAATTTCTCGCGAGTGGGCTAAGTATGAGCCAAGTGCAGCTGGCTTGGCCGACAATTGATCGACAACTCTTTGCAGACGTAATTATGACATCAGAAAAAGAC
>NC_051405.1:24531013-24531565 GCF_015228065.2 Penaeus monodon
ATACTAATTTATAAAATGATGATATATGATAACATTTACCGAGTTTATTACTTAAGAATATCAGATCGACCCCATTACCTTCAATACCATATTTAACCGTATTAAAAAAAAGGTTATACATAATTGCAATACGTGACCTCCAAAGACTTACGTTGAATAAACATAATTACCCTTAATTACCAGACAGTGTCATTAGCTTCCAATGAGGAATTTACTGCGAATCCCTGGACCCCCTTCCTTCCTCTTTACCCCACTCCCCCACTCCCACCTTTCTTCCCCCAACTTTCTTCATACTTCCCCCACCCCCCACTCCCACCTTTCTTCTCCCCCACTCCCCCACCTGCTTCCCCCTCCCCCCCCTCACGCTTCCCCCCCCCACTACCCATATCGTATTTCCCCGAATCCCAACTCCTCCCCTCCCTCTTTCCCCCCGCCCCCCCCTCTCCCCCTCCACCCCCACCCCCCAACACCTCGCCATTAGCAGTCATCTCCGGGCCAAGGTAAAATTACGACCAATAACGACCTTGAGAATTATGGGTACGACCTGGTGAC
>NC_051405.1:24532021-24532374 GCF_015228065.2 Penaeus monodon
CTACTTCTCTCTCCTTCCCCTACTTCTCTCTCCCTCCTTCCCCTACTTCTCTCTCCCTCCTTCCCCTACTTCTCTCTCCCTCCTTCCCCTACTTCTCTCTCCCTCCTTCCCCTACTTCTCTCTCCCTCCTTCCCCTACTTCTCTCTCCCTCCCTTCCTTCTCTCTCCCTCCCTTCCTTCTCTCTCCCTTCCTTCCTTCTCTTTCCTTCCCTTCCTTCTCTCTCCTTCCCTTCCTTCTCTCTCCTTCCCTTCCTTCTCTCTCCCTCCGTTCCTTCTCTCTCTCCCCCCCCCCCCATATAACCCCTATTATTCACCTGTCACCTTCCTCCGCTTCCGCCAGCACTTCTTTCGATG
>NC_051405.1:24532465-24532894 GCF_015228065.2 Penaeus monodon
CCTGGCATATAACAACCAGCCCTCATGGCGCCCTGCTCTGCATCACAATGTTCAGGGTTGAGGAAACGAGAAAGCACCCTCCCTCCCCCCCTACCCCCTTTTCCGGCCTCCCCTTTCCTCCTTTCCTCGCCTCCCCTTTCCTCCCCCTCCCTCCCCCTTTCCTCCTTTCCTCGCCTCCCCTTTCCTCCCTCCCCCTTTCCCCCTTTCCTCTCTTCCACTCCCCCTACCCCCTCCCCCCTCCCCTCCCTTTTCCACTAATGTTCCTATCAACCTTAACCTCACCCCCCCTTTCCCTCTACCCCCCGTCCTTACCCCCCCCCTCTACCCCCCCTCTACCCCCCCCCCTACCGACACGTGACCGACCATGAAAACGTTCGCCTCTTCATTCAGTTCCTAGGGGGATGGGGGATGGGGGGGGGGGTTCTCAGC
>NC_051405.1:24533663-24535281 GCF_015228065.2 Penaeus monodon
AACCCTATACATATATATAAATCCACAAAATAATAGACAGTAAAACAAAGAAGCGAAAACTACCGATCTAACAAAATGAATACGTAATTGGGCCAAAATTCACAGAAAAGTAATAAATCAGTGAAAAATTTTAACAAGAAATACCGGATCTAAAAGAAAACGCAAGAGAAATAACACTGATTATATTATCAATACCAAGTCAGAGTAGACCAAAAGAGCTTTTCCTTCTCTCCTCCTCTCTTCCTGCCTTATCCCTTTTCCTCCCTTCCCTTCCTATTTCCTCCTTTACCTCCCTTCCTTTTTACTCCCTCTCCCATTCCCCCGCCTCTTCCCCTCCTCTTCCTCCCTCTGCCTTCCTTCCTCTTACCTTCCTCCTCCTTCCTTCTTCCTCCTCCTTCCTTCTTCCTCCTCCCTCCTCTTCCCTCCCTCTTCCTCCCTCCTCACCCCTTACCCTCCCATTCCCTTACCCTTCTCCTTCCTATCCCACTGCCCCCTAGCACTCACGTGACCTCTCCGAGCGCTTCCGGCATTGCAACACGCCACCACTGCAACAACTCACCTGCAAAGAGAAAAAAAAACAAATTGCATAAGAAACCAATCCAGCGAGACATCATTCGAAAGAAAAAAATAGGTTGCTGTAAAGAGTTTGGTATTGATGCTGCATCCCGCAACAAGAGTGTAGGCATGAACACTAATACAATCCTCGTAATAGAATAGGTAATAGAATAAAATGTAGTGCATATGAATGGGCATAGGTGTATATGTATCGTATGTGTGTTTCTGTGTTTCATACCAAGAGGCGGATTTACAAGTCCTGTGATCAATAGTTGATATATAATTTTACTTCACCCAAATTCTTATCACAAGGATGTACTACATCCTTTCCAGCCGTGATCTGTTCCTCGTTATTTTCATCACTGTTACTCGATAGGGTTAGTGAGTGTGAGTCATTATGGCCAGACCCGCGGCTTCTGGCCCTGGTCCAACTCCGGCGCCGGGATGAGATGAGAACACTTTTTAAATTTCCCATTCACCACTTCTTACGTAAAACAAGTAATGAATTGTCGCCATCCCACTGAAGCGTTGTATAAAGCTAAAATAGAGAGAGAAGGCAAAAAAAAAATATTATGTACAAGCCCGGCGAAAACAAAAGAAGCAGCAGTTCGCATCAGAATGCCAGAGGATCTAGACGTCCACGGGCAAGAACAGAACCGAAAGAATAACGGCGCCTTTTGTTCTTCCGTCGCACCCACGCACACACAACCAGAGGGGGGAGCGAACGCCATGCATCTACCAACCTCACCCTGCCACCCTCTCTAACCCCCCCACATCCCATCCCTCTACCCCACCCTTCTACCCCCGACCTAACCCCCATAGAACAAGAGACCTCTACTGCCGGCCATGACTCCGCGACTGAGTCCGGTCCGTGACTGACTCCCGGAATGACTGACTCACAGCTTCCGTCACTTCCGCGTGAACAGGAACCGGGGAGGAAACCTGCCGCGCCACCGCTGTTGCCCTGGAATCCAGCTAATGGGGGTCGGCGTGACTAACACGCACGATCCGGGTCGCGTCACCCTCCGCCGCTGCTGTTGAATGCTTGCTTGCCTGCGCCCCG
>NC_051405.1:24535311-24535375 GCF_015228065.2 Penaeus monodon
AGATCTTCGGCGTCGGGGCGCTTCGTCACTTCCGTGCGACACCTGCTGCTATTTTTATGTCGAG
>NC_051405.1:24535506-24535683 GCF_015228065.2 Penaeus monodon
CAAAGAAGTAAACAGGCCATTTGTAAAAGCATTCTCGGCGGAGCTCGACTCATGCAATGTGAGTAACGAAGGAACTCATAACGGAGTGTGAACAATCGTCAGACGTATTACTCATTCTGCGTAAATAATATAGTATGGAGAATTGTTGACTGAATTATCCGCGTCGAATTTAGTTCC
>NC_051405.1:24535988-24536247 GCF_015228065.2 Penaeus monodon
CCGGTCGAGTGATGCAACCTGGCCGCCACCACTCTCCTCCACCGCCGTTGCATAATACTATCTTATCTGGACCGCTCAGGTGGACTGACTCCGTATTTCTATCAGAGATAATGAGGATTATCATTCCGTGCTAAGAACAACAACAGTGATTACTTATCTAACTGCGACTAAGTAAATCTGAATGTAAACAACGTAGCATGAGGCTTCTGCTGTGTCATGATCCGCCCTGGCTCAACAAGTACGTTAACTGACGTGTGTT
>NC_051405.1:24536646-24536891 GCF_015228065.2 Penaeus monodon
TCCTCCACTCAGCTTAGCTACATCCTACTAGGTACCTGCATCGACCACGGTCAGGATAAAGGACACGAACAGTACACCATGTAGGGCATCTCCCTTACGTGATCTGGAACACGTAAGCTAGACGCACACCGGCCTTCGACCCACCTAGTCACCATACACACCACTGCAAGAAAACCGCAGCTCTAGCAAAGCTCAAGCTCACTCACCAATCTACCGAATCTGACCTTTAGCTCTGAACTCACGCC
>NC_051405.1:24537175-24538732 GCF_015228065.2 Penaeus monodon
CACCATCTACTCCGTTCTTGGAAGTCTGATCCAACGTACCCATGCCAACGGAATACATCGCCTCCCTTTCTGAACGAGGGCAAAGCTCTTAGCACAGGGCAAGTCAAGCGCCTACAACACTATAAACCATTGTAATCATAAACTCTACAACCAGAAACATCAACGTCCACCCAGAAAAACAGCAGTTGATTACGAGGTAACAAACCGTGTTGCGAGGGTGGCTGGTGCAGTCACGTGAGGCCTTGGAATGCCTCCCATAGCGGCGCCGCCTGAACATTGCCTCCCCCCATAAGCATACGTTTAATAATTCCGGCGCCAGCTCCAACCCGCCATGTGACAGCGGCTGCCCGGCCAAATACATTCACAATCATGATTCTTGTAATCCGACCACATCTAGCCCTGGTCTTTTTATAGATCGCTCCTCCAGAGTCGGTTGCAAGGGTATTGCAATTACCCGGGGAACGATACCAAACAAACAATCCCCTCTTTGGCAAGCGTGGGTTTTCTCACCGCTGCTAACAAGGAGGTGCTTCGGCCTGACACATGGCCGTGGTCCAGCGACCCTAACATGAAAAGTCAAGCATAAATCTAAATAAGATGATAACAGTAACGGTCTAGAGGTCTAAGACAACGGAGTGGGAAAATCCCGTGTTTGGACTTGATATGGCAAAAGTCATGTCTTCGCTGCTGGCTCACGTGCGCAGGCAGACGCGAACCAGAATGCACAAGTCGCTGAACAATGATAATCATGTGGCCCTGTGAGCGATAAGATGTGAACGCCAGACGGGACTCGGCGCAGGGCAAACAGTAGGCCGGTGTTGCATCAAATATCCACGTGCCTCCAATACACGTGTTTGCACTTGGGACCCGTGCCTTGCAACAGAGCCCCGCGCCAGTGCTTTCAATAACAACATTAAACTAGAACTTCTGAACCAAGCACAGTCGGGAAATTCGATACTGACAAATCACAGACCTCCTCGTCCATCGGCGCCTTCCTGCCACACCGGAAAACAATATTTAGCAAAAAACAACGGACAATGCCCACCCCGGCGTCGGATACATGCACATACCCAGCTTATGAAGACCTGTCGTTCGTGAGCGCGGAGGCCTGGTGGGCCGACCTTGCCCTACATACCTGAGTGGGTCCCGACCCACCCCCGCCGCCCCCCTACCTCCTCCCCCATGCCCGATCTCAGGTAGACGGACAGGTGTTCCGCGTTGCCCCCCCCTCCCTCGCTTTTTCCGGGGGGGGGGTTCAATTCTCTTTTATTTGATTATTTTTTCAAATACTTCATTCAGTTATCTTGTTTACGTTCCTTTTTTGATACTCGATTCTGATCTCCTCTATCCCTTGTCCTATTCATTAAATTGCATCTAGAATATTCCCGTTTCGATTCCCGTTGACGACGCGGCTGTCGATATAACCTGCCGGGCGCCCAAGATTCCAGCGCTTCCTGGAATCGATTCCAATGAATAACCGGCCGAGAGAATGGGTCGATAATCGTTAGGAATCGCTTTTAAATATGCAGTCAAGGTCATACCACAAGGGTCGTGGGC
>NC_051405.1:24538966-24539667 GCF_015228065.2 Penaeus monodon
AATAGGAAAAACAAAAATAAACCGTGCCAACTCAACAAATCACCCTATCGCCGCGTCCCTGACTAACTGTCCCCCAAACTTTCTTTACATTTAACAACCGCCTCGACAAAAGGTCAGACACACGATCCTGGCATAACCTTCTTCGCTGACGTCTGCAGGACACTTTTCATTCCTTAACAAGATTTAACGTCATTGGCGAGCGTTGTTTCGTCGACTGAACTGTCATGGGGTCTATAAGAGGAGTGTATTTTGAATTAGTTTTTTTTTTTTTGATGAACTATATTTAAAATTTATTTCTTCTTCTTCTTCTTTATTTATTTATTTTGAGAGGGAGGCTCTGAAAATATCTTGTGGAATCATCACGTTACAGCAACAAAAGAAACATACCAAAACAAGGCATTGGTAATTTTAGAAGAAAAACAGTAGAAAAATTGAAGATTAAGCAACTCTGTTTTTCCACGGACAATCCCACGCCATGAGTTGCCATGTATTGCTATTCCTCGCATACCTCCTCATGTCAACCTTATCAAACACGAAAAGAAGAAGAATGTTAACAAAGAACTTCAATACCGAAAGTGCTTATATCAACACACACGAAAAAGAAACTCAAAGACAGTATTCCCAGCGAATGATGCTGTGGGAGCCGGCCTATGATAAAGAGAAAAGGCTATTTTACCAAGGCTTTCAAGGCCCGAGGATTA
>NC_051405.1:24539915-24540104 GCF_015228065.2 Penaeus monodon
GCAACAGCCAAACTCAACTCGCCACGGCAACAATACTCTTGCAGTGTGCGAAGGTTATTCCATGCTTGCACAACGGCCGGAAGTCGAACGGGTACTTCCTGACTTTGGGCGAGGAGGCGAGCGAGGTAAAGGGAGACAGGGGGGGAGGGCCGAGCCGACGCATAACCAAAAAGAACATTTCCAGGTAGT
>NC_051405.1:24540341-24540443 GCF_015228065.2 Penaeus monodon
TGTGGGCAGCGCGCGTACAAGGTTGCCACACTCTCCCACCTCACGGCGTGTCTGCTCCCCCTCAAGGTCAGTATTACACGGGAACTTTAAATCCCAGGGAGT
>NC_051405.1:24540537-24540979 GCF_015228065.2 Penaeus monodon
GAGCAGGAGATAGGAAAAGTAGGAGGGATGCGCGTGAGCAAGAGGAGGGAGAAGAGGATAAGAGGAGAGTGAGGTGAATAATGAGGTGGGACAGAGTGACGTCCAAACCGACTCTCGATTCAAATGTGCTGATCATAAATCGCGATTCACAAGCAAGTTATTGGGAATTTTAATCAAAGCTCTCGACTGTTCCCCGCTGGTACGACTGCCCTTGTTGGTTGTGATCTACACTAAACTAGAAAGCGGTCGGGTCTTCCATTACGTCATTCGTAACCTTATTATATAATTTATTTTGTGAGTTATCTCAAAGGTGGATTATATTATATGCTGAGGCTTCTAAGACACATTCATGATTAGATTAGTTTACGATAAAAGGTAGAATTTCTGTAGTGTGGATCACAGGACGTCTGGAATGTCAAGGAAAACAAAAAATAAAAAGCAA
>NC_051405.1:24541873-24542063 GCF_015228065.2 Penaeus monodon
CTTTGACAACTTAACGAAAAAACCTACAGGTGTATCATCATTATCTCGGGCATGACTAAAGTTATCAAGGATTGCCCCGTGCTCCACATCCTACTCTATTCTTGCTCAATCGAAATTCTCCTGAAGAGTTTAAAAAAAAGAGAGAGAAAAAAAAGTAAACGCGTCCTTCGAGACTCCTAGAATCTATCTT
>NC_051405.1:24542086-24542916 GCF_015228065.2 Penaeus monodon
GGGTAACGCTCCCCGAGTGCTCCCTAACAAGAATCCTTTGAGATATTCCCAAAGAATCCTTCAAGATGTAACTCCCTAAACATTATTTGCAACGAGATATATCTTCCTATTAAGAATCCTTCGAGATGAAACGCCCTATTCGGAATCCTTTGCCATTAAACCCCCTAAAAAAAATCCTTCATGACAAAAAAAAATATTAAGTAACCTTCAAGATGAAAGACAAGAGGGAAACTGAAGCTCAGTGAAGAAGAATCCTCAGGTGGTCCTTACCCGGTACAGGATGCTGCTTGTCCTGTCCTTTTCCGCCGACACTTCAGGCTGATTCAACTCCTTCATTTGGTTTGAGATCTTGTACTTACTCACACTCTCCGAAAAACACAGGAGGAAACTCAGATTCACCATTGTAATAAACTGAATTCCTCAATAAAAAATACCGACGGTCTAATAGCCTTACTGGTTTTCCGAGGGTCTTATTTCCTTTTTTCGAATTCAATTCACACTTTGGGGGATATTTTTTTCACTTAAGTGGCGGGAAAAACTGACAGTCAGGCTAAGCAAGCGAGAACTATTTCACAGTGCCGGTCTCCGTTCCACTGCGGGGACATTCCTCTCTCGACTCGAGCTATTTCACACAAGAATTCTTTCCTTCACTGCCACCTGTTGCCCCTTTAGCTCCTACCTACGGGGTCTTTTGCTCTGTCGAAATGAGCCAGTGTGTCGTAGAGGTCTCCGCCACACAATCCAAAACGGGTCGAAAACTGGTGGAGCCGATCTCTCCGTTCAATGAGAACCAAGGAGCGCGTCCCGTACAGTAGGTACTCTGCGGTTCC
>NC_051405.1:24542960-24543988 GCF_015228065.2 Penaeus monodon
GGCGGCCTCACTCGCACCCCCCTCCTCCCCTCCCCTTAAGGGTGCTCGCAGCTGTCACTCATCACCCATTATAGGCGTTTTTAAACGGGGAGCAGACAGCCCTGTGGCCAAGACGCGTGTTGCTCAGCCTCGACTCGAATTTAAACCAAAAGCCTTTCGACCGGCGGTATGAATTTTTCAGGAATAAAGGGAGATAGTCCCATTTGGTGCGTCTGGCAGCGCCTGGCATGCTAAGGCAAGGGGGCGGAGTGTCTCCATTTTCTGCGCATACCACCAGCCTCCCCCAGGGATTGTGGGGGATATGGGCGCTCGTCACACTCCCAGGCCTAAGGAACAGTGTTTTCTCGAGGAGTGGATGCAGGTGTGCTTGTGTCAGGCGAAAGAAAATTAAGAATTTGATGTCGTTTCCCCGGAACACTGCGCGAACGGCGAAAAGTAAGTCAAGGTCAGACGGGCGTAATATCCCATTAAGTTTATCACGAAAGTTAGATTATTTACTTCGTTCCACATTCACAATCTCCTCCAAGAGACCCATCAACGAGACAAAAAATAGACGGAAAACCAAAAACCACAGCTATATGTAGATTAAAAAAGGAAATATTTTTACGATACGGTAACACTTCCTCTATACTACGCTGATGACGTCATCAACTCCCACCGAGAAACGCCTCGCGAAATCTACTTCTGGAAACTCGATTTCGTAATAGGACGACAAGAAAGAGGCTGCTACTAATTAAATGAATGTCTCGTTCTCCTCTAAATCTATTTATCCACTGTATATAAACCCAGCACATACATATCGACATGAGAGATTCATAATAACATAAAAGAAATAAAATCATCGATTTACCCCTGCCAGAATTTTCTCCAGCCTACATAACATATAAACATGAATACACCTCCATAAAAAAACGTATAAACATGGAACCATCAATCTCTGCCAAACAGCAGACAGAAACTCCTGTGTTATTTACACTCAGGATCACTCACAGTCACCACGCCTACAAATCTCGTGACTCCGCCTACCC
>NC_051405.1:24544005-24544384 GCF_015228065.2 Penaeus monodon
CTGCGCGGGACGTTGCTAAACTCTACCGACTTTCCTTAGCAGCCCACTTACCCCATTCGTATGAACTTTGCTTGAGTGTGCAGATTATATTAACTCTCTTTGCCTGGTCACTTATACCTATGCATGGTTATATGAACTCTGAGACTCTCCTCATAACCTCACTAACAAATGGGCGTGACTTTGCTGACTATGCCGGCTTTCCTAAACCTGTATGTGCGTGAATCTGAGGACTCTGTCGTGACTCTACGCTCTGCTGACTCTACTTTCTTGTCACTTACACCTGCGCGTGACTCTCATAGTCTGCTCACTCACAGCTGCACGTGACCTGCTTTCCTCGGCTCAAACCTACATTATTCTTGCCAAATCGAGACGGTACCTC
>NC_051405.1:24544661-24544737 GCF_015228065.2 Penaeus monodon
TCTGTCTGGTTAAGATTGTTCATTCTGATGGCATGATTTTGTACCGTTAAGATCGAGACCGTTTTTGTTACAGTTG
>NC_051405.1:24545140-24545279 GCF_015228065.2 Penaeus monodon
GATGATGATGTGTCGCATATGAACGCGTTTCTGTGAGTGAAAGTTGTATGAAGTATAATGCAGGATCCACGACCCAAGTTAAGTAATGGCCAGAGGCGTGGGCATAGCTGTAATGGAGGCCTGGAGGCCATATAAAAAT
>NC_051405.1:24546097-24547528 GCF_015228065.2 Penaeus monodon
TGTAGTGATATCTGAGTTTAAAATGTAAAAGGCAATCTTGTCGAAACCAGAGTGCATTGTATTCCATCAGTGGTGTTCAAGGTGACGATAGTTATGTTAATATCTAATAGGTATTTTATTAACAATAATAGTATTTTCCTTGTTGGTTAACCTGCTCGAAAAAAAAATAAAATAAATGTAGCAAGGGAATTCAGTAGTATTAGAAATACATTCAAAGATTCCAAGTAGATTTAGATTTTGTTGCAGAAAGATAAAATTCAGTCCGAGAACCAACTTAAAAAAAGGAAACGCTGTGTATTGCCCCTTACCGAGTGTTCAGTAACCTCACAGGTGGCAAGACATAATTGCAACGCGGAGCTATTTATTTTTTCCCTCCAGGTGGCACAAGCAACATGCAAGATGGCAGCCAAGGCCCCGTTGTTGCGCTGGCAAGAAACCGGACGTAAGTGATTCAGGTACCATGCTCGCAAGATCGAGTTTCGGCTCATACACTAACTTGTATTAAGTATAAGACGCAGATCTGAGTGCTTTAAGGAAGAGGAAACGGGGTGGAGAATTTTTTAAGCTTTATGAAGTAAAGAAGTAACACAGCTAAAAGGACTTTCAGTGTATTAACGTGTGTGTTTTCTTCTTCTTCCTTTCTGTTTTATTTACGACTAGCGTGAATCAAGCTGTAAATACCGGACCGTTGCATTTAGTTGAAACCGCCCCGACAATTGCAAACATCACCAGTCTCCGGGACCCAAAACAACGCACAATTAAACGACCCAAGTAGCCAAATGCAGGGCAATCAACATAAACATCAACCTCCTACCGTTCCTTGTAGGAATGTAACCGATCAAACCAATGCATTTATCCACCCCGTGCAACAGCTGATCCATCCCCGACACCTAACTAACCCCTTGAGAACCGCACCAACAGAGCCGGTAACGTTGCTTCATTTCTCATCCCATTTCAGGCTTACAAACTCTCTCGTTCCCCCATCGTGGCTTCTCTTTGGCCGTTGGAGGAGAGCGAGCGAGCAAGCGACCTTCAGTGAACGGCGTCTGACCCAGAATGCGAGAGCTGAGGAGACGTTTCTGGTTTAAGTGGCGTTTGTCCCGGGAGAGTGGGAGGGTGGGAAGGGGAGGGGGAGAAATGGAGAAGGGGAGAGGGTGAGGAGGAGAGCGGAATGGGGAAGAGGGGAGGGAGAGAATGGGAGAGAGGAGGGGGAGAAGGAGAGGAGGAGAGGGGAAGGAAAGGAGAGAAAGAGAGTGAGAGCTTGGGGTTGGGAGAGAATAGAGAAACAAACAGGTGATAAGGAGAAAGAAAACTCTTTCTCAAAACTATAGAAGAGATACAATTCGAGGATGAGAAATACAACATTAGTTTAAGTGTAGGATAAACTAAAGAGACGAGGTGTCACTCAACTAAGAATCTAAAGTGAGAACC
>NC_051405.1:24547894-24548132 GCF_015228065.2 Penaeus monodon
CATCACTGCCGACGGCGAGGGAGTTCGAAGGCCGCCCATGGCCCCGTCCGCGCCTTCGGCCCCGACGCCCGTGACCTCAAGAGCGGCCCCGAGTGAACTTCCACGCGGCACGGACAGAGGTCACGTCGCAATAGGGCCGGTGCCAGTGCCAGTGCCAAACCGATAGTGCTTCTTAAAATGTCATCCTGGCACGTCGCAGCCACCGTAAAATGTTTTTTGGCACAGGACGAGATAAATC
>NC_051405.1:24548152-24548253 GCF_015228065.2 Penaeus monodon
AGAATGCCCGGCGGGGGCGGGTGTGCCTCTTCTCTCTTTCTCGCTTTCTCTTTCCTTCGTTCTCTGCCTTTCTCTCTCGGTATGGCTTCGCTTCCCTCTCT
>NC_051405.1:24548727-24548794 GCF_015228065.2 Penaeus monodon
AGACTCTGTCGCCCTTCCTCCTATCTTCTCTCTGTATCTATCTCTTACACTCAATAACTTTGAAATC
>NC_051405.1:24549431-24549515 GCF_015228065.2 Penaeus monodon
ATTCATCGACTCCTTTTCCTGACCCAAGACTTATAAAGACCAAAATACTGAAAGTATTGGCACTCCCTACTCTCGATGTAGATA
>NC_051405.1:24549684-24550114 GCF_015228065.2 Penaeus monodon
AAACGATTAAAAAATAAAATCACCGAATCCTTTATTTTGATAATATCTCTGCACACTCAATCTGTAAAAATATTGATATATCTCTTACTCGGGTTTTCATGCACGCATAAACGCATATTTCCTCTTTTTTGTGATAGAGTGAAAGTTATTTGTTTTTGCGTGGTGGAAATTCAGTGGCAAAAAATAAACATAAACAAAAATCACGTGACATTGCTTTCCCCACGCAGAGGCTCTGGCCTTTTAAAAATGGCGTCCTCACTCTGAAACGTTCTTTCCTTCCCACAGGAAATCTTAGAAGTTAAAACTCTAAAAAAGAGAAAAAAAAACGCTGCTGTGATTCAATGCAATATAAAATCTTAGAAATTAAAACGCCAATACACGAAGTTTCTCGAACAACGAAAACATTCACAATAATTGCCACACAACGCAA
>NC_051405.1:24550148-24550352 GCF_015228065.2 Penaeus monodon
GATAATCGACAGGAGAATGTAATTTTTGATTTTCGGAAACTCTTGACCTTAAAATGAAGACCTTTGTGCACAGCGTTCTTATGTGTTCCTTTGCAACCCTGACCTAAACATTATTTGTAACTATGTAATTCTCTTCGTGTTTATACTCATCGCGGCACATTCAAGACGTGTTCCATAGAGATTCTTAGACTCTACATCAAATGC
>NC_051405.1:24550514-24552310 GCF_015228065.2 Penaeus monodon
CAGCAATTATAAATTGCTTCAAAATCATACGCAATAATGGCATATACATAAACAGCTTTCACGACTCATATCAAATGGCATTGACCGAATCCTAATTTGCATTTAAGTTCATATTCGAAAATAAACATGGCCGGGACGCATGCATTATGCCGGATGTCGGGTGAAATAAAACAAACATTTATTATATTGCCTACATTTCATTCAATATTAATAGTTCCTCTTTTCATACTCTAAAATTTCGATATTTGAAGTATAAATATATCCTAAATCCTAAATATATATAAAGCATTTCGGATATATTTCCATGTGACGTACTTTCTTTGATATACTTAAATAATCATCACATATTTATACCTTTGCTTTTAATAATGAAGTCTGGAACTGTACAAGATAACTTCTTTGTAACCATAATCACCATATATTATTAGAAGTACAAAATAATTCCTAAAACATGATTTTAGCATCATTCAACCCAAAACGCTCCACTTACGTAATTCACCAAAAAAGTAACATTCAGCTGCTGACCAGAGGCAAAGGTTGTTTTTCACCCTCGAGCTTCCAGTGCATGACAAGTTGCTGTAAAACCAAGCTGTTACATATCCGGTCTGGGTTGTCTGTACGCTAAACCTTTTGCATGATATCAAACTTACCTTTCAAGCACACTACCTTCTTCACAGCCGTCTTGGAAATTCCTGCCCTTTTGTTAGTGTTGGACAGTCGGGATCCTCCTTTAAAAAATACTTGTGAACAAAATGCTTCTGCTATTTTCTCTAGATAACGTGCTATGCTATGCTACTCTCTATATTGGTTGCATCATACTGCTATATGCTACGACAGGCAGCTCCACAAGCTTATAAAAATACAATGGTTAAGTCACAGCACAACACACACCACACTACTATGTCGTCATGGCGTATCATACTTGCTAAGTGTTATTCATTATATTTTACTTATTGTACCAAGTCTAGCAAAGGTTACGTCACAACAGGATGCTGTGTAGTCTATTACAGCTGTTTCTGACGTGTGCGTTGGACATACCGGGGCATGGGGAAGGGGGGGGGGGAGGTAAAAAAAAATTCACGTACGTTTTGAGTTGTTAGTTCAGCTTAATGTAAGATGAATATTGAGTCAGTCTGCTAAATTGTGAATTAGTTCCTCTTGCGAGACAAAAAGGCTTATGGTTCTCAAATCCTTTTTTAAGTCAAACTTTGCTTTTCTTCACTTAAGGATTCTAAAAACTTATAGGAAGGCATATAATCCTCTATTTCTGACCAAAGTCTCAGTAAATTCAAATAATTCAAATAAATTATTCAGGAAGTCAAGATAACTGAACTGACTGTCAGTGTGTGACTTTAGAAATATGTGTCAGAGTATCAAAAATAGGTCATGAGTTCACTGTTCTATTATCTCATGAATGACTTGTATATTTAGGTTACATCACTAAGATCTTATATGCAAAACATGATTCTCACAACGGTACTGTGTCAGTGAAAAAAAATCAACCAGTTCATTGACAAAAGGCGAGGATATACACAAAAATGTTGAAGAATTAGTTATTCCGTTTCTGTTAGTGACTAAAATGTCAAGATCAGAGTATTTAAGCCATCATGGTCAATAAAAAAGAAGGGAGAAAAAGGTTTAAATGAAGTCATATTTGTTACAAAAGATCGTGAGAGAGTGCAAATTAGTTGATCGAGACATTATGCATTTCAAGGACCATTCCCGCCACACTTAAAAAAAAAAAACAAGTGTTAAAAGGCCATCCAGTCTTAGACATTCTTTGATCCGGCGGGTAC
>NC_051405.1:24552379-24552680 GCF_015228065.2 Penaeus monodon
GGTGGGTCAGTACAGTACGGCCAAAAACTAAAGGTCATCAGCAAGACATTCTTCTTTATCCTTTTCATTCCTATTATCAATTTCCTTTTGTTCTTTACCTCGGCTTCACGTGCCAGTCTTGCCGCTATCCGTTCTCTCACACGCTCCCTTCGGTAACGAGCTCGATACCCGGGCCCGTCAGAACCGTCCCCCTCCACTCGGTACTTGGGCTGTGGGGGGGAAGGAGGTGCGGGGGAGGGGGCGACGCGTAGTAGTGGGAGGGGGGAAGAGAGGGGGGAGATATTCTGGTTATTCCATTTTC
>NC_051405.1:24552719-24552916 GCF_015228065.2 Penaeus monodon
CTCTTATAAAGCAAGACATACACAAGAGAGAAACAAAAACACTAGAATTAATTTCGCTTTTTTATCACTTTTCATCAAATTTGTTATTGTGCTGCAAAGAAGCCAATTTTTAGAGTTTAGGAAGTAAATGTAAAAGCAGAAAAGAGTAAAGATCATAAAGCACTGGGAATGTAATAAATAATACCAGTAACTAATAC
>NC_051405.1:24553479-24553841 GCF_015228065.2 Penaeus monodon
TCTATGATGGCAATGCTCGCATGTGGCGTCGGGGTGACTGACATAACGGGGTTTTGCTCCGGTGGAAATCAAACTAAATGAAAATGACACTGAATGAAATCTATAACTGGCTGCCTGATTCGGTGTCCTCGGAAATCCCACTAAATCCATTTCGAGCAATAACCGTTCGTTCAAAACAAAGCTATATCATGTTCAAAAACAAATGATACAAAACTCACAATATATTTTTTTGCATGTTTTTTTTCTCCTTTCCGGTAAGGTACATTTTTTTTTATAACAATATTATTTTGCTTTGGAATGAATGAAGTTGCATTGTGCAGCAACTTCTATAGTGATTCAATTCTACAAATTATCTAGAGCAA
>NC_051405.1:24554034-24554158 GCF_015228065.2 Penaeus monodon
TGCTAAATAATAACAAGTTTAACAGTGACAGATCCAAAACAAAAACACATCACCTTCCTTTTCATACCATTAGAGTAAAATATCTTCACAAAGAAGAAGAAAAAATCACACCTATTATCGAGGT
>NC_051405.1:24554196-24554847 GCF_015228065.2 Penaeus monodon
CAAATCCCCATTCAACGCTTTTGCTTGATATGCCACACCCATCTTTCTCCGCCACGTGTTCAATCTACAATACCGTGACTCTAAAAAATTAATCGCTCTAATTATTATTCATTATTAAATGAGAAATTATATCCGTGGATGGTCGTTTATTTCATGATTAATTAATGAAACTTGGAATCGAAGAGCGAAGTGAAGGGAGGGTGAAAACACTCCATGAACCATTAAATCAGTAAGGTAAGCGTAGGATTCCGGTTTTTTAATACATGATACGAAACAATAATAATAATTTCGAAATTACTTTTCTTATTTTTTCCTCATGGAGAGAATAATGACATTGAAGCAAGAAGTAAGATTAATGGATAATTCTCTCGCCTTTTGCATTCGATACGTGGCACTCCCAATGGCCTCCAAAAATGATAATATTTACATCACAGAATTACAATAAATTCGAAATTCCTTTTCTTCTTTTTCTTCATGGCGAGAGTAATGATAATGAAGCGAAAAGTAAAATTAATGGATATTTCTCCACTTCCCCCCTCCTCCACCCATCATGGATTCGTTACGTGGTGTTGTTTAAAATGCCAATGACCTCCAAAGCTGATATTTACATTTCACGAAAACCAAAATAGATCACAGCACGTCGCTATCACG
>NC_051405.1:24554873-24555081 GCF_015228065.2 Penaeus monodon
GAGACCTTGTGATAAGATAAGATTGGTTAAGGTGACATTCACTTTAACTTGTATTAAATGATAACGATTTGTGAAACGCATGGTGTATCTCGAATAGGGTAGTGACGTTTGTATGAATGTATTAATGCAATTCCCTGATGCAATATGGTACGTTGCAAAAGCACGCAACACGCGCATTAAGATTTATGAGTAGATAGTATTCACAATT
>NC_051405.1:24555268-24555454 GCF_015228065.2 Penaeus monodon
TTTCTAAAATATTCACTATACATTTAATCTAAAAATAGTGGTAAATTAAAATAAATAACTTTCAACTGAAAGTTTGCCTGTATCAAGGAAAAATATACTTTTACCCACGGTTGCAGAATTTCGATCAAACGCAGGTAGGGATAATAAGAAAAATTTTATTTCATTTCCTTTATGTAAGTTTTCTTA
>NC_051405.1:24556367-24556563 GCF_015228065.2 Penaeus monodon
AAAATGGACCGAAATTGGAATCCAAATATTTAAAGTTTCTGACGTGTAAAGTTTACAGCAACATGAGGTTCTGATCAACATAGCTGGTTTATAAACTCTTGTAGGATACCGTGAGTTTTATGTATAAAAAAATCGCAGTAATTTGGAGAAAAAGAGTGATAAGCATATTGATAGATACAATATACGACATCGACAT
>NC_051405.1:24556747-24556947 GCF_015228065.2 Penaeus monodon
CACCAACAACAACAATAATAATACATTGATGAGCAATAACAATCAAATAAAAGCAAATTTTCGAAAATAATAATAACACCAATGGCTATTTTTTTCTTAAAAACACACGATTTGCTAGTTATTACTGGAATAAACTTGCCTATCCTAATATATATTAATTAGCTTGGTCTCGAGATTTACTCAACTACCCACTTGGCCTG
>NC_051405.1:24557052-24557315 GCF_015228065.2 Penaeus monodon
TGTCAAGGTTAAACTTTTCAAATAACTTATTTAAAAAACTTAATCAACATCCTTTTTTTCTACATCCCAATTTTAAGAAAAATTATACTTAACTTTTTTTTTGGTTAATCTCTACTTTCTCTTTATTCTTTGTGGGAGGAATTTTCGAGAAAAAAAAACATGAAAGGTTACCGAACTAAGACAAATATTTGAAATAAAAGGAGAAAAAAATCGTTAACGTTTTTCCGAAAGACAAACGCAAAATTTCGATCTGGTTTCTCGAA
>NC_051405.1:24557812-24557929 GCF_015228065.2 Penaeus monodon
TTAGTGAGTTGCATATTATAAAGTTCAGGTTATCAGTTATCAGGTTATCAGTTCGTAAACTAATCTGGTCGTCATCTATACACAGATTAGATCACGCTGCCTTATATTCTTCTTCTA
>NC_051405.1:24558028-24558335 GCF_015228065.2 Penaeus monodon
TCTCCATCAATCACCACACCTACTTTTCTCCAGCAATCACTACTACATTTCCCCAACATTCATCACTCCTACTTTTCTCCAAAAGCTAAACTTGACGACGAATTCAAACACATAACAACCTACGCACCATTTTCCTCGCATATTCAGCAAACAACGGAAAACGGCATTCGAACCACAAGCATTTAAAACCGCAAACTAAACGGGATTTCTACAGATGACTCAACATTTCTTCGAATCATAACAGTAATATTATTATTCGTATTTTTAGTTTGTATGTTGTTGTTTTTTTCAGTTGACGTGTCGCCTG
>NC_051405.1:24558370-24558589 GCF_015228065.2 Penaeus monodon
TCAGTGAAACATGAACGGGTTTTGTGTAAAGAAAATCGATCGGATTTTTTTTTCTTTAATTACTTTAACCTAACCTCTACTTTCAGTCTTTAGTAAATGTTGCTTTGTTCTGCGTTTTCCTTTTTCTGTCTGAATTGCAAAATAAATCCAATTCTCTCCTTCCGCTCTTCCTCTTTTTCAATAACAATTCGAAATAATGATCTCGCTCGCAACACTTTT
>NC_051405.1:24559123-24559491 GCF_015228065.2 Penaeus monodon
ACGCTAATCCGAGCAACAAGCGATACAAAGAGGTGAAAATACCCAGGACACCGAATACCAAGAAGCCCGTGTACCCTAATCATGGAGGTTGTGTGCAAAGGGTATTTTCACCGTGTCCGTAATGGCATACCCGAGGTTTTACTGGCATGCCCTTCGTTTTCTGCTTTAATTCTTCCCTCCCGTTGCTCTTCACTTCCATTTAAATAACTCAAAACACCCATATCATCATCGGACGCAATTATAGACACCCCAGCATGCTATATCAAGTATAAATTCGACATATCATCTACCTGCCGAGAGCATAGTACTTGACAACTTCCTTCCCTTTCACGTAATGATAAAAATAAAACTGGTAAATCCAATATATA
>NC_051405.1:24559565-24559633 GCF_015228065.2 Penaeus monodon
ATAAATAAATAAAAACTAACCCAAATAAGAGTGTGTAAAAAAATATTGTAATGGCGTATCAGTAATCT
>NC_051405.1:24559669-24559968 GCF_015228065.2 Penaeus monodon
CCTAGTGTGGAAAAATAATCATAATAGATCAGATTTTTTTATAATAGAAAAAAACGATCTAAATAAGATCGCTAATTAGAATAAAAAGTCAAAACTTAATGACAATAGTTAGAACAGATATCCAATGGGAAGAAAACCTAATTTACTGACGCTCACATCCACCCACGTCGTATTCATTTTCACTACTTATTATATTTTATTTTTTGGGTAGAAGTCAATCTTTTTGTTTCTTCGTTACTTTCCCTGTGCGTCTCTCAAATTATTCCCCTTTCCTCTCTTTACCTACCCAACACCGCACA
>NC_051405.1:24560404-24560621 GCF_015228065.2 Penaeus monodon
TCATACCCCTTTCCTTTCCCATGAATAAAATATCTATAATAATGACATCGCTATTTTTATTATCACCGTTATTACAGTTATTGCAGCAATTACCAATCATCAAAAATAACAACGACAAAAGGCATATATATTTAGTGTTTCACATTTACTCTAATCTTCAAATGCAATATGCTAATCCGGCTCGATTCAAATATTTAATCACCTTATTGCCTTTTAG
>NC_051405.1:24560850-24561412 GCF_015228065.2 Penaeus monodon
TAGAAAAAAAATGCAATAGCACCCGCAAACCGGAAATTTCAAAGCAAATATCAAATACTTTAATGAAAAAAAATATATACATATACAAAAAAATGGCCCAGATCATTTCTCAAAACAATCCATATGAGAAAAATCATAACGATAAAAGAGCAAAGTCTTTTAGGTACAAAATGTTATTACATTAGCTAGAAAAAATACATTAATTTATTAATCCTACTAACAAATAACAAAAATACATCACAAAGAACAGAAAAATAGGCTAAACTGCCCCCAACAATGGCACCACCGAAAAAAATAAAAATAAAAGAAGATTACAAGGTTTCAGTAAGGTTAAAATGATTATGGATGGGATACGGAATTACAGAGTTTATAAAATGGACCTATTGTTGGCTAAATTATCCATCTTGTAACCTAATTCGATATTACTATCATCAGCATAATTATTAGTATCGCTTTTTCTTTAAGATTATATTATTTTTTCTTACATTTTCTTAAGCGCTGTAGCATCCATCGATTCTTTTATTTACCATCCCTATTTTTTCACTTTATTATCCGTTTGAAG
>NC_051405.1:24561460-24561906 GCF_015228065.2 Penaeus monodon
ACGTAACAACAGGCCTATACTAAGGGAACATCAACGGGTCTAAAACAAACAAAGAATTCATTCATGTAAATAAAAAGGTAGTTTTCCCCACACATCTTATCGGTAAGTATTAACTCATAATCTTATCTACTAATACCCATTTTCCTTTCTCTTTACCCTCTTCATTCATTCCTTTGATTTCAATAACCTCAATCTTCCTTTCTCGCTACCTCTTTTCTTCATCACAGCCTCCACTCACTTTCCTCCCCTCATAATTCCCTCTCGATTCTTTCCCTCGGAATGCGAGAGGTCAAGCCAAAAGTCCCCGTCAAAACCCTATCGCTTGACGGACGAATTCTCGCCAGATTTCGGCCTCTGTTGGCAAAAGTAGGGTGCGAGTGCGAGTGTGAGTGAACGACCGCTGCTGCTGTGGTCTCGAAAAATAGAACTCGCGGCTCGTTTTGGGG
>NC_051405.1:24562389-24562638 GCF_015228065.2 Penaeus monodon
CGTGCGAGAGCGCAAGGGTGAGACCGAACAAGATAAACCGCAAGAGAAGGAGAGAAAGAGAGAACAAGAGAACAGGAAACCCGGGGAACGAGCGCGAGAGAGCCAAGGGGAGCCGACGTCCAAACTGCCTCGCTGGGGAAGTCCGAAACCGATTCGTCTTTCGTCGGCTTTACACGATATTCACTTCGAGCTCAGGCCATGATGCACGGGTTGAGACGCGCGCAGGTGTTCGGTCGGTCTCCTTGCGTC
>NC_051405.1:24563336-24563591 GCF_015228065.2 Penaeus monodon
ATGGAATATGCAGCTTTTGATGATGTAATAGATCATGTGATAACACAGACCATGAATATCAGTGATGATAATACAGAAGTTACTGGCTGCGATGATGATTCATGGCGACGTCACAGCTTTGGCCACGGGCGATAAGGAAACAGTAAACGCTCGAGTGTGCTGACGTCACATTACCATGAGTACAGCATGACGTCATAGGACCTTTTCGGGAACACTAAAAGGCCCTTTACCTATGCGCTAACGAAAAAACCGTAA
>NC_051405.1:24564308-24564386 GCF_015228065.2 Penaeus monodon
CGGAGACTTAACGAGATAATTAATAATCCGCACAAGAAAAAATCTACATACTATTACTTGTACTTACACTGTAGTGCC
>NC_051405.1:24565341-24568138 GCF_015228065.2 Penaeus monodon
AAAGTTCGCACTCTAGGCGATTCGTTTCCGTTATAACAGATTTCCAGATTACTTCTTACGGGCGGCAGTTGTACCATGATCCAATCAGCATCTAAGACGAGCAGTGACGTCATCACCTCCCCAGCCAGCCTGTGAGCTGTGGTCTTTAACGTTAAGAATTGGATTTAGCGTTACCGAGGAGACCCGCAGTTACGTAACAGCACATGGCGTCCGTGTGATTGGACATACTCGAGAACCATCGTTTTATCGAAGCTTTTAAGGCTACTATATGAGAAGGAAATATTCTGGGGTTCTGGTATCACTGAAAATGTATTTTGGTAATGGTTGTTCGTGAACGATGTAGTGATGTAGTTTTAGTGATAGTGGGTGGGTCATGGTACCACTAACGATATATTATTCGCAACGGTTGCTTGAGAATGTTGTAGGAAAATCCTCGTGGGATAACTGAAAGCGTATATTTTCGATGTTTCTTCTATTAAAAATGGTATGGTACTGGTATCACTGGTTATATATCTGAGAGCGGTATGGTGAGATGGTTATGGTGATTCAGGGTGGGTTCTGGTATCAATGACGATATATATTTGCATAGGTTGTTTGAAAACGACGGCCAGGCTCTCTTCTGGCATCACTGACACTATATTTGCAATGTTTTTTTGTGACGGTGTTCAGAATGAGGTATTTTTTGTTTATAAAATGTGCTACAAATATTGATGTCTCATCCTGTTGTGTTCGTGCTGAAGAATATTTCTGGGTCTAAAAAAAATCGTGAAACTGATACAGTGATAATAATAGAACTGACTCTAGCGGTGAGTGTATTTCCGGTGGGTTCTGGTGGTAATGACTTATTCTGACTCTCCCGATCTGCCGGGTATCTGTCTGGCTCTGGTGCCCCTGATGGTGCCAAATAAGGGTCATTTATGGATGCTGAGGCGATGATGGGGTGCAAGGAAAGGCGAGTCTTTTGTAGTTTCGTGCGTTGAATGGGAGAATGGCAATACTCTTTTAGTCTTGCCTTTTTATGGTTATGGAGGAAATGTGGGGGAGAGGAAGGACGTATAATAAAGGGACATGAAGTGGACACGAGCGCGGTGTTCGACCGGATGGATTCCGAAACCCGGCGCTCGAGAGATGAGAAAGAATGGCGGACAGTGGAAGGGCGTCGCGAGGGACACTAACCTTGTCTATAGTGCCGTTGAGGATCGGGGAGGACCGGCCATCGCGATCAGCCTGGGAGTCCTGTCGGTTAGTGGAGGCGTCCAGGCGGCTGCGGAGCGGGGATTCTCGCTGAGCACGGTTTGGTGAGTCTTTGTGGCCGGTCGTAGGGGACTCCAGCCTACTCCTCGAGGGGGACTCCACGTGGTTACGGGCCGGCGAGTCCACGCGCAACCTGCTGGGGGAATCGACGCGGCCCCCTGCAGGAGAGTCCACGCGAGCGGTAACGGGCGAGTCCGTGCGAGTGGACTCTGCGGCCTTTCGGGTCGGGCGGACCGTGGCCTCCTCCAGGGCAGGGCCTCCGGAGCACACGCTCCCTCCGTCGCTGCCGTCCTCCTCGTCCTCCTGGCGGGCCACGCCGTTCGTCACGTTGTGGTTCGAGTCGTACTTGCGGCACAGCTCGGTCACCGAGGGCCTCCTTTCGCTGCTCGTGTTGGCGTTTTCGTCGGCCGCGTCTCGGGACACGGCCTCCGGGGAGCTCTTCCGGGCCGAGGAGGTGCGAGAGGGGAAGTCCGACGCGCGAGCTGCCCTGCGGCGGGAGAGGCTCGTGTCCCCCAGCGACAGGCCGCTGTCCCTCGACGAAGACAGGCCGGTGTCTCGTAAGGACGTGAGAGCGCTCTCGCGACCGGCCGGCAGCCCGAGCCTCTCCCGCGCCGAGGACCGCGTCTCAAAGGCGCGGATCCTGTCGGAGATGCACACCTTCTCGTCCTCCCCATTCTGGTCGGCGTCCTTCGCGTCTGCCTTGTCCCTCTCGCGCGCCTCCCAGCGATAGTTGCAGGCGTAGGACGAGTGCGACGGCCCGAAGTGGCTCGTGTCGACGCCGTTGCCGTTGACGAGGTCGACGGAGCGGTCGCGCGACGTAAGCCTCGAGCCATAGCCGGAGTCTCGGGAGGATGATGTGTCTCGCTTGCTGTCTAGGTTGGCGTATCGCGAGGAGTACGGCGTCGATTCGATGTGGGAGTCGGAGCTGAGCCTCGAGTAGGCGGGCCTCGCCGGCGACTGTCGTAAACTGCGGCTGCTTCGGTAGGTGTCGGTCGAGGCGGAGTAGGAGGGCAGCGGCGGCCGGGAGTACTTACTGCTGTAGGAGGAGGTGTAGCTGCCGCCATAGGAGCTACTGTACGAGGACCGGTCCAGGGACGTGGTGCGACCCAGGTAGGACGACGAAGACGGACTCCTGTAGGACGAGTACGAGGAGTAGGAGGAGTATCTGCCCACGGAGGGCGAGGTGGGCGGGACGGGCATGGTTCCTAGAGCATCACCTGTAATGTCACACTAAAATACAACAGCTTCCACGCTAGAAGCTGTTCACTCGGCGTCACTTTGAGCACTGTACTGTTCCCGGGGAGCACACCGTCGCGAGCCGAGTACCTTCGATCCCTCACTGTGGCACTTGCCTCGCACTGACCCACTGAGAGCCGCCACTCTCCGGCTGCGGCAGCTGGGCGCTTCCTCCGTCACGTGACCCCCTCTTGGGTCAGCGCTCGGTCACAGGTCTTCGGTCAAACCGCGGAAGGCACGGGGCAGGGCATGCGAGGGCGTCCTCCGTGCGTCGCAGCCATCATAAAGGGCCCGGCGGGTAGTGAGT
>NC_051405.1:24568210-24568369 GCF_015228065.2 Penaeus monodon
ACTCTCCGCCAACAGTTGTAGGAGCAGCGGCAGAGGTAGGGCCAGCAAGCTGCCAGCGCTATATTTAGTGTGCCGGCCTCACCTCACCCAGTCACTCTACACCGTCCGCGTCTGCAATAAAACCACACATTATACGTTATTACATGTAGAAGACAAATG
>NC_051405.1:24568418-24568641 GCF_015228065.2 Penaeus monodon
CACACACAACACTGTCCTTACTTCGGAAGTATTCACTCTCTCTATTCCCCCTTGATACAAGTTTTAATGTCTGTGGCAAGAAACGAGAACCTTGGATCAGTCCTGTTCCCCGACGTAACCTATTTATCACTCGTTATCACGTTAAGCTCTATCTGATTTAGATTCGTGTTCTCTTCCTATCTAATGATAGCCACATCTACAGGTCGCACTGAACCGAGCGCGT
>NC_051405.1:24568862-24569001 GCF_015228065.2 Penaeus monodon
ACAGACACTCATACAAACACACAAACAAAGACACACGCAAAATAAACAATCACAATAAAAACAAACAACGTCGAAAGAAACATACCTCCAAACTTCGCCCAAGGAAATGGCCAGGACACAATAAATAAATTAGTTCCTC
>NC_051405.1:24569185-24569335 GCF_015228065.2 Penaeus monodon
ATTACACGAAACTTCACGCAAGGAAATGACCAAGGAGACAATAAATAAAGCAATTCCTCACGGCCGCGCTCTGCCCCCACACCACCTGGCGCGTCTAAAGGGGCAGGACCGCAGTGAAAGCTCCGGTCAAGTGACTTTCTCAGAGAAAGG
>NC_051405.1:24569514-24569676 GCF_015228065.2 Penaeus monodon
GACGTCCTTGGAGGAAGGTGGGTGAGGGTGGGGGTGGGGTGTTAAGTCGTGTCGGTGGACATGGTGGTACGTGCTTTTTCGTGATTGATTCGTGAGTTTCGTGCCGGTGGAAATGACTGACTGTTCGTGGTCAATTCGCATTGGTGGAAGTGATAGTACGTG
>NC_051405.1:24569725-24570002 GCF_015228065.2 Penaeus monodon
TGGAATTTAGTTGTTTCGTGCCGATGGAAATGACGGTACGTGTTTTTTCTAGCTGGATAATTCGTGTGTTCGTAGAACTGATGGTACGTGATATCACATGTACCGTGTTCCATGAGTATTGTAGGAATTGATTGTTAGTTCACATATTGTTTTTCCTTCCTAGTGAACGCGTATGTTTTTCTTTTTTACTATTATTTTTTTGACTTAGATTACGTACCTCCTCCTAATTCTCTTATATAATCGTTCGTATAAACCTACAGTGCTCTCACAAACTAAA
>NC_051405.1:24570074-24570399 GCF_015228065.2 Penaeus monodon
CAATCTCTCGTAATTAACAATTTAAAAAAATATATAACATATACGAGTTCCCGCTACACTTTTCTCCGTACCTTAACGTGCTACAAAAGTGTATTGTCACGCTTACGTAACCCTGTGTAGTGGCTCTGTGATAAGATAATGAAGCAATCTGTGGGTTGAACTTTTTTTGAACTTCGTGAAGATGAATAAGATAACGGGTAATAAAAATTGCAATGAATGGAACTAAATAACAATGATGTTAATGGTGAATATAAGGAATGCATGAGAAAGTTCATCGCAATCAAATTCATTAACATCTACGATGAGTAAAGCAACTGCATATGTA
>NC_051405.1:24570574-24571088 GCF_015228065.2 Penaeus monodon
TATCTCCCGAAAGCGAACAAATAAAGAAGTTCACCTTTAGGCTCAGCACACAACAGGCCCGATCGCTCGCAAAGCTGCCGATCGACAGAATCATCAAATAAGGTGGTTTAACTCCTTTTAATCAGGGTCGTTGCCTTCATCGTGAGCGAATTAAGGAGATGAATAAAATGAAATTGGGGAAAAAAAAATCTTTTCTTTCGTTATTATATTAATTCGTTTTCATTTTAATTTATTTATTTTTACTTTTTTCTCTCTCTTTTAAGTTCTTATTTATTTCTTTGTTATTCTATTTTTTTTTTCTTTATTCCTTTCTTGTTATGTTTTACTTACTTATTCCATTTTTTTTTCTTGGGGGTGGGTTCGTTATCTTAATAAGTAAACAATTTAAGTGTTTTATAATGGGATTCCGAGACGGAGTGGGAGATAATGAGATGTAAAACAGAGATAAAAGGAAGATGAAGAAAATAGAAGTGACAGGATGATGTATTGTAGGTGAAAAGGGTAAGTGGGGGTG
>NC_051405.1:24571388-24573176 GCF_015228065.2 Penaeus monodon
TGCGGACAGACCATTAGCCAAAGGCACATGCATAAGCTAGAGTCATAACCGTAAACAACAACCGCCTCAAAAAAAGACAACAACAATAAAGACACATCCAGAAAAAAATAAAGGGACCAAAATAGCATTATTTTCTACAGCGAGTTTTTGCGTCCTCTCTCCGAGCGGTGATTACCCCACGAGTCTTTCCTCCCTCACTCCTTCTCTCTCCTCCTCCAAAAGCCACTCCTCCAACAGACATTCCTTCTCCAACAGCCACTCCTCCTTTCCTTCTTCCCCTTGTTCGTTATTCTCCCTCCTCCTCCCTCCCCTTCTCCCCTTACTCGTTACTCCCCCTCCTCCCCCTCCCCTTCTCCCCTTACTCGTTACTCTCCTTCCTCCCCCTCCCCTTCTCCCCTTACTCGTTACTCCCCCTCCTCCCCCTCCCCTTCTCCCCTTACCCGTTACTCTCCCTCCTCCCCCTCCCCTTCTCCCCTTACTCGTTACTCTCCCTCCTCCCCCTCCCCTTCTCCCCTTACTCGTTACTCTCCCTCCTCCCCCTCCCCTTCTCCCCTTACTCGTTACTCTCCCTCCCCCCCCCTTCTCCCCTTACTCGTTACTCTCCCTCCCCCCCCCCTTCTCCCCTTCCTCGTTACTCTCCCTCCCCCCTCCCCTTCTCCCCTTACTCGTTACTCTCCCTCTTCCCCCTCCCCTTCTCCCCTTACTCGTTACTCTCCCTCCTCCCCCTCCCCTTCTCCCCTTACTCGTTACTCTCCCTCCTCCCCCTCCCCTTCTCCCCTTACTCGTTACTCTCCCTCCCCCCCTCCCCTTCTCCCCTTACTCGTTACTCTCCCTCCTCCCCCTCCCCTTCTCCCCTTACTCGTTACTCTCCCTCCTCCCCCTCCCCTTCTCCCCTTACTCGTTACTCTCCCTCCCCCCCTCCCCTTCTCCCCTTACTCGTTACTCTCCCCCTCCTTCCCCACTCGCAACACAACTCGTACATAGTTCCTTCTTGACTACGACATCGTAATGCTTCCTTTGCAATTTCCTCGAGGTGCTCCTCACTCACTTCACCCCCCCCCCTCATTCCCCACAAACACAACCCCCTTACAACCCCTCACGTAAATCCTCCCCAACACCCACCTTCATCCCCCTCCCCCCTCCTACCTCCCCTTTTTCTTACTCTGTCTTCTGGCCTCGCCCCCTACACCCCTAGCCCACCTTACCCCCTTGCTGCTCCAACGCCCCCCCTCCCCTACACATTCCCTCCTCCTCCACATTTCCAACATTCCCTTCTCCTCTACTCCCCCCCCCCCCACATTCCCTCCTCTTCCTCCACCCACCCTCCACATCCTCTTCCTCCTCCACTCCCCCATACCCTATCCCCACCCCCCACATTCCCTCCTCCTCCTACCCCCTTAACATCATCCTCTTCCCTCCTCCCCCCTCACCTCTCACCCCCCCCCTCTCTCTCCCCTTCCTTACCATTCCCTTACGTTAGGGCTAAAATCCTCTGCTTCTGTGCCTCTCCGCATGCAATTTCCTGAGACGACCGTTGAGGAATCGTGTAAATACAGTAGAAGCTCTCTCTCTGTTCCGCCCAACATACAGTCTACTTTCCTTATGAATTATGAGCTCTAACACAATGTCATTAAGTGTGGGAGGGAGAGAGTGGAGGGAAGATGGGAGGAGGGAGAGGAGGAAGGGAAAGGGGAGGGAGAGGGAAGGGAAAGAGAGAGAGTGAGGGAAGATAAAAGGAGGCGGGAGGAGGAGGAGGAGGAGGAGGAGGAGGAGGAGGAGGAGGAGGAG
>NC_051405.1:24573274-24574599 GCF_015228065.2 Penaeus monodon
GAAAATAGGGGGAGGCGAGAGGAGGAGACGAAGGGCATAGAGGTGAAAGGAGGGGAGGGAGAAAAGGAGATGAGGAAAGAGGGGAGGAAGGGAAGAAATAGGTGAAAGGATAAAAGGAAGGATAAAATGAAGTTAAGAAAAGGAGTAGTGGCTGGGAGAAAAAAAGAGAAAGGGGAAGGCATGATAAGAAGGGGAGAAAGGAATAAGAGAGAGAAGGAGAAGCGGGTAATACGTGGAGTAAGGGAGTGGGAAAGGAAAAGGAGAAAGAGGAGGGTAATGTCTCAACAGGATATAGAGGACGTATGGGGAAAGGGAAAGGGGGAGAAGAAGAGGATGAAAAAGGGAGAGAAGGAAGAAGGAGATGAGAAAAGGAAGAAGAGAAGAAGTAGAGTGAGGAAGCTGATCAGAAAGGAGAAGGGAATATGAGAAGGAAGAAAAGGAGAAGGTGAAAGAGGACGAAAGAAAGAAGGGACGAGAAAAGGCAGAAGAATAAATACGAAAAGAGGAGAATGGGGAATGGCAGGAATAAAGAGGGAAGAAGAGAGAACAAGATAAAACAAAAGAGAGAAGACGACCGAACAAATAAGAAGAAACGGAATGGAAGTAGAGAGGAATAGGAGAAAAAGGAAAGGGCGGACGGAAAAAAGAGAGGAGAGATGAAATAAAACGACAAGGAAGAAGGAGAGAGGAGAAGAACATAAACAGGAAAAGAGAAAGGAGAAGAACGAAAACAGGGAGAAAGGAGAAGGGATAAGAATAAGAACAAAAACAAAAGAAGGGAGAAAGGAGAATGGATAAGAATAAGGACGAATACACAAAGAAGGGAGAAAGGAAAGGGGATAAGAATAAGGACGAAAACATAAAGAAAGGAGAAAGGAAAGGGGATGAGAATAAGAACAAAAAATAAAGAAAGGAGAAAGGAGAATGGATAAGAATAAGGACGAAAACATAAAGAGAGGAGAAAGGAAAGGGGATGAGAATAAGGACGAAACCCGAAGAAGGGAGAAGGAGAGAGGGAAGAGGAGGGGACACCGAAAACACGACCCCCGCGCCAAGAAGTACCCTCTAGAAATGTTGTTGTGCCGTTCGGCGATCGGATCGGCTGACGTACGGTTGATATTTTTACAATAACACTACGGCGTGTTCTTATGACTCAGGGATGTTCTTCTTCTGTGGAAGTTTCGACGGTTTTGCTCAATTTGTTTCTGCGAGTCCTTGATATTGCGATATGTAAACGGTATTTCATTATATAAAGCAAAGGAGGATTTGTTAATGTACATGATATTGAATTGTCTAACTTACCCTATGTGTATTTATTAATCGAG
>NC_051405.1:24574670-24574821 GCF_015228065.2 Penaeus monodon
GTATGAAGGTGTGTACACAGAGATTTTCTAAAGACGCGCACATGATTTTACATATATTTCTTCTGTGCATTCACGTACATGCTTCCGTGAGTATACACGCATTCCTGTCTGTGGGGGGGTGGGGGAACTTAGACTCCCCTAGTGCCCTCAA
>NC_051405.1:24575270-24575372 GCF_015228065.2 Penaeus monodon
TGGTCTGAGCAATCACTGGCTATCGACTTGGGTTTGTTGTCCACACAGTCCGCAACGCAAATAAAACACAGACGTAACCATGCAGGAACTTAGGGTCTTAAA
>NC_051405.1:24576060-24576177 GCF_015228065.2 Penaeus monodon
CCGTTCATGTTACATTAATGCCTTGACCCTCGGCCTCCTTTCGTACCCCCTCTCGCCCCCCCCAACCCCTTGGGTACCTCTTTTTCCACGTGGTCTGGATATAAACCTTGTGCAACA
>NC_051405.1:24576786-24577121 GCF_015228065.2 Penaeus monodon
CTTGATTTCTCGTCCTCTTTCCCCCACTCCCTCCCCCTCTCCGCGACTGCCGATGATTGGATCAAACAAAGCGAATCAGCGCATAAAAAAAAGAGTAAAAAAAAAAGGAAAAAAAAGGAAAGAAAGACAAAAAGGCGTTCTTGCGGCTCCTCATGGTAACCGCCAGCAATACTAGATTACCCTAGGGCTGTCTTTTATTACCTATTTTTTTTAAAGGATTAGATTACTTTAGAGTTCTCTTTGGCCATATCTTTAATTTCGTTTTTTTTTTTCTCTCTCTCTGCTTGGCGATAGTGTGTAACAGTAGGTTATTTTGATACTAATTTTTAAACTTA
>NC_051405.1:24577669-24577775 GCF_015228065.2 Penaeus monodon
TCCTATACCCAGCAATATACAAACAACATATTAAACGAATCTGAACCTTATTGCACAAGAGGTCCATGATTAAAATCACCCACATCCTCAGTAAGAAGAAAGTTTA
>NC_051405.1:24578053-24578193 GCF_015228065.2 Penaeus monodon
GAAAGGGGAATCCTCTATTTCACAAATATAATGCACAGGATAATCGCCACTTACGCAACAAAGGTCAGGCCGTAAACCACTGCGAGGGAAGAATAATTCACAAAACCACAACTCACGAACGGGGAAGATGGGTAGAAGGT
>NC_051405.1:24578679-24578920 GCF_015228065.2 Penaeus monodon
GGGGAGAGCACAAAAGACACCAAGAGGACAGAACGGACAAATAACTTTCACGAACCAGGCTGAAAACAGGACCGAATTCCCTCTCTTCATAAGGGCTGTGTCGATGGTTCCTCTCAACCTCTCTCTGCACCAACACCACGCACGCGTCTCAGAATCTGCATAATCACAACGAAGAAGATGATAATAGGATCAGGATGAGACAGGAGAAGACGAGGATGTAATAATTAATAGAAAGAAGAAT
>NC_051405.1:24579674-24580086 GCF_015228065.2 Penaeus monodon
CTTCTCTTATAATTCCACAGAATGAACCGACTTCATTTCACCTTTCGAATATTTCTTTCATTTTTTTTCTCTCTCTAATTCCTTCTCTCAGTTAGGCCTTATATGATTCATAACCCTTCCTGCATTACCAGTTATCAATTTCTATTACGAAGTTATATGATGATTCGTACCGTACCGTTCCCTCCAACGTCGTTACTCCCCCTTACATAATTCCCACATCGATTACGCCTTATATAAATAATCATTTATATAATCCTATCGATCTTTCCCCGTCTTAATTCGTCCCCTACGCCATTTTTTTCAACCGCATATACTTCGATTATTACTTATATAAACAATCGTCATTTTATATAATTTAGTCGATCGTATTGCCTGTTAATTCTTCTCCTTGCTTTATCGTCTAACGTCATTC
>NC_051405.1:24580518-24581020 GCF_015228065.2 Penaeus monodon
CAGGATTAGGGTTTTAGCATAGGACTTCTGGCGTGGGTTTTGTCATATATCATTTTAATTAAGACTTTGGGGGATGGGGGAGGGGTAGGGGAGGATGGGGAGGGGAGATAGGAGAGGAGGGGAGAGAAAGAGCGGGGAGAGGGAGGGGGAAGGGAGAGGGGGAGGAGGAAGGAGGGAAGGGGAGAAGAGGGGAAAGGGAGGGAGAGGGAAGGTGGGAGGGAGGGAATGAGAAGGAAGGAGAGGGGAGTGGGTGGGAGAGGGGAGTGCGTGTGAGAGGGAAGATGGCAGGGGAGGGGAAAGAAGAGACGGGGGTAGGAGAGAAGGGGGAGGGGAACGACGGATAAAGGGGGGGTCCTCTCTTTCTCTCTGCTAGGGTTGCTTAATTGTTAATAACACTTTCGAACTGTCTTTTGTACAATGTCGTTTGTTTTCGGAAATATATGAGAGAGAAAAAGAATGAGATGTAGGGAGGAAAGCGAGGGAGAGAAGGGAAGTAGTGATA
>NC_051405.1:24581125-24581595 GCF_015228065.2 Penaeus monodon
ATTTTAAAAATGGGCCATGTCTTGCAAATCATTCAGAGAAAACGAAGACATTAAAATATAATAATAAAAATAACATACACACACACTCCCTCTCCCCCCTCGCCCGCCATCTAACTTTGAAAAGAATACGTTTTATCACCTCCTCCGCAGCCCTTTAAAAAATTCTAAGAAATAAATCATGGGCAGAAAGGAGTTCTCTTTATGCAAATGCCGATATAGATCTTCCTCTCAGCCTTATACAAGAGCGGGGAGAGCGTGTAGAGCTGTTTGAGTGAGCGGTTATATATTCTTACAACAACTCTCCCTCTGAGACGTTAATTTTCCCGCGTAAGAAGACGAATAAAAATAATGACAATAATGATAATAATAAATACTTAAATAAATAAAAGAAGTGGATATCTGCGTTGTTTGTTGGAGGGGGAAGGAGAAAATTAAATTCTAATTAGGTTATGGTAAGAATACTGGGAGAC
>NC_051405.1:24581917-24582060 GCF_015228065.2 Penaeus monodon
GACACAACAGTGCACAGTCGAGCGCGTTCCTTAGACTTCCTCATTTCAGCCTTGAACCTTGTTAATATCCATGGCATTTGGCTGTACTCAATGCAACGCGGATGACTCTCGTTAAATGTAACGCCGCTTGGAACAATGTTGCA
>NC_051405.1:24582159-24582241 GCF_015228065.2 Penaeus monodon
GATAACTTCATTGTCGTTTTCTTTTCTTTTCCATTAGTTTTATTCATCAAGATTTCACTGATGTTTATACGTCATAGAGAAA
>NC_051405.1:24582478-24582726 GCF_015228065.2 Penaeus monodon
CGTGCGTCTACGTCTGCGTGTGCGTGTGTTGGATGTGGGGACGGACATATACAGCTAATGAACGAATGCATGTGTGTACCATGAGTGTTCATGATCTGTCAGCATCTGTATGCAGTTCGTATGAAAGTGTATGTACATTGATATGCATGTCTGCGTCCGATGTATTTACATGCAGCCATAAGGTAAGTCATTACGTCACCCATTCGAATGAGCGAAAGGCCCGTTAACATCCATCCTCTTTCAACTCG
>NC_051405.1:24583749-24584212 GCF_015228065.2 Penaeus monodon
TCGGCAGTATGCCACACTGTCAGCGACGACAGTGTGGCCCTCACGATCGATGCTTTTTTGTATGTGCGTCGTCCTCTTTTTTTTTACAGTATAATTGCAAAGACCTTCTTGCTTCAACTTCCTTTCACTTGCATTGTCTCGCATGCACTGTTGCTCTTCTACGTTCATTAAAATTCTATTGTTCTATAAAATGTCTAGATTTACTGCGTTTTCCTCATTTTGAGTTCGTTTTCATCTCCTAAAGCTATCTGGGTGTCTTCACTGTGCTACTGCATGACTATTTATGCTGCTTATTGTGCTTCGTGCCAATAAATAGCAACAATAGTCTTTATAATCGTCAGCAGTACTATTACCATCATCATAATAACTGTACACTGAGTCGTTGTTATGCATGTTCGCACGCACAATCATATCAGTAGGTCGTTTCATTGTCTGTACGACTCCTAATTACCTCCTCACGAGA
>NC_051405.1:24584473-24584616 GCF_015228065.2 Penaeus monodon
AATACCCACATCATAAGACTTCCAATTCCCTTTACACAAGCCGCCTGTGCGTCGACTAAACCCACCGACTATCTGTTAAGACATCGTGCAACAGGAGGCTCGTCCGGCGAACTACAACATAACACGACCTCCGTGTGCGGTAA
>NC_051405.1:24584963-24585667 GCF_015228065.2 Penaeus monodon
AGTGGAACCAACCGTCCCCTCCCTCCCCAGTGGAACCAACCGTCCCCTCCCTCCTAAGTGGAACCTACCGTCAACTCCCCTCCCCCCGTGAAACCTCCCGTCCCCTCTTCAGTGGAACCTACCGTCCCCTCCCCCCCCGTGGAACCAACCGTCCCCTTCCCCCTGTGGAACCTCCCGCCCCCCACACGCTCTATCCAAATCCCCTTCGCCAAAAAGCACCGTTCCATCCGACATCCACAAACCCCGGTCCACGCATCTCCCACTCTACGGCATCTACCTTTAATCCGGCTTCAGGACACGCACGCACCCCTCCCTCTGGTTCCATCCGGTCTTCAGCCCCGCCATATATAGAGTCTAGTCGCGCGGACGGAGTTTAAATGTCTCAGCCCGACAGTAAGCCCCGTGCATGCCTTGCCTACCTAACGCCTTCTGGTCTGCCGACGAGTCAAGGAAGTTATAAACAACATCGTGTTGATTTCGAGATACTTTGGCTCGAATCGTGTTCGCCTTGTTATCGTTACTGATTATTCTTAATATCGCTGACAGAGATTCATATCGGGATTGTTCAAGGAGCATATTGTAAGTAACGCAGAGGCCCATTTTCATGCCCTGTGCTGGTCTTTCATGCTCCTTCTCCCCGCCGCTGTCATGCCCTGGCTCGCGGCACTGCCCAGTGGCCCAGATGCGTCAGGTCCTTGGCCCCT
>NC_051405.1:24585975-24586373 GCF_015228065.2 Penaeus monodon
GACATGGTCAGGTCCCGCTCGCCGCCGGCCCCGCCCTGCCTGCCTCTCACTTTCACCCTCTTCTGCCTCCGCTTCTGACACTGCGCGGCGGAGAGGCTATCAGGTGATGTCGACGATTGGTATCAGGAGAAGTCAGGGAGTACTGAGATATCGAAAATAAGTATCAGGGGTGTTGGGATGAGGAGTCGGGAACAAGTATCTGGGAGAGTTATTAGGATAAGTTATCGAGAAATTTGGGATTGGAGAAGGTGTCAAAAGGTGTTGAGAGGAAGTATTAGGTACCAGGAGAAGGTATCTGGGAAAGTAGGTATCAGGAGTGGAAAACAAGAGTAGAGAAAAAAAAATGGTATCGAGAGGAAGTACTAGAAGTAGGTATCTGGAGCGGTGGAGCTGGCGCT
>NC_051405.1:24586635-24587008 GCF_015228065.2 Penaeus monodon
CCCCTCCCTCCCTTGGTTGAGCGAGACCATAACCGTCGACGAGACTCCCCTCCCCCCACCCCACGCAGAAGGGGGGAAGTGTATTTTATAGCATGGAGAAAAATATCGGGTTTTTTAAAACATATTAACAATATGCTACGCCGCGAGCTGTGTGGCTGTGATGTGCTATAATGCCGTGTTGCACAAAGCAGCGTCCCGAATTTCATAAAATTATGGACGCATAAAGACCGAACTTGCAATTCCCGAATCTCGTAAGAAAGTGTTACGAAACAGGATATTGGCTGCCTGTCATATGGATCAGCGGGGATTCGTCTGTCTGTGCGGAACATATGCCGGGCTATTTTCATGCTTGTTTTTGCTATAAGTTTACGTT
>NC_051405.1:24587623-24587699 GCF_015228065.2 Penaeus monodon
GAACCAACCAGGCAGACCAACCAACAGCGCCACAGACCAAACCCGAGAGCCAGAGCCACAGACACGCCCAGGTGAG
>NC_051405.1:24587723-24588365 GCF_015228065.2 Penaeus monodon
ATGGACACGCGGGCGGCGGAGGGCGCTTCAGGCGGCCTCACCCACTCCAACAGTTTCGAGAGATTCCGAGTGAATTCGCCGCCACTTTCGCCGCGCCGAGAGCCTTAACGCTGAAAACTTCCTGATCCAAAAATACCAGATTCATTGAGTTTGCTATAAAAAAAGAGAAAAATAAATATGTCCAGTAGTTTACCCTTTTTTTAAAAATCGTAATTAGTGCTAAATTTCCTTTTTTTTTTTACTCTGCTTAAGAAAAGTCATTAGATACTTCTTTAAATCCCAATTAGTTTTAAATTTTCGTATTTATTGAGGTTACTTAAAAAAAAACTGTCAATTACTTTACCTATTTTTTCAAAAATATTTGGGTCTAAATATGATTTTTTTTCTGGTCGACTGACTTTGCTATAAAAACACATATACAAAACGTGATCAGTTTTACCTATTTTAGTTTTATCTTAAATAGTCTGAATTATGATTGTTCTTATTTTTCCTTTTTTCCCCCCAGTCTACTAGAGAATGTCACTGATGTCTTTTGTAAAAATAAAAGTTTTTTTTTTCTCTCTTGCTCGCACACACACAACCCCGGGCGCTCTCTTCCCTGCCACGTGGTCAGCGACTAGTGACAAGGTGCCATCGTGTAGG
>NC_051405.1:24589027-24589417 GCF_015228065.2 Penaeus monodon
GCCCTCCACTTCTTTCTCAATACCTGTAGCCTCGAAGTGATACAGTTTCACACACACACTCTCCCTCTTAACGAGGTTGCGGCAATAAATCTTACTTACAAGGCAACTGTAAGAGTTACATATACGGGGTAATATTTTTAAAAAGGGGGGTTTCTAAAATAAATATTACCCGAATAGTCAAATCTAAATCCTTTAATTATCGTGCAGGCATGATTAAACATGGAAGGAGTGCGGGCATATTACAACCGTGAAGATCAAGGAGGGCGAAAATACACAGGAACATCGCAAATACGGGTACGTCTCGTGCTGGGTGTACAAGTGTGCGCCTTACACAGACAGGCTTGACATGTGCAGCTCTGTGCGGTCATCATCGCTGCCAAGACCCTCAAC
>NC_051405.1:24589499-24589755 GCF_015228065.2 Penaeus monodon
TGTCAGGAAGGCTTGTCAACGCCAGAAGTGAAGAGTGAACAAGGGGGCCTGTGACTGTTCTCTCCGGCAGAATATGGCTTCCATTTTCTATCTATCACATTCGCGTGTTAGGGTAATCGACGGAGAGTTGTGTTAGGTGTGTTAGAAGTCGGGGGAAGGGGGGTATTCGGCCCCCGAGAGAGAGGAGGAAGTGGGGCACTGTACAGCTATTTTGAACGCTCCCCGAGGTATGCTGGCCTGGGAATCCCTAACATTC
>NC_051405.1:24592235-24592557 GCF_015228065.2 Penaeus monodon
ATTTTGTTTCTGATCTCCAACCTTCGCTCTTAATTTTCATCTTTGTTATCCTTCTTATTTCGCTACAACCTCGCTTTCTCGTTTCTCTCGATCATTATTTTGTATCTCCCACTTCGCCTTTTGCTTTGTTATACCCTTTCTTGTCTTCCTTTTGTTCTCATCTTTATTCTGACTTTTCCCATTATTATCATGCATATCGTAAGTGTCTTGTTTACCTCCCCGCTTACTATCTTCATTTTTTCCACCTTTTTTTCATCTTTTCTATATCGTGTTAAGTTTGGTATAAAAGATATCTCCATTTTCTTTTCTCCTCCCCCCCCCC
>NC_051405.1:24592632-24593351 GCF_015228065.2 Penaeus monodon
ATTGGTGCATTCCCCTCCTCTCTCATTTGAGACGCGACGCCTATTACAATCTCCTGAGTCCACAATCCGCCTCTCTTTTTTCTATTTTCATCTTTTTCTTTGAGACGCGTCAGAGACCTCTAGTCTAGACCCGACGACAACCATCTCGACAGTTCTCTTGACCCTCGCTATCAACCTATCTTTCTTTCCTTTTTCCTCTTTTTTCTTTTTAAACCCTGTCGATTCGTGCTTTTAAAGTGCTTTTCCCTTCTTTTTTCCTCCACCGCGTCGATCGAGCAAACTGGATTTGTTAGAAAGGGTACGTTCTCTTTCCTTCGATGACATGTGGATGAGGTTTTCGTTAAGGGTACGAGGCGTGACCCCGATGCCCTGCCACGTAAAGGGGAAGAAGCCTTGGGGGAATAAATTTTCCGTTTCGGGCCATGAACTTCATTACCATCCGCGGGCACCCCGGTCTTGCTGCATGACGCACCGATGACGTAATGCCCTGTACAAAAACCTACCCATCGACCGCCTGCATGCCACGGAGCCCGGCCAAGATCCTACCCACGTCAGAGGCCTCACCTGCATGACGCGGGATCATCTCGTCCCACGCAGGTAGACAGGGAAGGAGAGGTTCCGCCGTGGTTACGTCATCGCACATGGGGTCTCGGAATGGGAGTGGTAAACCCATGAGTCTGCCAACTTATCTCCACTGCAACAGGCCGTGACGCATCGAC
>NC_051405.1:24593386-24594181 GCF_015228065.2 Penaeus monodon
CTAAAGCGTTCCTCTTCCCTCGGTGAAGAAAGCCCGACGCAGCCGATTCCTCACAGGCGGAAGGAAGGTCGGGGTTTAACTTAAAAGATAATCGAAACTTCCAAGAGGGGGACGTCGGATCGGCGGAATAGCTGCGTCGGTCACTGGGCTCTCTGGCTGTTCTCCCGCCTTGTCCTACTTCCTCCCCCCTCGTCCGACCTTGTTCTTCCCGCTTCGGAGAACTAGGGAGTTATGCGATCACTGCCTAGATATCTGTCGGTTTGTTTGCGCACTCACCTTCGCACACACGCAGCGAGAACATCACTCCGCCAAAAGGAATTTTGCGAAGGAACAAAATGCGCGACCGATTCTGTTTTCGAAACCGTACGAAATACAACTCCCCCCCTACCCCCCGAAAAAAACCATCACCTAACAGATAATCTAAATATAGTATAAACAATTGAATTTAGAAAGAGAAAAACACACACATATAGAGAAAAAAATCCTTCTTAAATATAGAACAGACGCTCGCTCATTCACTCTCGCTTTCGCACACACTCACACCTCATTCCTCCCATTATCTGGCGAAGGCAGACGATGGACGCATAATTTTCGATGATCAATACCATGAATATTAATTGACAGCCAAATACGATATCGGTGTATTATTATAACCCTCCCATCGCATTCACTATGATAAGAAAGCCGTATATTTTTTTTTTTTATTCAAAATTCACAGTTTGATACGAAAATGATTGAGTAACTCGTGATTAGATTTTAAAAATGCGACAGAAAGCTTTAATAAACCATCCTCCA
>NC_051405.1:24594200-24594320 GCF_015228065.2 Penaeus monodon
AGTATCTCTTCAACCAAAAGAAATCATTTTATTAAACCAGAAATATAATCGGACCCTTCTCTTCACTTTCAAAAAAAGATTAAAACAAATATCTATAACTCGTTTTAGTAAGGAAACCAA
>NC_051405.1:24594701-24595013 GCF_015228065.2 Penaeus monodon
TTGGGTCACGCTGCCTGCACAAGTGACTGAAGGAGGCCCAGTTATTGCCTTCTGCTCACGGGGGACGCAGACAGCCAGGAGGACAATTTTCGTAAATGGCTTTTAAATTTTTACTTCACCGAGAAGATTAAGTATTAAATAAATGTTTAATAAACGTATTTGATGAAGATTCTGAGAGTGATTCGTTACCATTAGTTGATTCAAAGTTTAAGCAAAATAAAAATAAAGTTAATGCAAATAACAATACAATATTGAATCTGACTATGGGTTGTGTAGAAAAAAATGGAATGAGAGGAAAGTAAAAAAGGCAGT
>NC_051405.1:24595123-24595457 GCF_015228065.2 Penaeus monodon
ATGAACAAGAAACCAAAATGAACGCTACGAAACAAAAGAAAATAGAAATAAAAATAAATCACAATCAGAGGAGGACAAAAAAAAACACGAAAATAAAAACAAACCAAACGAAACCCCAACAAGGGAGAATAAGGAAAATAAAACAAGAAAAAAAAACATGAAAAGTGTGTCTAAACTTAGCGCACGTGGCGAGCGGTGGCGAGAGGACCGACATGCAACTTGACTTCACTTTATCGACTTTTTTTCTATTTGTTCTATTCTCTCTGTGGTGTCGCTGAGTGAACATTTTCGAACATATTGCTCGTAATTCTTTCATTCCGTATTGGCAATTCGA
>NC_051405.1:24595476-24595589 GCF_015228065.2 Penaeus monodon
GTGTGTCATCGACTTTTTTCTTGATTGTGGGTTTAATTATTACATTTTCTTTTTCTTTTTACAATGCAACTTGGATTATCGCATGGCCTAGTAAAACATGCAAAAATAATAAA
>NC_051405.1:24595734-24595826 GCF_015228065.2 Penaeus monodon
TGGACATCTAAGAACAAAAATAGACTCGAGTTGATTCGTTGGAATCTAATAAAAAAAAAAAATGAATATATGACAACAATTGATCGATCCGT
>NC_051405.1:24595949-24596885 GCF_015228065.2 Penaeus monodon
CCAAAAAGAAAAAACAACGTGTTTCCTCCTAGCTCAGTTGTCAAAAAGCGCGCATCACGAAAGTTGTTTACGCTCGTTCTCCGTACTAACACCGGAGTTTAACCTACACAGAAACGGGAACTCGTCGACTTTCTTTTGATGTTATTTCATGGTATAAAAAAAGGACATTTTTTTTTGCTTGTCTAGAGGTTTTAATACAGTTTGTAAGTGGGTTGCAGTATGGTGTAAACAATGTTACGTTTTATCGCTTAGGGAATGATTCTGAAGCAGGTGTATCACATGAGCCAAATGTTTTCGATTTTGTTCGGAATTAATTTCATGGTAGGCAAAAGGACACGTAGTTTAGTCTTATTGGAAATGTGTTATAACAAAATGGGTATATTTCGATGTTTTGTCTTTAAAATGAACTATGAAAGAAATTACCATAGTATATAAGAGCGGCAACTCGTCGACTTTTTCACTTTTTTCCAAGAATTTTTTATAGCATGCAGTGGCCACCTCATTTAGTTTTGTCTTTTATTTTTATTAGTTGATACACTTATGTAAACGCCTTACAACAGAATGTAACTCGATTTTTACATTTTACAGTAGGAGCAAATAAAACCCTGTATATACTACCGGTATCTCGTCGACTTTCTCTGAACTAATTTCACAGCATGTAAATGGACCCATAATACTCTCTTATTAGCGTGATACAATTTATAAATGGATTATAATATGATGTGAAATTAATTTTGTCCCATTGCTTAGATGAATTATAAAAAACATTCATTTAAAAAATTAATGTTCTTCCATCTTGCATATTAACTTTGATCTAACCTAAAATATTACGACATGATTATTTTCACTCAGGTAAAAGATCTATCAAATTGCAAATGACTTCTCTTTTATTACCCAATTATCACTGATGTATACGCGAGTAAGAAATAAAAATTC
>NC_051405.1:24597034-24597340 GCF_015228065.2 Penaeus monodon
CTTATTAATGCAAATAACAACACAATAAAGTCTAATAATGAAAACAATAAAAATGCCTCACACGTCTCTCGAGCAAAGCAGGAGAACAGATAATCGTGACGTGATTGATAGGTCAAAAAAGGGAGAAAAAAAGAAAAGAAAAGTACGAACTGCGCACGCGATCGGGTTTTCAAACACTCGCGGGGGTTTTGTGACGTCATAAGACGGGTTCATGGAGTGACCCCAGAGTGGCGCAAGCAGGGACGAAATATCTTTTTTTTATGATTCGTATAATATGTAGAGAGGAGAGGATTCTTAAAGTGGTGA
>NC_051405.1:24597859-24598106 GCF_015228065.2 Penaeus monodon
TAACAAACAAGCAACCATAACAAGTCTGACTCCCGCCGACTTTCCCAATAATAATAAAACTCGCGTCGAACTAAACTCATAAATTAATTTAATCTCACGCCTTCCAATAGATCAATGCTTAGGCGCGCGAGACAAATGTTCAAATGATGATAAATGGTAAAAGTTTTCGGCACCTCGTCCGATTCCGTGACTGGAATGACTGGCTGAATCCCCTCGAAAAACGTGATCATACGAACACGATCGGATG
>NC_051405.1:24598497-24599044 GCF_015228065.2 Penaeus monodon
ACAGGGAAGTGCCCCTACAATATTTCACCGGAAACTGCCGTTATAGACCACAGAGGAATCGTTCAGATAAAAAAAAAAGTTGACGGTTTTACGCGGGGAAATGCGAGGAGGTTCTTAGCATGATGGGGAAAAGGGGGCACTAGAAATTGCGCAACTGACCCGATGGCATAGTTACATACCTTGATAACTAGCTGAGAAAAAATAGATATCTTGATAAGTTGTAGATATTCGGGCGAGAGAGAGGTCGCGAAAGACTGATATCCTCGATCGATAACGATTTTCTGTCGTCTCTCTGATTATGAAAATAAAATTATGAAACTGCAGAGGCTTTATGAACACAAACACAAAGACAAGTAATTGTTTATATAAATAATGGCTAATTCGGGGTTTTCGTAAACAAAGGTGAGTGGTCCCTTAGTAACCATAAAATTGCAGTGGGTGTAGTTTGAAAATAAGAACGAAAAGTTTTAAATTTTCAATGAGGCAAATAATTAGACAATTTACCAAGTGAACATATGTACGTTTATAAATACACATAAATACACCT
>NC_051405.1:24599143-24599315 GCF_015228065.2 Penaeus monodon
GCAGACAGTGACAGAGAAACAGGCAGATAGAGAGGGAATAAGATAGTAAACAGAGAATCAAAGAACTGAGAACTGCAGATACACAAAGAAAAATTAAAACAGAAGACACAAAGAGAACACAAAGAAAGAACAGGAGAGACATAAACCCAAAGGCACCAACGCACAGAAGAAA
>NC_051405.1:24599423-24600268 GCF_015228065.2 Penaeus monodon
GCAAACCCAAATAGAAACAACAGCAAAAGGGGACGAAACCAGAAGCCAGTTTCCCCTGGAGGAAATTGAAACGAGCTTATCACAAGAACAGGTGAAGATGATGGCCTTGTGTATTTTTTCCCCCTTTCGCGTTGAGGACGTTTCTTAAAGTAGGATTTTGGGGGCTTGGAGAGCGCGTGTGTGAGCGATGTTTGAGGTTCTGATAAATGAAGGAATTTTGAGGTTCTGATGAATGAAGGTTTTTAAGGTCGTGATGAATAAAGGATTTTTGAGGTCGTGGTAAATTAAGGATTTTTAAGGTCGTGATAAATAAAGGATTTTTGAGGTTCTATAAATGAGGTATTTTATGAATGAAGGATTTTTGAGGTCGTGATAAATGAAAATCTTTTGAGGTCGTCAGGAATGAAAGATTTTTGAGGTGATAAATGAAGGATTTCTGAGGTCGTGATAAAGAGGAATTCCGCGATAAAGGATTCTTTAGTTCATGATGAAAGGAGTTTTAAGTATCTGATAAATAACCACTTGGATTCCTGATGATTAAAAGACTAATAATTGACGATAACAGGAAAGGAGGCTAATTAAACACCCATACAAAAACAATATCTATGGAATGAAAATAAGACCACGCATTCAGAATAAAACATTCAAATCTACAAACAAGGAACGGGCATGCCAACTAGTCACCCACACACGCAAGTGCACAGCGCAATTAATATACATACAAACGCTAAGAATACTTTCCATACGAGCAGTAAATGGGACAATGTCATGTCAGTCACCCGGCTGTCTAATTATACACGTAATGGGCGTGGCACTTTGAAGTGGATGGGAAATGAGGGTGGAAA
>NC_051405.1:24600361-24601520 GCF_015228065.2 Penaeus monodon
CGAATGTCTATGATTCAATGGGCCTTCCATATAATTATAGTTTTTCAAGCAATCAGAAACTTAAATTCACTAAGCAGCGGCTAATATGGATTAAATAAAACACCTAGCTTTCTTTACACACGGAACCTCATACCCTAGACTCCACGCATAGTAGTTAAAATAGTTCAGTGATGCATTCAGACATCAGTTTTCATAAACCTCAACCTGCAAAAACCTACCTGCCAAGAACAATGCTATTTTTTTTCGCAACGCAAGTATTCTACATTTTTCCTTCTTTTCTTTTTCTGTATTTTGTTCGGACGACAAAACAGAGTGATATTTATCATGTGTCTAAAATACAAGCAATTGCTGTAAGTTATTCTGTCACAGATATCAAGCAACGTAGCTATTGAGAAGAATAAACTTTACTGCCAAACAACTAGCCACGCATTTCGAAAATCTCTAAAGTCTCTGAAGCAACCACGGTGTTCTTTATATAATTAGTTAAGGCGGAATAAAGTTGGCACTGGATGTTATTATTGTAGCATCAATAATAGACTGGTTGTGTGTAAGTTAAACAGATTTAAAAATTTCTAAAGATAATATATGTCCCTATCTCCTAACCCCCTAACTTATTTTTAACGCTCACCCCTGTTCAAGATAGTAGGGAGATTATAAGCAGTATTTCATGTGAATGCCACGTGTCCACTGTTCTTCAATAAAGTGGAGATTTTAAGCAGCATTTCAAGTAAACAAGTTCAGAAGCACAAAGACAAGCGAGGATGGTTTAAACGTCATAGCCGTGAGCCCGAATCTAAAAGTAGTATGCGCAGATATCAGGTTCTCAATAGGAAGGCAGGCCAGGTGCTAAATTTAGTCCAGGAAAAATTTTCCAAACAGAGTCAAGGGAGACGGCGGACCAAACATGGGAGTCGCGAATGCCAAATACGGCTACTTCGTCTCAGTAAAATAAAAATCAGAATCCACACAAGACAGTGGCAAAGAGAGGGAGAGTGAATGACAATACACAACACAGCGAGTTGGTAACAGACGGGCTGTATGTCTGAGCGTCTGAAGTCTGCAAGAACGTCGCCGATCCGGACTCATTAGTGAAAGTTAAGCTGGGGTAAAGATTTAGATTCGGTTAATTCAAGGCTGTGGAAAGGAGGCTCCCGACTGG
>NC_051405.1:24601549-24602052 GCF_015228065.2 Penaeus monodon
CACGAAGGAGTAAGTGAGATGGAGAATAAATACGATTACACAGGTCGTAGGGATAAACAAGTCACGCGCTTGAATAATCGCCGCTGTGGCATAAACGAAGGGACAGAGACATTTGCCCATTTAGTCACACCTAGTGAAATATATTCAACAGCGTGAATTAATGGAAACCCACGATCACCTTACAAAACGTAACGAGATCTTATCAATACCAAAATCAATATTTCGTATTTCCAAGACTACATATTACCGACTTTTTTATTATCCCTTTTTTTTCTTTTTAATTACGATCAATCAAAACCATGTGCTGCCAGTTAGTAAATAAGATTTTTTTTTCTCAGCAGATGTTTACACTTCAAGACGTGTTTATTAGCCTCCACAAACAGCTGTTAAGAATTTAACTTTACAACAGGAGTGCAAACGCCAAGGACATTATCACAGAAAACGAGGAATACATGAATCCGTTTTCTTTTTCGTTTTTCACTATGAGTAATAACAGCTAGCAA
>NC_051405.1:24602804-24603281 GCF_015228065.2 Penaeus monodon
TAGACAGAAAAGACTCAGCGATCCAGACAGAAAAAAAGGGACGAACGAGAAAGGAACAGAAGAGGGCAAGCACAACAGACTCCGAAGTCCCGTGTACTGAGCAGGACGGACACAGTGGGGCACGCACCGATCTCAACGCAGTGAAAGGTCCCTAGGAAGCAAAGGCCCCGAGCGACGGCGACGGCGGAGGAGCCCAGCACTTGTTTACAAGAGGAGAGCACCTCGAGCCAGCTGGACCACTTAAAAATAGAGAAAATGGGACACTGGGTCGCTCGCCCCTGCTTGTGTCCGCCTATTGCCCGTCCCTTACCCTTCCTTACCCTCACTCCCTTCATTCCTCCCTTCCCTTACGCTGACATGACTCTGAGATTCTGGCATCGCCATCGGGCACCGTCGGGAGAGCGACATCGGCACCATTTCAACGTTTGTGTGAATCAGACGGAGAGAGCGAGTGGAGAGCTTCCTGAAATAGCGTCC
>NC_051405.1:24603379-24603556 GCF_015228065.2 Penaeus monodon
ATACCAGGGTATGTGGGGGTGGGGGTAGGGAGAGGTGTGAGTCATCTTGATGTGAAATGCAAGAATCGATACAACGTGGCGGACCCTCCAAGCAAGTGATAGCGTCGCACGCGACCTGCGACGGCCTCCCCTTGGTGCTGGGCCTCACGCATGACGCGGAGATCCTGGCATGATCCT
>NC_051405.1:24603591-24604064 GCF_015228065.2 Penaeus monodon
CTCGACAATCAACTCCTTATATTCTCTTTATTATTTTCTCTTTCGCTGCAAATGCCACCCTCCGAGGAGCCTTGAAAACAAAGGATTAAAGACGATCGCATCTTTAACCTTGCACTTGAGTTTTTCTTTTTTTTCAGACGTGTTATGACTTATTTTATAATGGATGTAAAACTACGGGGGAAAACAGAGAGAGGAGTGGAAAGTAGAGGAAAAGAGGGGGAGCATGGAAGGAAGGGGAAACTATAGTGAAAGAGGAGGGGACAGCCGGGGTGCAGAGCTGTCATTACCGTTAATGACTGCCAAAGTTATGACAGTCGCTTTCCACCAACTCTACTACTGGGGCAGCGTCAGTATCATTACCATCACTCTTTTTTCACTGCTGTCGCCTAAAACCTCGAAACTTACTTTTTTTCAAAATATCACTAGAATTATCAACAAAAAACAAAACTCATATAAATTACCGCAAACTTGTG
>NC_051405.1:24605459-24605654 GCF_015228065.2 Penaeus monodon
GAAAACAATAAAATACTGATAACAAATATTAATCAAACTTACTATTCATTTATCAACTACCTCAAAATAAAACTAAATCTAAAAAGCAGCGAAGAACTTAGAACAATATGAAAAATATCACGAACTTCAGAATCACCAATCACACCTCGCGTAAAACATCCTTAAACATCAATATTTCTCGTTGACTCATTGCCA
>NC_051405.1:24605854-24606134 GCF_015228065.2 Penaeus monodon
CCTACCTCTCAATCTGATTCCTAGTAGTCGTTTTGTTTTTGTTATTCATTTATCCTGTTTGTCTGTGTCTAATTCTGCGTGCCTGTTAGCTAATCTGGTTTATCTATCACACTCTACCTGTGGATCTGCCTGATTCGTAATAGCTTGATTATCTGTCTGTCAGATATCCGGTAATCTATCTATTCAGCCATTCAAAAACATTATTTTCCCATGATTTGCTACGTTTTCGATTCAGTTTCCTCATCTGTTTCCCGAAAATCGTATCAGATGTCCTCGATCT
>NC_051405.1:24606305-24607057 GCF_015228065.2 Penaeus monodon
GCTTATACTTTCGGCCACACGCAAAATACATATTTGTCACGCCTGATGGGAGGGACAATTATTGCCATTTTCTTTTTTCCTTCTTTCACTTTTTTATTTGCTTTCAAGAACTCTCCCCCCTCTTTTTTTTTTTTTCTTTCTAAGCGTGTCACAATTATTTTTCTAATTACTGTTGTTATTCCTTCATTAACAAAGCCAGTCACCTCAAGCTATGGTGCAAAGTAAAGATATAATTATCCGTTGATAAAAACTTCACTCACAAAACATTCACGTACTTTTTTTTCTATCCCACAAAGAGGATTTTTGCCCCCCTTTCTTTTGGTAATAATAAAAAAGAGAAAAACGTTCCAGTAAACAAAGACTCTACCTTAGAGGTTGAATGACCGGGGTGACTGTAAAGAAAAGAAAAACAGAAATTATTGGTGTGTATAGTAAAACCTTATTGAACTACATGTGTTACAAAACTATGGATATATTTCTCATTCTAGTAAACCTTAATGGAGATATTCCGTGACCACTGCAACAATGCCTGTGGAATAAATGGAATAAATTAAAGCATATTGGACTTGCAAGGGAAAAAAAGAGATGTTGGATTTTAGTACAGTGAATAATGTAAAGGGTGACTGGCCTTTCAAAGGATATGCGTTTCCCTTAAATAATGATTCACATCTAATGCTATAGAGAAATGCATTCCAAGGCTATCGTTACCAAAAGTTCCCTTCCTTATAATTCGTCAAGAAAGTGTGTATAAT
>NC_051405.1:24607179-24607455 GCF_015228065.2 Penaeus monodon
CTGTATGTGATGATAATAATGAGGGACTGTGTTCGGTCGCATTCCCCGAAAGACCCCCTTCCCCATGTTCGGATAAAAGTCTACGCGAACAACACTCCACTTTTCACTTAGGCCAAGAATAGCCAAGACTATCGACCTGGATATCATATCTTCCTTGAATCTGAGAAAGCGATATCGATCGATCATTGGATTTTCTTCTTTCTCTTTATGATGCAAATGTGCTTTAATGATGAATTAGTATAATACATACATAAAGATATACTGAATAATATTGCT
>NC_051405.1:24607511-24607876 GCF_015228065.2 Penaeus monodon
CAAATATCGACACAGACATTGATCTATACATGTGTATGGTACATTTATTGCACTCTAAACATATCATTGTCATCAACCTGCATTTCTCTTCACTGCAGGATATGCAATACACGCATGAGATTGTTTGCGTGCATGCTTGTTTTGATGCGGATGCTTGAGCGAGCGCACACGTGCTTGTGTCCCCACGTGCTGGTGTAACTGCAGGTGCGCGTGTGACCCAGATGACCTGGTCTGTGCCTCACGCATCCTTTCGGCCCCTCCGTGACTCCGCAGCTTCGCCTTTGTTCGTCTTTTCTCAGGACCCACATTAGCCTCGAGACCCGGTCACGTGACTCCCGAAAAATAGCCTCATGACAGCATATTGC
>NC_051405.1:24607990-24608369 GCF_015228065.2 Penaeus monodon
ACGCAGTAGGACGTGTAAGAGAAAATTCAGGAAGAAGGAAAAGGGAGTCGGAAAGTAGGAGAACGAAAAATTAAAAAGAGACACAGGAAGATGAAAATGCAGAGGAAGAGCAGGAGGAAGAAGACACAGAAAGACGAATGGAAGAAAATTCAGAAATACGAAAAGATGAAAACACAAAGGACGAAGAGGAAGAGGAGGAGGAGGAAGACGCAGGAGCCGCGTGTTGTTGTTACCTTGGCCTGACCTTGAGCTTCGTTGATACGGCAGCGGCGTTGTCGTCAAGAAACCTCGGTTATAGATCTCCGAGCTCTGTAATTTTGGGATCAGATGCATAGTTGTTACCAGGTGTTGCCGTGGGTCGTGGAAGGGGGTTCGCATT
>NC_051405.1:24608542-24608897 GCF_015228065.2 Penaeus monodon
TTTTTCTGAAATCCACCATCTTTTTTCTTTTTTTTCTTCAATTTTGCTGAAATGCTCCGTGGATTTCCAATGCTTGTTGCTGCTGTTGTTGTTTAAACCTTTACTCGGAGTATTTGCCGCGCGCGATTCCCCGTGCATGACTCACAGGAAAATGTGACGGACAATTATACCTGATTACGTTTCTTGCCAGCAAATGCGAGTCGATCTGGTTTGCGTTCAGCTTTTTCTGGCGCTGTTCTCCGAGGCATTCAAGACCAGGTGGGTTATTCAGGCTTCTGTGGTGCATTCACGCACGCATGGGTGTAAATACTCGACGCGACATGTGTATATGTATACGCACAAAGAAACATGCACG
>NC_051405.1:24608972-24609318 GCF_015228065.2 Penaeus monodon
GTAATCCACAAAGTACGACTTTGCATTCTCTGAAAACAAAAAATGTTCATCTATAAAGTCCTGATTCGTTCAAAATAAATATCCTCGTAGATACATTTACAACTGAACGAGATTTAAAGTGACATAGGCCTACATTTCGACCCCAGACTCATTAACAGCCAAGACCATCTCTTCCAAACGCTTCAAAATGACGCTGGTATCTCATGGCACCTTTATGAATATATAATCAAATGACGTGTGACGTTAACGATTTAAATGAGGTATGACAGTTTCATAGTTCTTATCTATAATTTCCTGTGTAAAATTTCGATGGATGCACACACAAACGTACACGCGCGCGGGCGCG
>NC_051405.1:24609445-24609774 GCF_015228065.2 Penaeus monodon
TTCAAAATTACACCAAGAATAATCAATAACTGTAAATAAGGCTCACACGTTCGACGCCAATGCATCTGCCACTACAATCCCTGCAGTCGCGACGTTAGAGAAGAGAGTTCAAGCAATTCCAAAGCCAATCTCGGTGACGACTAGCCTACCAAAGTGAACCACAGTGGAAGTGCAAGGAAACGGTACAGAACCGCTCCGTCGTTGATTTAGCTCCAAGGCTGTAAGAACCGTGGCTGAAGAGGTAGAGGGTTGTGGTCAGCACAAGGAGATTCGTAGCGGTAGGTGACAGGGTAATATGAGAGCTAATGGCAGACTCACAACATCAACGA
>NC_051405.1:24609941-24610926 GCF_015228065.2 Penaeus monodon
GAACCGATGTGTGATGTCTGGATTGGAGGAGATCGATAACATAGAGAAAAAAATATCAACGGCAGACACTCAAGAGTAAATGTGATTGAGAGGCAACTTGGACAAACAAGCGAAGCAAAACTCTATCAAAAACAAAAGAAAAAGTTGGAAGTGTCTGAGTTGACTTCCAATTACTCTATTTTAAATACACTTTTATCCCCCTATTGTTTATTCAACACAGTATTTTTTTTTTTTTTGCATCTAATTAGCCTATATTGTGTATACCTTTCCCCTTCTATTATTTAATCAACACGGTACAATATTTTTTGCATCGAATTACTCTATTTTGTGTATACCTTTTTTCTCCTTTATTATTTATCCAATAAGTTAAATTTTTTTCAACCTTTTTTCTCATCCATGAGCTCTTATTCTGTACCGCGGATTTCCCTCCCACTACGTCAACACACCACGTTATTTCGCCATTTCTGCCATTTTCAGAACAGCAGCGGCAGGAACCATGGTATAATGGCAACCCAAGAGCCCGTGGCGCTCTTCACAATCGCCGGGAATAATGGCAACCCAAGAGCCCGTGGCGCTCTTCACAATCGCCGGGAATAATGGCAACCCAAGAGCCCGTGGCGCTCTTCACAATCGCCGGAAATAATGGCAACACAAGAGCCCGTGGCGCTCTTCACAATCGCCGGGAATAATGGCAACCCAAGAGCCCGTGGCGCTCTTCACAATCGCCGGGAATAATGGCAACCCAAGAGCCCGTGGCGCTCTTCACAATCGCCGGGAATAATGGCAACCCAAGAGCCCGTGGCGCTCTTCACAATCGCCGGGAATAATGGCAACCCAAGAGCCCGTGGCGCTCTTCACAATCGCCGGGAATAATGGCAACCCAAGAGTCCGTGTCCTTGTTGTGAAGCTCTTTTATCTCTCCGCCAGACTGACATGGCAGGACGATCCGAGGTTAGTTCCCTAAACACGAACATCAAAATTTCCC
>NC_051405.1:24611541-24611776 GCF_015228065.2 Penaeus monodon
TATTCATCCACATCTCCACACATATCAAATCAACTGCCGGCGCTTCCCTAAAAATCGCTCCCGTCCGCGGTGGATTATTGATCTGAGTTTCGTTAGTCCTAAAAACTCCGCCAGAGGTAAAGGAGGCCTATGCTGTGGGCCTAGTGTGTAAGGGGGCTGCGCTTTAGTGAGCCCAGTGCCTCGTGGGTCTATGGAAGGTCTCGTGGGCCTACGGGCGGAGAGAGGGAGGGGGAGG
>NC_051405.1:24611945-24612209 GCF_015228065.2 Penaeus monodon
AGGGGGGGGAGACAGACAGGCTGATAGAGACAACAAAAGAAGCTAAAAAAAAGAGAGAATTATGAGAAAGAATTCACAGAAAAAGCTAGGCACATTACACAGCAATCACCAACAACACATTCCATCAATACGACAACATCCAGAACTATTCCTGCATGAAGGACACACGAAAAGGTCAGTAGCACCCGACGAAGTAGAAGTAGAAGGTCACAACACAGCCGAAGTATCTAGGTCACTCTCAACAACGTAGCCTCAAGGTCACCG
>NC_051405.1:24612279-24612379 GCF_015228065.2 Penaeus monodon
GACTGCAAGGTCACCTACACAACCGAACAGCCGAACCGGGCCTCGGTTGAGGGGCGTAACCGCTGGGATTTTGTCTTTCTTCGGGAGAAGAAGGGAGGGA
>NC_051405.1:24612528-24613196 GCF_015228065.2 Penaeus monodon
AAGAAGAAGAAGAAGGAAGAGGAGGAGAAAGGGAATGAAAGGAGAAGGACGGTGAAGAGGGGCATCAAAAGCAAATGAAGGAGAAGAAAGGATGGTAAGAGAAGGAGTGAAATGGAAGGAGAAGGACGATGAAAAGGAGAATCAAAAGGGATGCAAAATGATGATGAAGAAATGAATCGAAACGAAGGAAAAGAAAAAAAGGATAAAAGGAGGGAAATCGAAGGAGAGGAGAATCAAACGGGAGCAACGGAGAATAGAGAGGAAATAGAAGAGGCTAAATGAAGAAAGCAGACGAGAAGAATCGGGAAAGTGGGGTGAAGGAGAAGGAGGAGATCACAAGAGAGGGAAGGTGGAGACGGAGAATAAAAAGCAGGAAAAAGGATAAAGAATCGGGAGAAAGAGAGAAAGAAGCGAAAGGGAGTGGAAACGGAGAGGAAAATAACGTGGAAAGGGGAAGAAGGGGATAGAACCGGAATAGTAGAAGGACTAATGAAAGAGAGAAGGAGAACAATGAGACAAAGACAGGAACCAGATGAGAAAAAAATGAGGATGAGGATACAAAACATGAATGAAGAATAATTACAGAAATTAAGAGAATCAATATGAAGTAAAGGAAAGACAAGGAAATTCATACCTACGATGATTAAGAAGGAAAATGGACAAGAACA
>NC_051405.1:24613505-24613882 GCF_015228065.2 Penaeus monodon
GAAAGATAACTACCCCCCCTCCCCAAGAAGGACCATGCAGGTGTTGATACAAGGAGCATGGAGAATCTCCCAGTGGCCACCTCGTTCCTTGGCCGCCCCTCTCATCAGGCAGGTATCGATTGGTTGGAGGTAAGTCACCACAGCCACTACAGCGACTACAGCCGGCTGTCTGGAGTTCCCGAGGGGATGACACTGTAAAACCACGCTGTACCGATGGCAGTGGGGGATACTCAGGCAACGTGGTGTCGGGTTGGTGAAGAGACTTTGTTTAATATTGATGTATGAGGGATGTTGTGTCGTTGGTAAAAAGTGTACAAAAAATGGTATCCCTGCGTTTGAAATTCAGCTTTTAGTGTATGTAGTATGTTTGCTGACAT
>NC_051405.1:24614001-24614886 GCF_015228065.2 Penaeus monodon
GGGGGGTGATAATCTATTTGCAAACGTAGTAATAAGGATAAGATCTCAGGCAAAATACAACTAATTTCTTATATCAAATACCATTCTCAAATTACTTCTTTTTATATAAGAACAACAAAACAAGAGTGCTTACATCATAGCCTTAAAATACACTTTCCCCCTCTCCTTCTTCTCCATTCTCCAAACATCTTTCATGCCTCCTCTCTTCTTCCAAATCCGGGGAGATGAGTGAGGGTGATGACCTACCTCTCTCTGCACGACCCCTAAGCACTCAGTATCAACTTCGGCATGAGAGAGCGCTTCCATTATCCTTGCAATTAACCAGTGCCACTATAAATGAACCTCGGAAAGCTTCACTTGATATGGAGGATTGGCATACAATTATTACTACTATTTATTCATGGTTACCCGCCATGACACCTTTCCAAAAGGATTTCAAGAGACAATTCCGCATCCCTTTTTCATAACGTTACCCATCTCTTTCATACTTACCAGAGCCTCGTAGGGCAGTAACAGCGAATCTAAGGCGCTATTTCCATCTCCTATCTCCGACACGTCCAATAATAATAACCCATCACGAGGGAGTCAATATCATCTGGTCCGTGTATATATAAACAGCCTGCTCAGCCGCCCTCACACAAAGGCTGCTGCACCTCCCTAGTCAATACGCCGACGAGGCTCCAGCACCGACAGGGGGTCAAGGCCGAGTCTAAACGCCGCCACAAGATAAACTCTCTAATTATCTCCCTTGCTCGACCTTCCCGAGGAAGCGCTCACGTACATGCACTCTCACGGACGTACGTTTCTGTACGTATGTGTGGTTATGTATGGGAAGATATCTAGGTGGTGGCAGAGTGATGGTGAGTGGTTGATGGGGAATGGTTG
>NC_051405.1:24615038-24615416 GCF_015228065.2 Penaeus monodon
AAATGGGGAGAGTGGGGTATTCCGAAACGAAAATCGTCCGTTACTTGGAAGCGATAAAATATAACCTGTGTTTTTTGTTTGTTTTCCTTAAATACACGGTTGACTTACACTGCAATTTTTTTTTCTGTGGTGCTCCATACCGCCCAAATGGAAAGACCTCTCGTAGGTACTCTTTATGCAGATTTTAAATGCATGATTACCTATTTTCTCCCAAAGAATCGTAATGGGAGATCCCTACGGGCAAGGCCTGAACGCAGATAAATAAACCACAGAAAAAAAGGTAAAATGGTCTTGTTACTTTACCAAGGGGAATGTAATGACCGCCCTCGACGTTGTAGAGAACATACTCTTTGGAAATGATTTGCTTTTCGGCTTCAG
>NC_051405.1:24616433-24616665 GCF_015228065.2 Penaeus monodon
GTTTCTCATCTCCATCACCCGAATCGCGCAGTATTTCTCCTCGAGCAACACGACAGACCATTACCGTGATATCAACGTCTAAGGGGGAAAAAAAATATTCACTCAGTCTAAAAGCCTCAAAAACGGCATGATGAGATTACCTGGAGCCGTTTACGGTGGTGGAATTTGCCCCCGAAAGTAATTTATTATAATATATTACTCGTGTAAGAATTCGCGACACTCTCTGGCGTGG
>NC_051405.1:24616749-24617130 GCF_015228065.2 Penaeus monodon
CTAAATACGTTTGTGTTATTCACTTTTTATCTATATTTGTGGACTGGATATTACTTTCAAGTTCGTTCAAAGATTTTTTTTAGGTTCGTCATCCACCTGCTGACAAGTTTTCTCGGCCTTTCCTTTTATCTTCCACTATCGGGTTTCTTTTTTCCTCTTCATCTTATTTTTTTTTTCGTCTAAATTCATTTAATGTGGACTGAAAAGGATGACTGGAAGCTTGTTCAAAGATGATTTTTTTGAGGTTTGTTGAATACATATTATGCTACATTTTCTTTTTATAATAGTAATACGAGTATTTTATCTATAAATCATCTTTCTCTTTAATAAATTCTACAATCTCACAGTTGATAATCTTTTAATTTTCAACTTCACGATTGA
>NC_051405.1:24617256-24617560 GCF_015228065.2 Penaeus monodon
CTTTCACTTCCTTAAACCCAACCAGACTATCAACCGACTTCCCTTATCCTTATTATCCCTCTCATTCTTCTCTCACATCAGCCACGCCCACCATCTCCTCTCGCCCGCCCCAGCCGCCCGCGGAAGTGTGTCACAGCATGTTTCCGACGCTCAGTAAACCACGGCAAAGTGGCGAGGGGAAACTGAAGCAAAACAATTACGAATGGCCGCAGGTGTAATACTACTTTCTAAAGAGTCGGCTCGAGCAGGCTGTAACGGCAGGTTATTGCACGCCAGCTGTCACACGCGCGGGTCCGGCCGGCCA
>NC_051405.1:24618324-24618668 GCF_015228065.2 Penaeus monodon
AAGCCAGAGTCAAGGCAAGATAATGAAAAAAGGCTCAATCGGGAAGAAAAAGAAGTAAGAAAAAAATGAGATGAAAGGAGATAAAGAAGGTTAAGATAACAAGAAGGAAAGGAAATAGGGGGAAAATGAGATAAACAGAGATAAAAGATATAAAATAACAAGAAAGAAGTTAGAAAGGATACGAAAGGAGACAAAGAAGATTGTAACGAAGTACGCAGTTTAAAACAGTGAATAGAGGAAGGAGGAAGAACTGTAGACATACACGCAGGGGATGTTACGGAAGTGTGGGAGGAGGGAGGGGGAGGGTCGCTGGTGGTAGAACACGGGGAAGGGAGGGGGTTGGA
>NC_051405.1:24618845-24619141 GCF_015228065.2 Penaeus monodon
TTTATTTATACACCACCTTTTCATTAACGGAACTATTATAACATGCGAAAAAATCAGCTTGCTACTTATTCAAATGACTCATTTCTATTCTTATAATCTCTCGAACATTCCAACACAGTAACGCAGACAACCCCCCCCCTAAAAAAAAATCTGTTCCAGCAAGCGACTTCCATCCATTGAAATTAAAAGCTTCGAATTCTCCGCCCGACTTTTGCCTTATGCTCGAGGAGACAGGCCGCGGCTTCAGAGCTTTCTTCTAGACGCTTGCAGGACCGAGGCGAAACTTTCTCGAAGAT
>NC_051405.1:24619753-24619844 GCF_015228065.2 Penaeus monodon
CACTCCCTTCTAGGAAGTGAACACTAAAGAACGGATTTGATCCGTCTTTTCCCTTTTCAAAATCCTTTATTCTAACTGATATTCTGATATA
>NC_051405.1:24619973-24620755 GCF_015228065.2 Penaeus monodon
CCTCCATGCCTCTACTTCAAATGTATTTCTTTCTTTCAATTTTTTTCCTATTCATACTTTCCGGAAGCTCTCAAGAAGGTCCTCGCCGCCACCTGCCTCCCGGGCACTCATGGCACTCTGCGAACCAGGCCACTTAGCGATTCCAGACGATGGCACTCAGACAAGACATCTCCCTCCCTCCCTCTTTCCATTCCCGATTCATCCTCGCGGCCGATTTCCGATTCTCCCTCGCAGCCTATTCCCAATTCCCGATTTCGCCTCTCGGCCAATTCTCGATTCATCCTCGCGGCCGATTCCCGATTTCGCCTCTCGGACGATTCCCGATTCCTCCTCTCGGCCGATTCCCGACTCCTCCTCGCATCCAAATCCCGATTCCTTATTACATCCAACCCCCGATTCTTCCTCACTTCCTATTCCAGATTCCTCCTCGCGACACGTGTGCGCGGAGAGGGGGGGGACCCTCACCACAACAGTTAACTCGCTCGCCCACCGGAACCGCCCAGGCACCAGCAGTCGGCCCAGACGGTGTACGAAAAAGCCAGATTGGTGTCAGGTCGAACTTATAGAGTACTTATATAGACCTTATATAAGTACATTTATGGACTTTATGTAAGTACTTTTATAGACCCTATAGAAATACTTATATATAGACCTTATAGAAATACTTATATAGACCTTATGTAAGTACTTATATAGACTTTATGTTATAAGTACATATATGGACTTTATAGAAGTACTCACATATCGGCCTCATAGAAGTGCTTATATAAACCTCACAGAAG
>NC_051405.1:24620785-24620978 GCF_015228065.2 Penaeus monodon
TTAAAGCTCATATATAGACCTTATAGAAGTACTAATATAGACCCTGACCGTCCTTATTACGTCTTTTACGTATTCACTAATCATGGGTCTTCTGTGAGGCACAAGCACCCTCTAACGTTATGCCAGCGGCGGTTATGCAAATGACTTAGAAGTATAAGAACTGCTTGAAAGGAAACCCTTCGAGTATTAAGCG
>NC_051405.1:24621352-24621580 GCF_015228065.2 Penaeus monodon
CACAAAAGAATTTTTTAAAAACACATATGTACAGATATCACGTGTCGGCGTCACGTGACCTCGACCTCGCATGGCGTCGCCCGCAGCAGGACCTCGCCCCGGCCTCCTGCGCTGCTTTGACCTTTAGAAATCGCCAATATATCAATAACCAGGATCCGTCAACGAACAACACATTCCAGAAAGTTCTAAATGCTCCGGCAACTTGTAGGTTTCGCGCAGCTGGGTATC
>NC_051405.1:24621957-24622167 GCF_015228065.2 Penaeus monodon
ACAAAAAAACAAAACACGGACAGTTGCAAAGTGAAAAGCAGCCTGCGTGTGAGTTCACGTACGATACGAAAGTTGGACACATGATACCCTCCATTGTGGATTAGCCACTCCGCCGCTTAAAGGAAAACCTCGTGACCTTGCAGTGGATAATCACGCCATTAGGATACCGCCTGTCACAGTATCGAAGCTGAACCATAATTACGCTGCATC
>NC_051405.1:24622768-24623262 GCF_015228065.2 Penaeus monodon
GAAAAGAGAGACACAATAATGGCTGCCAACCCCATTTCTTGTGAAAGCGTCCAATATTGACCCATCGTGACTGTCGCTATAATTGATCCCGAACTTTGGACAGTTGAACCTGCCTGCCTCCCTGCTTCACGAAAGACCTTTCTTCTTATCCTTCTCACTTTCGACGTGTTTTAGCAATAATAATAAAAAGAACTCTTCGTCTATCGCTTCGTCTATTATCGTCTACATCTGCTCCATCACCTTGAAGTTATAATGATATGAGACTTCTTGACTTACGGAGAGATCGCTTGTTTATGTTTACGAAACGTGTTTTCCTTCCCTTCGCTCCCGGTGTTTTTTTTTCTCCTTTCTCATTCTTGTTTTTCTTCTTGCTTGTCTTCTTGTTGCTCTTGATCTTGTACTTGTTGTTCTTGTTGTTGTTCTTCTTCTATTTCTTTATTTGTACTTTTCTAGATAATTGAAGTTATTTTGTTCTATTCCAGCATTCTCATTAT
>NC_051405.1:24623434-24623607 GCF_015228065.2 Penaeus monodon
TTTCCAAGTAAACACATTCAGCGTGCCAGGATGTGCTCTGACCCACACATGATCACGAGTATAAAGGAAGTAAATGACGAACCTATTCTGGCCTTGAATTGCGCAAAGAGTGGAAACTGTTCCCGGAATCATAATGCAATATGGAGGATTGAATACCTTGTCACACTACCTGA
>NC_051405.1:24624030-24624152 GCF_015228065.2 Penaeus monodon
GTGACGCTGTGACGCAAGGACTAATGTCAGGTTGCCACACATACGTGACACTTCCCCTGCGTTTGAACATGGCATTGAATGTGACCCTTTTTGTCCATCTGCGTCACGATTGTCCCAGGTAA
>NC_051405.1:24624227-24624479 GCF_015228065.2 Penaeus monodon
ACAACAACACACTGTCCTCACCCTCGCAAATTTCCTTATATAATCTACATCTATTGTTCCTATCGCAAGTCCGATCTTTTCTTGTTTTTCTTTCCCCCATTGTGACCTCACAGGGAATGACTGTTGAGTTTATTGTCTTCGTCCCTCCTTTCCTCCCCTCCCCCCCACCTTCGTAGTGTGACGTCATTCCTCCCAGGGAAACGTCATTCCATTTCCATCTATGTTTCTTCTCCCCTTTTCTTAACCTTTATA
>NC_051405.1:24624501-24624568 GCF_015228065.2 Penaeus monodon
GACTTATTACGCATATATACTATACATATAAATGTTTCTTATTCTCTACCATCTATATCTCCATATG
>NC_051405.1:24624771-24624835 GCF_015228065.2 Penaeus monodon
ACTCATACACACATGGGGTTGAGAAAAACCGAAGTTATCCCATTCTTCTTAGATGTAAACGTAT
>NC_051405.1:24625103-24625337 GCF_015228065.2 Penaeus monodon
TTCGAACAAGAAATAACTTCATCTTTATGTAACTAAAATATAAAAAAGTCACAGTAATAGAGATCTAACAAAAGAAAAGACAATGACAGAAGTATTACAAAACCGATGACAGATATGTAACCAAAAACGAAAAAATAACAGCATTATATTTATAACAAAAACAATAGTGACAAATACACAACAAACACAACACAGGGAGCGTGTATATAAAACATATAATGATAAAAGAAGTTT
>NC_051405.1:24625376-24625628 GCF_015228065.2 Penaeus monodon
CACTGCACAGTGATAGACGAATTCAAAAAGAAAAATAATAAAATGAATTTAAAAAAGAATGCAAGCAAACTCAGTGATGACGTTTTACATAATTGCGCGGGAGTAGTTTCTGCTGACGTCATTCGCTATGCCATCCGAAGAAATATTTTCCTCGCACTGTTCTTCGGTCAAAATGTTTTACTACGGACGTTTCATCTCAAAAAAAAAAAAATCAAAATTGGTGTCATTTTTATGCTACAGGAAATGTGAGTA
>NC_051405.1:24625880-24625970 GCF_015228065.2 Penaeus monodon
ATGAAGCAAGAATATCAACTGACAACTTAGAATAAAACCTTTCTACTAAGTCAGGAACCGTTACGTGCCTATAGCAACGTGATTTTAGAC
>NC_051405.1:24626691-24626794 GCF_015228065.2 Penaeus monodon
AAAAAAACTCGTGAGGTTCAATCTATACACGCGGGGTTCACTCTATACACATGATATTCACTCTATACTCAAGAGGTTCAGTGTATACACGTAAACACAAAGG
>NC_051405.1:24626874-24627229 GCF_015228065.2 Penaeus monodon
TTGCAATATGCCACGCCCGCTGGTTGGGGTCAGCTGTAGATGCCAACAGTCCTCTAAGCCTATCTTTGCAGAGGACTCTAAAGTTAATGATTTTTTTTGTGGTTTTATAAAGGTGTTTGGTACTTCTATGGCCAACTCACTTCACAGTTTATCAAAATGCGATGAAGCCTGTAATTAGTACAGTCAGTATGTAAACAATCCCAACATTAGTGTTTATTTCGCTTGATATGCACGGCACTTTACGCTGGCCATGTGTCTGTACCCAAAGTCTGACCGTACCCACAAGGTGCTGTGGCCAGTCACGCTGCTGCCAATGTCACTAGCCATACCACTACCGAGGCCAGTGGCTATACCC
>NC_051405.1:24627805-24627919 GCF_015228065.2 Penaeus monodon
TTATCTGGTCTGTGTCCGGCGGTGTTTACACGTCAGCTGATCCGGGTACCTGATACCTTCCCTGGGATTAAGCTCCTCGTTTTTACTACCTACTACATCGTCAGGTTTAAACAG
>NC_051405.1:24627952-24628164 GCF_015228065.2 Penaeus monodon
CGGAAACACCGTTTGTCGTCCTTTATTATTATTCTTCCTTCTTTGTCTTAATTTTCGTCTCTTACTGTTCAGCTTCCTCGCTCGATTAAGACACAAATGTCGATGTTATTTTCGGATTGCGTCCACTGCCGTAAGTTCATCACGGATTACCGAGGTGTCACGGTTCGACACCCGTGAGTGTGTGGCGATATAACGGTACAACTCACATGTGC
>NC_051405.1:24628519-24628984 GCF_015228065.2 Penaeus monodon
TAGGTCTGTGTCTGCAATGTGAGTAGTATCCTTTTACACGTTAGCAGCTTTGCAACGAATACATCACAAAATGCACTAAAAGGTGTCTCCTTGGAATTACGTAAGCGTGAGGGTGGAGTACATACGTGTTATATTTTCCACCGCTTGCTCTCTCACTGAAGAATACCTGACAAACGCATACACAATCATCCGGTTACTGGGACCCCCATTCTTATCACTTAATTTCTCAAACTGATAATACGTCAAAAATAAAGGAAAGTAACTTAACTAAAACACAATTTCTCTATCGGGGACGTTTTGTTATCGGCCGAGATACTGGATATACTACTCAGCTAAATTCCTCCTGGTGACGCGATAAAACGCTGCAAACAATGACGCATCTGTGGGCCCGGAGCACAAGGGTCAAAGTCGCTTGCATTCCACACGTGCCGTTCGGTAACCATCAATGACGTCATTCCTCCCTCG
>NC_051405.1:24629402-24629550 GCF_015228065.2 Penaeus monodon
ACCCAGCCTTTTGTGTTCTTTCATTACCCGAGTACTTCACACAGCCGGAACCTCGCCGGAAGAGGGAGTTCTGAGCTTCTTTTCCTTTCCCGTTGGTTTCTTGGGCTTCGCCGGCTTAAACGAAAATGGAGGAAGATAAATTAAGAGC
>NC_051405.1:24629887-24630060 GCF_015228065.2 Penaeus monodon
TAGAAAAGTAAGAAGGAGCGGCAAGGGGTGGATGAAAAGGGAGGAGAGGAGGGCGTAGAGGGTGTTATGGAGTACTGAGGAGGGGAAAAAGGAGGGAATGGGGTAGGAGGGGAAGAGGAGGAAGAAAAGGGATGTAGAGGGGGGAAACGAGGAGTAGAAAGGGTTGGGGTTCT
>NC_051405.1:24630094-24630215 GCF_015228065.2 Penaeus monodon
TGGCTTAAGGTGACACCCGCAGCTGAACCAAAAAGCGTCAATTGACAGCCCAGTGAATGGCAGGGAGGTATGGGTAAGAGGTACCGGTTGTGAGGTAGTTCGCCACCGGTGCTGACCAACT
>NC_051405.1:24630728-24630978 GCF_015228065.2 Penaeus monodon
ACCATTCACAAAAAACTCACACACCCTCTCTGCCTCGTATGGTCACATCAACCCCCCCCCCCCCGCCCGCTTTCCGGTCTCCAAACAGACGGAACGATTTACCATTTAAAGGGTCGAGATAACGTCAAAACGCTAGTTCGGACCCAGTCGATAAAATGTTTCTGATGGGGGTGTGGGTGAGTGGGTGTAAGTGGGTGGGTATAAGGCGTGTGTGGTGTGTGGGGGGGTGCGGGTGTGGGGGGGTATGGTC
>NC_051405.1:24631763-24631954 GCF_015228065.2 Penaeus monodon
TAGAAATAGAAGTAGATATAAATAATACCTCAATGGATGACGTGTGCGTGTTTTCGTCCCGGTTAGCGTTTCCGCGCACGTGACTCATCCGCGGGCCACAGGGGACTCGTGAGCACTGCCCCAGGTCTCCTTCCCCAATAGGAGGACGAGCCAGAGTGAGTCATGCAGGTGCCTCATAACACTAACTATGC
>NC_051405.1:24632204-24632349 GCF_015228065.2 Penaeus monodon
TCTCACCCCCTTCATAGCCCACTCCCTCACTCCCTCACCCCCACTCTCCCACTCCTTGCCTCTCCCTCTCCCTCACCACATCTCTCCCTCTCCCTGCCTCTCCCTCTCCCTCAACCCTTCTCTTTCTCAGTCACTCAATTACCTA
>NC_051405.1:24632818-24633959 GCF_015228065.2 Penaeus monodon
CTTCCATGAATCCTTTACAAACACAAACACCCAAACACAGTCCCGACCCACCCCGAGGCCCACCGAACCGCCAGCCCACCTGCCCTGCCCACCGAAGAGGCAGGGGTAGGCGGATAGGGGGAGAGGGAGGGAAGCCAGACCCAACCAGAGCGGTGTATGCATGCGAGCTCTGCACAACACTGCGAAGGGGATTTAATTGATTACTCAGTCTCGCTATTGATCCCGTTCCAGCTTAACCCCGCTCAGGCTAAAATCACCTGACCTCCCCCCCTATCCAAAAGAGGGCGAGCTTTGCATATTGGGGGGAGGGGGGGCAAGGCAAGGTCAGAGTGCAAGCGATCACGGTTGCAAAGGTACTCTTGCCTTACATAATGTATGGGTACTGTTTTCGCAGAGAATTCTTATATATGCCATTTCGGAAAGGGAAAGTGAGATATTATCGTCGGTATTTCGGTGAAAGGACCGACAACAGACGGCATGCAAGTGGCATAAGACTGAATGCTTATCTCTCCTATCTCTTGCTGATACCTCGCTGTTCCGAAGGGTAGACAGCGTTCAGTTAGGAAAACACAATGTTCACTGACCTTTCTGCGTTCCTTTCCACTCCTGTGTTTCCTGTGGTAATCCTCTGCTATGTGCGTTTAATGGCTCCTTCCCATTGCTATCTGAGGCACTTGTATATATATCAACACCTGGCCGCTGGCATAGACAGAACTGACTTATTTGGACGGCTTTTTTCGGAGGTCTGCAACAACGTCACACTTAAAATACACAAGCAACTAAGTTTTAACGCGCACTTAAATTCATCGAAAGCAACGAGACTGGCCCGGGAAATTAACAGTAAACGAGGAACCGGACGATAAAATAAGGAGTAGCTTTCCTCTCTCCCTCACTGACAACTGCCGTAGCAGACTACACACCAAACATGGAATCCTGAGCTGCCCGAGCGCGTTCTCTTTTACCAGCGGCGAAGACTCCGCCCACTCTCGCTTAGCCCCGCCCACTCACCCCGGGGAGAGCTGGGGGCTGGTGGGGGAGGGGGCTGCCTGCCTGCCTGCCTCCGTTCCAGCAGGTGAATGAATGGGCTGGTGACGGCGCTCCCGTGTCCAGCTGCGCGGAGGGTTGTAGATTTGGTTCTCTA
>NC_051405.1:24633987-24634082 GCF_015228065.2 Penaeus monodon
ATGAATTTGCTTTGAGTGAAAAGTTACTTTGAGTAACTGGTTACTTATGCTGAAAATGTGTTTAAATGTTAAAAAAGCATACAACATAATAAAAA
>NC_051405.1:24634436-24634745 GCF_015228065.2 Penaeus monodon
CACTTACTCAAAACAAGGCTACTGTTACACAAAGCCCCCCCCCCCCCGTCTAACCTATAAATACCGGACAACATTAACTTCAAACACCTCAACGTTGTCACAAGGAATCGCAAAGGTCAGCGCCGCCGGGTTAAAAGTGTGCAAAAAAAAGAGGTGATGATTCCTGCGAAGGAGAGAGAAAGGCTTTGGCAGTCAGCCGCGAGTGACTTTCATCTCCTCGTCAGCTGATCAGCACATTTTGACCTTTCCGATGTCAGCCTCACTATCGTCATTGCTCTCTCGTTAGTGAACTTATTGGGATTATTAGAA
>NC_051405.1:24635679-24637220 GCF_015228065.2 Penaeus monodon
AACAAAGGAACAAGATTAGCAAGATAAAGATAGCATCCACACCAAAGCCCAGCCAAAACGTTATGATGGAGAGGTTTCTTTGAAATACTGTCAAACGGAAAGTTTTTGTGCTCTTTATCACATCCTTCCTGTGGCGCAAGGATCTCAAGAGATTGGAAAGGAATTACCATTTATTCTATTTTCCAACTACCGACCTTTTGGTTGTGGTATATTCTTCTTTCATTTTCATTTGCATAACTGGCAATTGGCTTGAAGAGAGATTTATGCTATTGATTTCCATAATACTAATGTCCGTGAAATTAACTGACTTGAAAATTCGCAAGAACTTCATTAAATAATGAAATTTGAAGTTGGTAAAGGAGTAATTTAAAGAAAAAATCCGGCACAGTTTGTTTCAACATTTTACAGGTGATCTATAGTATCTCCTCCCTAATTGATAGTGATGTTCATTTATTATAAATAAATTATTTAATCCATAGTAAATATCCTGACTTCTTCACCACTTTGTCTTTTTTGACAAGTCTTTTCTGCTTCTTCTTACAATCTAGTGATGCGCTTAATCAAATTTCATCTTTAAGGAGACAGGACTCACTCCACTGTGAGATGATAATGGAAAGGAACGAAAATTTGAGGAATTTATTTCAAAGCCGGATTGATTTATTAAGAATTACCTTAAGAACTGTCTGTCAGTTTCTGAAAAGTGACTCATGACCGCTATACAGCCTGGGGACAATTTTATTCTATTCATCTTACAAACTTACAATTACAAAAATATGTTCCCTTAACACGTGCGCCCCATAGATAACCTGATATATTAGCCTTTGAAAAGAAATAGCTCATCAGCTGATATTACTTTGTACTTTGAGCAAAGGATTTAACCTCCCGACATGCCACAAAGCAATCTCATATTACTCAATGGATTCCCTTCCTACTATATTTCCCTCAACCGAAAGCAAATCGTTTTTTTTCCACGTGGAAATTTAAAAGCCACGCTGACTTATCGGTCACATTAGCATGCAAATAAGGACAATTATAATTCTTGCTGGAAACGTTATGCTGTACTCCGGAAAAGCCCAGAAATCAGTGCATTCTAGGAATAATTCTCGATTTCAAGAATGCCCGAATCCGGCAAATGGTAAGGGGCGACTCGAGACAATGAAAAGTATCTGTATTTCAGAGGGGAAATCTCAGGTAATTGCTTTGCTGAAATTCGGTGTATCTTATTCAGAATGTGTATATGTATACATCAGTATAATATGTCTGAGGAATCAATAAACCTACTTCTCTCTCAAAACAATTATTTTTATTATTGTCATCGTTATACTTAAAGATATTGTTTACAAAATAATTTCTCTATGAAAAAAAATCCACTATGTTACATTTTTTTCCTTTGCACCAGAACTTTCCTTTTGTATACAGATAGGGTAAACCTCCTTTAGTTAAGTGAATTCACAGTTAACATTAGAAATTCTATACTAGCACATAAACTTAAAGACATCTACTTCATTTTAGTGTTCATATAATGGTGTTGTTGATGATGA
>NC_051405.1:24637424-24637632 GCF_015228065.2 Penaeus monodon
ACATATCACAATAAGTATCATTTTGGTTCGACCTTAAAAATTCATTGTATTTTTGCAGTATCTCCATCTTCAGCTCCTACTGCATGTTTTCCAAAATCCCTAGCAAAACGCACGAGTCAACGTAAATTGCTGATATCTTATAATTGTCCTAAACAGAGGCTTGAGTAAAGTCTTATACCGGAGAGGGAATAAGGTTTACCCTAAAGAG
>NC_051405.1:24638769-24638880 GCF_015228065.2 Penaeus monodon
ATCTGCCTATATCATGAGTCTATTTGTCTTTCCTCCGTTACACTGTAATCCCCATAAGAGTGCTAGGCAAATGCACTCCATTCAAGCAGTTAGAACATCAGTTTATTGTGA
>NC_051405.1:24639203-24639322 GCF_015228065.2 Penaeus monodon
ATGGGAGAGGTGGATGAAAGGGGGAAGGAAAAGGGGAAGAGAGGAGAAAATTGCAAACCATCCTTTCTTGTTTAATCTCAATTTTTTCGGTGCGAGGAATTTCCACGGGTTCCGCTGGG
>NC_051405.1:24639723-24640139 GCF_015228065.2 Penaeus monodon
TTAAAGAGGCATCTCATGAGTGACACTACTAAAACAGTTACCATTAATATTTTATTATTTAATCAGCAGACTCAATATCAGATTGGACACATGGAAAGAAAAAAAAAACATCAAGGAGACACTAAATGAGCCGATCCTCTAAACACAGAGAGAAAATGCATAATGTATAAAAACAACGTTAAAAAAATCTTTAAACAATATTTCTTGAATTATTCGAGTTGGTGTTCGGCGACTTTCAAAAAACATTTATATCTTTCGGCACGTAGTCTCTTAGGGAGAAATTTGCCGGGTAAAAATGTCCGCGGCTCTATAGTAAGTCGGAAAGGATTGCGCGAAAATTGTCCAAGGAAATTGTCTTTAGGACAATATCAAAATATAAGTTTATCTCAATTGGACAAAAAAAAAAATAATAATGT
>NC_051405.1:24640190-24641140 GCF_015228065.2 Penaeus monodon
GGATGGTTATATCAAGAATAGCAACGGTGGCAATCTCAGCATTATTCTAATATGCTTCATAGCTTAATTTCATGACTTGAATACAAAAGAATGTGTAAACATTTTTTTCAAAATTATGCTATTAATTATTATGGCTAAAAAAAACGTTAATCTGAAAAATATCATCTAGAGCGAAAAATATTTTGTTACATGACATTGGACATTATCAAAATTTTATACAGAACATATAATTCATTAAAGATTTCTAATACACAGAGAACGAAAAAAGTGCTACAGGATAAAACACTCTGACTAATGTGGAAAATGATATGGAGGAATATTAAGAATTTTACAATATAGGATATTAAGTTTTACATTCTCATGTAGATCATTACGTAATTATCTCGACTGTCAAAACTAAAGAGAGAAACCAGGGATCTTATCTTCACAGATAAAAGATTAAAGACTACGATTATCAGACGTGTACCAAGCTATGTCGATATTTAAACCTTGGGACATACAAGAGAAATACAAGAATTACACAAATCAAATTCTTTGTTTTCCTCTGTTTTTATGAGTTAGGTTTTAAAATTATAATACAAAAGATACTGTTCAAAATAGTAGATAATAACACAATAGATTATTGAGATAATAGGCGAATGGCTACCGAATTACCGATATGTCAGATAGATTTCCGCTCATAGTAAATTACATTGTAAGTGGTTAATTTAGTATCCGTTTGGATCAAAGAGTATTTCGTAAAATCTGTTGCGGAAAATATAGATGGTTAAGATTGTTAGAGAAATTATATTAAAAAAATATGGGAAGCATTAAAGTTCATGTAAACCACAGGGTGACAGTAATTTGGATATTTCTGAAAATTTGGATGACGAAAAAAAACTCGTGTTTTCTCATCTTAACGACTACCTTCTTCTTTGATCCTTAAAATGTAGCTTATTGTTGACTAATTG
>NC_051405.1:24642416-24642772 GCF_015228065.2 Penaeus monodon
GTGTGTGTGTGTAACAGTAAAGTATTAAATAATCACTATTATCAGTACCTTTAAGAAAATACCCATGTTCATTTGACACTGAATTCACAAGATCTAAACAGCAAACAATTGACTAGCTGGCAAACGATCAGGTGTAAACAGAGGTGGTAATGGAAGGAACGTTGCCACAATACTCCTTTGTGTGACGTTGTATGATAAGTCAGTGCAAGCATAATGATGGCGTTTGATTAAGAAATGTCTATAGGATGATATGCTCTGTAACCATTCCTTTTTTTTTCTTTTTTCTTTGTTGTTTTTTCTTTCTATTTTCTGTGTCTTGTTTTTAGATTTTTATTAAATTTTCTTTCTTTCCTTTT
>NC_051405.1:24643140-24643835 GCF_015228065.2 Penaeus monodon
GCGATATTTTTTTCAGTTAACGGCATATAAGATATATATAGCTTTCTTTTATAATGATTTTCAAATAAAGAACAAACGAGTGATATAAGTACATAAGTTTACCAGTCTATAACAAATATAAAAGCAAAAATGAAAAAGATCAGGAGCTGAATACGATTTAATAAGCCAGTACTTTACACACGACAGGCCACCCTCCCCCCCTACAGCCCAGTCCGGCCTCCCGCTATAACATATGCGTCTGTTACACTGTAAAAATACGATGCATTTTCTAACGTTTGTATATACCTTCGGTATTCCGCAAGCTTATCAAGATTATTTCAACCCCTGCCTAGATTTGTATTTAAATAAATAAAAGAAAAAAAAAACGACTCTAAATCTTTAAAAGGAAGATATAAACATTCGAATCCTCTACGTGATGATGATAACTATCCTTACGATTCCTGTAATTTATAGCTCAGCCGTAACTTTCATTCCGACCAGTGAAAAATTACTGTGGTATTACGGACCACAAAGGATTTAAAAGAATGAGAGGAAAAGAGATCCATCTGCTTCACGTCAGTCGCTATTGTGTAGATCTCTCAAATAGAAATGCAAAATGAGAAAGATCCCTGCGTGCAATTTGCAACCTTCAGAATTTCCGAATATCTCGTAGGCAAATAAGACCTTAGATTAAACTTATGTCAGATGGCTTGGTA
>NC_051405.1:24643907-24644287 GCF_015228065.2 Penaeus monodon
CATTAACTGATCTGTTGCTTTTACTCTCAGGTGGGTGAATGCGAATAAAAAGTAATTTAATAAGAGTCTTGCGCAAAAACAAAAGTTTTAATGAAATCTTGATGAAACTATTTGTCGAATTAATAAGAAAAAAGCGGAGATCAGCTGAACATTTTACTTCATCAGCATATTAGGAAATGAAATGTTGATTTGAAAATATCTTTCGCAGGATATGAAAATAAGCAAATTAATGAAAAATGGTATTCAAAGGTGAATAACCTGCAAAATGGAAACAGAAAGTTGAATGCGATTTTTTTATGAAAAGCACCAAATGAAAGCATGTTTAAATATGGATAGACGTATGCACTTATTTTGCACTTTTGGTGTAAGTATCATCATCA
>NC_051405.1:24644462-24644545 GCF_015228065.2 Penaeus monodon
GGTGTAAGTATACTTGCATTAAATATCATTTTTAAGACCTTGTTTATTTTCTTTATCTTTATCGATCAATATATTTTTCTTGT
>NC_051405.1:24644664-24644730 GCF_015228065.2 Penaeus monodon
TGTCTTCGCAAATTCTTATGCTGCTCACTTAACCTTCCCTTCGAGACACCTCATTGTATTTCCTTC
>NC_051405.1:24644918-24645244 GCF_015228065.2 Penaeus monodon
TTTCCTCTTTTTTTCAACACTTTTATCATTAACATTAACATTATCATTCTTTTCATCTCAATGTCCATTCCTCCGACATGCACCGCCGTCATCCGAACACATGGCCATTCTCCAGAGACGATGCCAGGTCTGTTGAATAGACCTGTAAAACTTGCAACAATACACTCACATCAATATTTTGGATATGCATGATTATTTTACTGACATTAATTGCGGGTATCCCCTTTATTTTATTTCCCTGAGTGGACCAATAGTCTCAAAAAATGTTGCATGATCTGGATTAAAAGAGATGGTGCAGAATGAATGGACGGCTCCGGACAACTTGC
>NC_051405.1:24646396-24648884 GCF_015228065.2 Penaeus monodon
CGCTAGTCTTGACCTGAACTACTGTAACGTCATTACCACAGCGGCGTAGATGACATTGGCCTGTCTCTAAGAAGAGAACTTTTAGGTCATTGCGAGAGGCTATACACATAGAGGATTATTTTGTTTTTCTGAGTTCTTGTCAGGACCCGATGAGTGCTTCTCGTTTGCATGTCGTTAAATATTCAAAGCAAAACACAAAAAAATACTTAAAAGAATGATGTACTCCAGCCGAAAGCAATCACAAATCCCCAGATACATTAAACAGCAGTTTAACACCATAACAACATATATATGTATACATTAACCCCACGAACCGTACTAACATTTACAATCCGACACTCCAAACAGCTCTTAAATCCTCTAGAAAAAGCCATCCCAGGACGTTTATAGAGGATCTTAATGATGCTCTTTTGTTTTTGGGAGAGCTTTACGTCATCTATTTCGTTGTTTTGGTTTTTCAGCTGAGAAGAAGGAGAGAAGAGGAACGTCGACTGTGACCTCGATTTTCTCCGATTTATCTGCGTTCAAGAGGATAAACATGCGCAATGACTTCTGGACTGGAGTCTATGAAGAAGAAGGTGTACCACGCAGCAAAGGAAGGACTCTCGATATCCTTGTATGCTCACCTCTCTGTCACGCCCCGGGAGGAATGTCAGGAGCTGTTAGGACAGGTTTGGCTCTCGGATTTTGGGTTTGTCTGTTGATATCTCTTCTTTTTTTCAGCTTCGTTTCTTTCTGGGAAATGTCTCTTGGGGGTTTTAGAGGCTTAGGGATCAGCTGTTGAGACTCAGTGGATTTCGTTAAATAACAAAGGCGAAGGATTACGTAGAGACAGACCTTGGGGAGTATTTGTAACGTCATGAATCTAGAACTGTCAAATGAGGACTTGCTTTAAGATTCGAGGACAAAAGGAGGGACGGAATGATCGGTTCCTTCGATTTTTATTGCTTTAGTAAGAGCAGATATTAATTGACTGTATACTGTGGAATGTGCATATCATTATTAAACTGGAATGTAGAATTGTGTTATTTGAGAGAGCTCCTATATTTTTATTGACATGTTGGTGTTCCTATAATTATGCCAACAATTTTTGTGATGAATTGGACAGATTGTAGCTTAATAAGAAAATCAAAATCAAAATTCTTGGAAACACTAGAAGTTTTCTAGATCTAGGATGTGGAACTTAAACAGGTTGCCCCTAGAATATCACCTGTTGATCATTTTATAGTAATCTTGATGTTTGTCTTTTGTTGATTATTATAGATTACATAATATACAAAGCTGTAAATGCAGCAGAGCAGGTTCATGAGATTATGTAATTTTTTGGAGGTTTTGAATGGCATTTGTTATTACATGTATGGATCTAATGTTTGATATCAGAAAAACTTATTTTTTCTTACAATGTAAATGTTTAAGAAATGGAGACCTATGCTTCCATAGTTTTCACCATGGTTTTCATTTACATCCATTAGTAGATATATATAAGGCGGCAGATTCTTGGACTTTATCTTTTGTTACAACACAGAATGATTTATCTTGAACTGTGTGAATAATGCAGTTTGTATATTCTGTAGAAAGTGTAAAGTGTGTTTATATTAAGGACCATTTGAGTTTCATAGTTAATAATAGGTATCATTAGCCACAATTTAAACAAACATCTGTCTGTTAGAATATGAAACTAATTTAGAATCTGAGTTTTCTTCAGTGCCAGTCCCTTTACAAGGAATATAAATTACTGATTAGGAGTAGCAATCTCAGGGAGAGGGATTTATACAATTTTATATATTACTAGCCATAACCTTACTCCTCTTACATATAATATGCATTTTCTTAAGTGTAATATATACAATATTTTCTGTGTGACCTAGAAACATATGGCATGTACTGCAGTGGTGTTTTTTCTTCACAGCATATGCAGTTTTAACACATTGATAACCATATGCAGTAGTTCTGTGGCAGGTATTGAAAAGGTTACATGGAGGGGTAAAGCCAGAGCTTTTGATAATGGAGATGGAGTAAGATATGGAACTCAAAGTGGTGTGCTGGTACATCAGGAATGTTGATATATAAAATTACAGAGCCATAGTTCTGTTAATCTCATGTGTGTCGAAGTGATATGAGCAGCTTGTGGAAAAAGTGGAGATTTTTAAAGATAAAGAGATTGGGGACAGTTCCCCCACACTTTCCACTCTCCACTCCCCACTCAATCCTCCTACATATCTGCTGCTGCAGTAGTTGATAGTTCATATGAATTATGGAAATGTGTGTGCCAGATGGTATGTAATGAAAGTCAGGTGGAAGATATTTCTTTCTTTTTTTCTAAGGGGAGCATTTCCCTTAATATTTGTTTGCTGTAAGTTTGCATAAATGATCAGTTAAACTTATTCAGTTTGCATAAATATATTATGTCAGCTTTCTGAATTGCAAAATAAATTTGATCTTTAACACAGACACTTTCTTAACTATTCATTCTTTGTACAGATTCTAT
>NC_051405.1:24648935-24649600 GCF_015228065.2 Penaeus monodon
ACTTTAAAATTTTGTTATGTGCTACTATTAGTATCATGAGATGATTTTTTTTCTATTTTATATTATATAAAACTAAAACATATGATTAACATTAATCACTAGAATTTAGAAAGATACTGTGGTGATAATCATCATGACTTTAGGGTACATATAATATTCTTATATACATAAAGGAAATGATAGTATTATTTTTGGGAATCGGTACACAAGGAGTATATAACAAACTTTTATTACTGGTGAGTGGTTACCCTAGCATTTCTGGTAATCAGTGCCTCTTGTAAAGGCATAAGTTGAGGATAAAAAGAAAATTGTTTTGAACTACCAAAGATACTTACCAATTCTATATATGAGTATTTATAGGGGCATCAGCATTATAGCAAAAATTGTTGAGTTTTTTTGTTTATCATCAATACCTCTTTATGTGGTTGTCTTCACTCAGCAAGCCTCTGCTTCTCAACATGGACACCAGTGCAGTTAACATGATGGCACAGTGTTCCAGAAGTACACTGGTTTAGAATGGCACTTTGTTTATTAAATTTCAGTGAGTAGTTTAGTAATTCTGGCAAGTGTATGTTGAATGAAAATATAATAGTTATACTTAGCCAGGGTGTTTGTCATGCATAGACAAAATAAGCTGCTACTTCTCTGTTAACCCATTGGATCTG
>NC_051405.1:24650285-24650865 GCF_015228065.2 Penaeus monodon
AAGCAACTTAACCAAACCAATTCCACCATACTATCCTAGAATGATAGTAATTTCGAATGACAGCATCTTTTTATGATTTAGAATAATAGACAGGAGCTTTGGGGAAGTATAGGTTCAATGAAAGTTTAGCAGGTAAACGCAGCAAAAGCAAGGTTTGTAGATTTGTAAAATAAGCTGCAGTTTCTCTACCAAGGGACATAATAGAAGCAGTTAACTACTACACTTACAGAAGGACAGTAAGAGTTTGTTTATAAGATTTGAATTAGTAGTTTAGTAGTTAAGGCCTGTAGAAGTTGTTTAATTCTGTGTTTCAGTCTGTTGGGTTGTCTGACTGATGCAAAAGCATACTTTCTTACCCACCTTCACTCAGTAAGAAGCTGCTTATTTACTAAGAGATAAGAAATGTTTGAAAGGTTTGAAAAAGTTACAAATAAAACAATTTATAAGTGGTTGCATCTCAGAGAGAGACTCAGAATAACTAGATAATAGGAATCCATTATATAGCAAGCACTTATTATGAGAGAGAGTTGACTACCCTTAAGATTAAGCATGCTTATGTAGTCCTTAGAGATATTATACT
>NC_051405.1:24650908-24651104 GCF_015228065.2 Penaeus monodon
TCATTCCACTTTCAGGTTGTGGAAGAAGATGGCCAGAAATGTACTCCACTATTGATATCAGCTCGGAACGGCCATGAAAAGGCTGTTAGAACTCTCTTAAAGTTTACTCCAGACCTTGAGCAAGAGGGAACTGTCAAATTTGACGGCTATGTAATTGAGGGGGCAAGTCCGCTTTGGTGTGCTGCAGGTAAGCTTT
>NC_051405.1:24651461-24651617 GCF_015228065.2 Penaeus monodon
AGCATATCAGCTTTCTTAATTTCTAGACCTAGGTAAAAAAGCCTCATGATATGTAATTTACTTCATTTTATGGATTTCATAGATGTAACCCTATTTTCATTGAAATTTTTCTCCTTTGGTATATCATATGTAAGCTAATCTTGAGATATCAATTTT
>NC_051405.1:24651654-24652899 GCF_015228065.2 Penaeus monodon
TGGCTTCAATTTTTAAAAATCATCAATTAAGAGGTCACTTTTCACTGAACAGGTGCAGGTCATCTAGGAGTAGTGAAAATGCTGGTGCGAAATGGGGCAGACGTGAACCACCCAACGAAAACAAACTCGACCCCTCTTAGAGCCGCATGCTTTGATGGACGCTTAGACATTGTGAAGTACCTGACAGATCACTGTGCTAATATTCATATAACTAATAAATACAACAACACTTGCTTGATGATAGCAGCTTATAAAGGGCATGTTGATGTTGTACAGTTTTTGTTAGAACTTGGTGCGAACCCAGATGAAAAGGCCCACTGTGGTGCGACAGCCCTCCACTTTGCGGCTGAGTGTGGGCATGTGAAGATTGTGAAAGAACTATTGGCGCATGGAGCTAAAATTACCAAAAATGAACATGGCATGACTCCCCTAATTGCTGCGGCTGAGAGAACAAGAGCAGATGTCGTTGAATATTTGATATCAAGACCCGATGTTACAACAGAAGAAAAAGTGGATGCTCTTGAGCTGCTCGGAGCATCATATGCTAGTGATAAGGACAATTATGATATAGAATTAGCCTACAAATACATGATGCTTGGTATGAAGGAAAGATATAGTGATGAAGAGAATATTATAAGTAAGTATATAGGTTGAAGTACATGTATAGTACACTTTCATTTTAGTGGAAAGCTAAGTGAAAAACTTATATTTAAAGTAAAATTTTTTGAAGTTTGCCCCAGAATTTACTCTGTAGTAGTTCAGTTAGTTAAGTTTCTTTTAATGCTTTCAAGGGATTTATATTATATTGCTACATATAGCAATTTTTAACTTTTGACTTATGTCATGTTTATAAGATTACATTTATTATGATATGAATATTTATAGATGCATTTGAATGACTGTACATGGTTGCAACTTGTGCAGATTTCCAGAGAAATGCATTTTACAAAACAAATGAATCTTTCATCATTGCAATGTTTTTTTCCTTCTTTTTTCTAATTTTCTTTTGTGCATAGGCTTTAGATAATTGCTGTTATTGTTTTAGGTGTTACACAAACCCCAGTGCCCTCCTTATGCATGGAACCTCAGGAATTGTAAGAGCGGTGTGAAGTCAAAGATAATCATTAAGATTTTTTCTATGAATTCCTCGTATATTCTAAATATTAATTCCTCATATATTCTGAACTGGCACTATTATATGTCATTTTTACTTGCATGAAAGATGTGTAATTCGGAGTCATTCAT
>NC_051405.1:24652997-24653360 GCF_015228065.2 Penaeus monodon
TAAGAATAAACAAAAACAAAAAAGAAGTTCCTAAAGTAATAGAGGAATATATAGTCATGAACACACATTCAGGCAGTCACACACATATTCAGTCTTTCTTAGAGATGTGTACAAGTATTGCTTTGTAATTCCACTTAATTTTGCAGGAAAACCAAAAACTGAACCAGTTCCAGCATATGAAAATCGTATCGAGTGCGAAACGGTAGAGGAGCTAGAGGCCATTCTTCATATTCCGGCAACTCTTCATATGGAGAGCTTAGCCATCAGAGAACGAATTCTTGGCCCTCATAATCCTGAGGTAAAGGAGAATCACAGTAAATAAGCAATAAATTTTTTTTGTGTGTGCATGTGTGTGTGAGAGCA
>NC_051405.1:24659937-24660384 GCF_015228065.2 Penaeus monodon
CTCATACAATTACTAGGAACTCCACTTTGCTGCATAAATATTGTCCTCTTTAGTATACGAGTGGTCACATCTGCTTTAGACTCTGCTCCCAAGAATCAGAGGGAGTTAATGGATATTACATATGTGAATTCTAGCATTTGCATATCCTTTCACAGAAAGATAACAGAACAATTTTGTATTACAGGTTCCTCACCCGGTTATATTCAGAGGAGCTGTATTTGCTGATAATGCTCGATTTGATCGGTGTTTACAGCTCTGGATCCATGCTTTAAGATTAAAGCAGCTAAATAAAGTGTGTGTTATGAAGGATCTCTTGAGATTTGCACAGGTAGTTATCTTGCAAGTCATGTACAGATGACACTCTAAATTGAATTGCGTATCATAAGTGTTCTCAACTCCATAAATAAAATGTTAAAAATATTAGTTGTTATTGTGACTATATTTTGA
>NC_051405.1:24660451-24661209 GCF_015228065.2 Penaeus monodon
CCCCCCCAAGTGAAACAGTTTCTTAATTATGTTTCAGGTATTTTCACAAATGTTACATGTTGGTGTGCAGCTAGAATTTGAAGCTGTTCACGAAGTTTTAGACGCCACGGTCATAGAACTTCAAAGAAACCAAGAAAAAATTCAGTGTCCTGGTCCAAAGGATGATGTAGAGGCAATAAAGGTAGGGCTTGCTTTTATTCTTTTGCTTTTACTCTTTATTCTCTTGTTTCACTCTCTCAGTCCTTTTTTTTCCTTTGATGCATGTTACTTAAGTGGAGTGGAAAGTATAGGGAGAAGAGAAAGAGAGAAGAAATGCACATGTGAAGCATAGTTTTCTCTACATATTTGTATATGTGTAGCAGATAGTATCAGTTTAGTTTTTGTTATAAATCTTTTTAAGAGTCAATGTCATGGTTTAAAGATTAAAAACTGATCGAGATTTTGTGCACACTTTGCAGGATGAAATGGAGAGCAACATGATAACTGCCCTGTACCTTATCATGATTGCCGTCTGTGTGGCCAAAGGTCGGTCCACATCTGCTCAACTCAATGGTGGCGGAAATGGTGGCATCGGAATCAACAATGGGATTAGGGGTATAAACGGGGGTGTTGGCCTTGTGGGTATTGGGGTGGGGGCGCTTGAAGGCGGGGATGCCATTAGGCCTTCTTTGCAACAGAACAACCAGACTGTTGAAAAGGAATCTCAAGTATACCAGACAGTTTACAAGTGAGTAGTTTACATATTAGTTTCTGAATAG
>NC_051405.1:24661232-24661467 GCF_015228065.2 Penaeus monodon
CAGTGCCTCAATGTATGGGTCTTGTTTTTAATACATTTTCTCCAACTTGAAAAAGTAATACCATAATACAGAGTGCGGTGAACCAGACCAAAATTGTATTATTAAAGACATCAATTGGTTCATTTCTAGTCTTGTGAGAGTGCAAGCCAGAACTAGGAGTGGCCAGACACTTCTACACTTGGCTGTCAATCCTGATACTCCTGTAGATGACTTTCACACAAACCATATCTGCAGG
>NC_051405.1:24661543-24662893 GCF_015228065.2 Penaeus monodon
AAATACACTCAATTACTGATGTGGATGTGATCGCAACACATATATTTCCATATATGTGTTTTGTTTTTTCCAGATTTCCATGTGCAACAACTACAAAACTCCTTATTGCATGTGGTGCCGATGTCAATAGTATGGATAGCAACCGTAACACCCCCTTACACCTTATTGTTCCTTACCAGAAGCCTATAAGGTAATTATCACTTGTGAAGTTCTTTACTACAATAGACAACATAAGGAGAATAGATATTTACTCACTCCATCTTACCATTTCTCTCCTACTTTCTCTTCCTTTCTTTCTCACTTTCTCATTTTTCTCTTCTTTGTTTCACTCTCTTCCTCCCTCCATTTCTCCTAACTCCATCCCTATGATCAATAGCTGTCTTTCTCTTTTTCTTCCCATATGTAAACACTTATTTAGTCCTTACATTACGTAACTCATCTTGGTATCTTGCTTTGTAACACTAGCGCTGTATTCTCGTTATGATTAATAGTAAATAAACCAACTTAAACTCCACTACAAAACTACAGATCATGTGTCAGTTTAATAAAATGTTAACCAGAGGCAATCAGTCACAGTTTATATTAAGCCTGTTTTTCTTATATGCCTTCTTTGAGGAATTCTAATTTCCATGTAAATAAAAGTTTATGCAGAGAATAAATAATGTGAAAACTAAGATTAAAAGATAATTAAAAGATATCCAAATAAGAACAAAAATAACCATAGAGGAAAATTCTTTCTGTCTTTTTTTTTCAGTGATTTTTTGACTTTACACAATATCATAATGGCACTAATAGAGAATGGTGCTCATATGGATACTGTCAACCAGATGGGAGCAACGCCTTTTGATTCTGCAACGACAGGTATAATATATTGAAGTTTAAGTTTAATTGTTTAATCATATAGCAAAAAAATCTATTTGTGTAAAACAAATCATATGCACCTCAGTGTGACATCAAAGTACATATTTAAATTGCTTGATGTACAATAGCCCTTTTCTGCCTCACACACAGGTGTTGCAGAGATCATCCTTAGAACACAGAAGAAATTGAGTCTCAAATGTCTAGCGGCAAAAGTCATCAAAGTCAATAGCATCCCCTACAAGGGTCAAGTTCCTCGTCTTCTTGAGGCTTTCATTGAGCTGCACGGCCCTGGCCATGTGGATGGGCTAGCCACAAGGCCAAGCAAAAGCGAGCATCAACTGTAAAATCTGTTGTCCAATAGTGTAAGCTATTGTACTGTCATGGGTCTTTTCTTTAGCATGGTATGGCGGTGCTACTCATCAAACACTTTAGATTTGGACACATGAATCCAAAAGAATGAGTTGAAGTAACAAGTAAAGAAAAAAAATG
>NC_051405.1:24664450-24664943 GCF_015228065.2 Penaeus monodon
GCATTAGGTCTAAAGACATAGAAATGTAGAGTTGGTTTTATTAGTTTTAAAGTTCTTTAAAACAAATAATAATTGCAGACAAACATACTCAAACACACATTTTAGAATGTGAAAAAGGACTTTTTACATTTGCAGAAACTTTTTCATAGAAAAAAAATATATATTTATATATATTATCTGAATACTGTTATTTCATTCAGCTGTGGAGTGATATTATGCAAACTACTGTATAAAGTTTTTAAAATGTTATGCACAATATTTGGTGTTTTATCAGGCCAATGTACAGTACTGATATATTTTTCAGATAGTCTAATCAGAATATAGATTTATTTATTGAAGCATTTACTGGTAAGCATCATCATTTCATTGCCATTATAAACCAATGTGCGATGTGTGGAACTGGTGTCCATTCTGTCTTTATGTGATATAGGGATAATATGAAACAATAGTGCAGTATAAAAGAGAATCCTTTCTTCACAAGAGGATCCTGCTT
>NC_051405.1:24664966-24665403 GCF_015228065.2 Penaeus monodon
CTATTTCAGTCTACAAAAGTCTCCTCTTTTCTGTATGGAGCATGACCTACAATTATGTAACCAACAGGCGAGCTAGGATGTAACCTCTCTCTGCATAGCCAGAAAATAATGTATCAGTGATCTTGCAACTTGTAAATAGGGCTACATATCTAACCCTGTGGTAAGAAACAAGGCTTCATTGCAAGTAGAAAGTACTGGAAGAGGCAGAATTCATGAAACTTTTGTAGGGTGTATTGTGTAGGAGAATTAATTGTCAGTACTCCAATAGTTAATATAAACCCAATGTGCTTTTTTAACCCTGGAACCAAGCCACACATGGTTGGGCCTGCTCTTAGTTGTGTGCGCTAAACAGGTGTTTGTTAGTTTGGCCTTAACTGTGGTCACAGAGGAGATATTCCCTGTCAAAAGTGAGCATAAAGTATCTTTTTTCCCATAAA
>NC_051405.1:24665438-24665932 GCF_015228065.2 Penaeus monodon
TATACTGCTGCTAAAAGCATACATGGTAATTATACATTTCTCATGCTTCTAATTTTTCACTCAAGCAGCTGAAAGCACACAAGTCCCAGTGTATCGTGCAGGATATCCTATTATGAATGGATTTAAAAAGCATTTCAGGGATTAGGAGAAGTTAGTATGCGAGTGATTGGGGAGTTTATAAACAGACTTGTGTATGGACCAAATACAGTGAAATGAAGTGTTTCATCATAAGCAATAGTTCATGCCAAATTGGATTATCATATCATATACATATCACTGACAATGCCTGTGTTCATAGCATTAGATAATATCATCAGAACAGAATGGTATGTGAAACCAATCACTGTCAGGTGTACTTAAAAGTTTAGCATGAAAATGACTTTCATGAGAACCTGAAGCTATTGAAAAGTTCTATTGGTATGCCCTTGGTTTGTTGCTAGTCTCTAATGAATATAAATTACAATAACATTCTTTCTACAAGATATATCACAAAT
>NC_051405.1:24666114-24667057 GCF_015228065.2 Penaeus monodon
ATTCCGCAAAAGGTATATTACTTTGGATAATTGAGAAGGGTGTACAAAGGTCAAGTAAAACAGAAATAGATAAGGGAAAACCTACACTATATGCTAGGTGATTACATACATGCAATATTTGCAGGATAAAACAAGAAAAAAAAAGAGAGAAAAACAACGAATTGTGGAAATATTCTCATAATCATATCGCTTACTACAAATTCTTATAATTTGTCTCTGCCTCTCACTTAATGCTGAAGTTTGTATATGCTAAATCTGCATAATCTGAAGTGTATATTTCTGCAAATATCAAATGTTTAATTACACATACTTTATTTAAAAAACATTCACTTTACTTGCAAGCATTTTATGATTGTGATAATACTGTCAAATAAGTTAAATGAGTAAGGCCTGCATTTTTTATTCCTAATAAGAACATTGTGGGACATGCTTCTTATAGCTCACCAGACGTATACAGCTAAACACTGCAACATACAGCTTTAATTCTTAGGAGTTCAGTCACCTGTCAGAATTTCTGCGTGAACCCTGATGAGCTCTTTAAATACAGCTACACAAAATAACTTTTATTCTTCACATTTCAGTGCTTTATGTGATTGCCTTATTATTTTACACAGAAAAACATATTTTGGAAGAATTATGATTTGCTATAGTGCATCACTGTGTTGCCCTAATTTCTTTATTCCAGTTAATGCTAGTACTCACTCATAATCTGAATATGAAAATCTCCACATTGGTAAATATTTCTTGCTGAATTTGCTATATAAAGGTTTTATAACTAATGGAGTTCTCACCATCATCTCTCCCATACAGCACCATAAAGTCTATCTACAATATAAACAAAGTATAAGTCCAGACCAGTGAGTTTATATTCATGTGTTTATGTTTATAGACTTAATGAGTAGCATTACTTTAGCATGCTGAAATGACCCAAACTGTGCATTGG
>NC_051405.1:24667114-24667675 GCF_015228065.2 Penaeus monodon
TTTTCTGTGATTACAACATATTTATTTAACTTTGTTGTTTTCTTTCTTTTTCACATTTGAAGGCAGTAGGAGAAGGATAGATGTTTCAACATAGGACCCTGAGAAACTACAAGTGTTGTGTAGGAGTTCATATTGGTTTAATTCATTTATTTACAGACAGTTCATGTTAGTATGCAAAGCTGAAATTGTCATTATGCATGTATGGCTAGTGTACAGTGACAGCACATTTTATACAGATTTCCTATTAACATTTCAGCATTGCATTACTAAAGTCCAGATTTTCCTCTGTAATATCATTTGAATCACCTTTTGAAATTCTCATACAGCAGTTCATTTGTTCAGGTGTTCAGAGTTACATGTATTTCCAAAGTTAATCTTATTGAAATTGACTTTGTTTTATTTTAGAATGATGTAGTCTTGGAGGTCTGTTCATTTATCATGTTTTCAGTCCAGACGTCATTGTAGTTTCTAAAGGACAAATCATTTTTTTACAATGATAGTTAAAGCTCTTTGGAAAGGTGTGTATTTTGTTATTTAAAAGATAAAGGACACATAAACTTA
>NC_051405.1:24668240-24670222 GCF_015228065.2 Penaeus monodon
TTTTTATCTTTCTATATTACTCAAGTGAGCTTAAATTAATTTGATGTTCGGAACTTGATCTTGTGCACCAAGAAAAACAAAAAAATAATGTTAAAGAAGCACAGATGAATTTTTTTAATCATAAATCATTTATGACAAATTTTTCTTGTAAAAAATGTAAAATAAAATCAGATTACATTTTCTTTCATGTAATATTTTCCCCAACAACGAATTTTTGATTGTTGATGTCTAATTAGTCATCTACAACACAAGTGAGAGTATAATCAATCATGGTGAAAGTAAGAACTCCATACAATATCATATTGTAGACTTTAATCACGCACATAGATTTAAAATACGAAGAAACGTTATTGGTTGTATAATTCCTAGTACTTTGAAAAGAGTTATATTCTTAATATAAAAAAAAATATTGTATAGCAGTGTATATTTGAGTCTACATCATATTTACAAGTGATAAATTATCAGCTTATTATTTTCTCCCATAAATATAAAACTCAGACAGAAAAACTAATCTTCGAATAGGGCCATTTTCTCTTTGCAGTCCACTCTAAAATTAAATTTAAACAGTCATAAGCATTTTATAAGGAATAACTATTTGAGGATCCTTAAGGATGAATGTGATATAAAACTTTAGAGAAATCCTAATCCTTACATATCAAAAATAATCTATACTTTGTAATGGTTCGGTCTAGTGTAAGATGACAAATGGTAATCAGAAATCCAGTTGCCATGACATATATGGAACTGGTTCAGTTCATATTAGCATTCTCCGTTCTTCTTTATGTCAGACAAAATTATTCCTGGATGTACAACCCTAAAGTGTGGATTTATTTTTTGTATTAATATTCCTTTCATTTTAACTTCACACAAGTAAGTCTTAATGATGTAGGGTGTCTAGTAAGGGCACTGAAAACCAGTGCAATGGAACCAAAATTTTTATTTTATATAGTTTTTTTTTTTATCCTGGTCATATTAAAACATGATATTGTAATTATTTTTGTAAAGCTCTCACACTAAAATGAAAATAATTGATAGACTATTCTATGTGATATTTACAGTATTCAAATGTCCTTTTAATATAAACATTTGAGGTTTAATGTATTTATTGCAAGTTAACCTCTGTGGAACTTGCACAGGAAAGTTGTTAAATTTATTAATTTAGAACCAAATGATAGTGTATACATAATAATGGTACCAGCTATTTGCTGTTACAGTAGTTTATTCAAAACTATTTACATTGATAACATTTTTTAGCATTAAAATGTGTTTACATTTTCTTATTTTGTCTTAAAAATATTTATAAAGTTATTGTTAGAGTTACCTATGGATTTCAAATTGTTGGTGGATGATGGGAATAGAGGAGGCATGATTCAGTCAGAAGGTGCCGAGTTGGTGAATTTCTTTTGAAGTTGGCATGTATACATCTAACATGACAGCCCAGAACTTATAGAAGGGAAGCAAATGACATACTGATAATGCGTTAATTCAGTAACTAGTACATTTTGGTCTCGTGTTACCAGAGGTGTTGTTATACAATGATTTTGAATGAAGAGAGGAATAACTTTTGTTGATATTATGAAGTAGATACATTTGTGACAAAATGTTGAAAACAGGGACATTGTTAATTGAAAAAGAATGTAGTGTTGTTTAATTAATGTACAAGTTTCGTTTAGATATAAGCATCATTAAGGACTCAGTTATGACTTTTGGTAAAATCTTACACTAATGCAGATAATAGTAAACCATGAAGATGTAAAAGAGTACCCTTTATAATGATTTTTGGTCCGTGAATAAAATATGTTGAATTTTGGTTTGTACTTTTATAGTGTTCCTCATTTTTTCAGTATATTAAAAGAAAATTCATATTGAACACTGATACATAAAAATGCCAATAAAAATGCAATTGATATGGTATGGGGGTAAAGTTATACTGAATCCTACTCAAATTTTTTTGCAGAACAAAAATGTGTCTTGAAGTCCTA
>NC_051405.1:24670336-24670794 GCF_015228065.2 Penaeus monodon
AGATTGTTGGGCAATAGTTTGTCTTGGAATGGTACATGCACTCTACATTCTCCATTCCAGTTCATAAAATTACAGGTAATTTAGTGTACAGTGCAATAGATCAAATGCAAATAGTATATAATAAAGCAAATCAACACAAATATTAGAGACTGGATTTTATAGTACAATTCAATGCCTTATCAGACATTTAAAATATTACCCTTTTTTTTCCATGTATGTATTTCTTCTTATCAATACTTACCAGTGATTTGCATGTCACGGTTCTTTTTGATGAGTGGTTGAAAACAATGATTTTACTGTAACCTGCATTTCAGTCACTATGTAGTCTGCGAGCATCACACTTTGAGCTGTAGTGACAGCCATACAACTTATCAAGCTCTTTTTTCTTGTTTCACCTCAGTGGTAAATAACCACCTCTGTAAGTCTGACAATTTTTCGTGGGATTATTTATTTTTTTC
>NC_051405.1:24670907-24671006 GCF_015228065.2 Penaeus monodon
TAGCTATGGGTCTTGCTTTCCCAAATGTTAATATCTTACCCCTGATCACATAAGTTCTACAATCATTGAAGGTATTTCATTATCACATGCGCAGATGCA
>NC_051405.1:24671060-24672468 GCF_015228065.2 Penaeus monodon
TGAACCTTGATAACTATGAATAAAACTAATGAACTGCGTTTTTTATATGGGGTGGAGGCTGGGAAGCGACCCTACCAGTTGGTCCCTCGATGACTCCCCTTAAATAGGTCTGCGGGTTTCAGTCATAAAACTCTGAGAAAAACTTTTGATCCTCATCTTGTATGCTCAACTCACCGCCGCAACGACAATACTAGGACTTCCAGTGTCACTGTTGGGGTAAAAGATCCGTAGTAAAGACTAAATCCCTAACTTACTACTATAACCACCAAGACCGTTGTCCATCTGCCTCTACACTGAAATGCTGAAAAAAATGTTGAGGGCAATACCTTTGATAAGAAGCCAAGCTACAACAATAAAGACAGTATCGTTAGTGCCAAAACGACGGGAAATTTTAACATCAATGATCCTTAATGCCAACGTCAAGAATCCACATTCAATGAAAGGGCGCCAATTAGCTATTGTTGACCTCCCTTGCACGTGAACTTCCACAATTGCAGTTCGCTCCCGGAGGTAGAGATCATCATCAACCACAAGATGGGAGGGAATGTTCTCAATAGAAGACAGCGATTTGCAAGGGTTCCTTTATTACTGACAATTTTGTGTCAACAATGCTGATGTCATAATATTGTATTCTCGACAGACAAAACAGGCTTCTAATAAGTTTAACTTTCTTTCAAGTGGCTTTTGTACAGCTATTCACTGACCATTCATGCACAGGGGAAACTTTGGGCAGATTCTGCAAAGTGCAGGTACTGTACAGGTATTAAATTAGCTGTGTTCGTCCTAAGAGATCATTTTATTCACACACTGTATGGATTAAAGTCTTCCCAATATCTATATAATATGTGCGTGCTGCAGTAGGGGAAAAAGAAAGCTTGAGGCATCAGATCAGGTGAGCTCTTCTGTGCTACAAGTGACTGGCTTTTGGACAGGAACTCACTTTACATCCTCATGACAATATGGCAAATATATTGAGTTCGCATACCGCTTACCAGTTTTCTCACCTGGTAGGACACAGCCATTCATCGCTTTAGAGCGTCATCAGCTGCCCACAGAACCATAACGCGACCATGGAGACCGACTGGTATGGGTATGCCATAAGGAAATGTCCTTACGAGGTGTCAGTCGGGACAACCGTTACACACGAGAATCAACTAAAGAAAAAACTCTGCCAGGACCTGCTCTCTCGCAAGAGGTCCTTGGACCAGTTCCATTTTTCCAATTTTCCTTATATCATATGAGAGTGTTGAGAAAAAAAAATCAAACCAAATAATTCAATTGAATATGTAAACTTCAGCACCAAACTACAAGTAGGGAAATATCTGTATGCACACACAGAACCAGGGATAGAGCAATGCCCACCTAGCTAAAAATATCGGTAGCGGAAAAGTCCCCCTCCCCCCCCCCC
>NC_051405.1:24672485-24672932 GCF_015228065.2 Penaeus monodon
GTCCTGCTAACGGCTAGAAATGCATGAATGGAGTCGAATGGGATTCACGTTCATGGCTTCAGGTGCACGATTGAGGCTGCAAGAATGAAGAAGGTTGAGAACCACTAAAACCATGTCCTCCGATCTAAACATCAGTAGTTTTCTTGTGACTGCGAACGTCTTGTCGACTGGCCATGGGTTCCTGATTAGCTGATGGAGCGAAAAGAAAACTTACTCTAAGCAAGCATTACACTTACTCTCACCTACCAACCACTTGTTACTTAGAATTAATCCTTGAAGGTAATATATGCATTGAAGTGTAATAGTGTAAACCGGCATGACGGACCCAAGAAAATGACAAAGGTCTGGAAGGTCCGCAATGGATGTCAAAAATATAGTTGATCTCGACTGTGCATGACATGACAGTCGGGTAGAGTCTCTGTAAAAGGTCATTCTCAGTTTCCTCAT
>NC_051405.1:24673074-24673390 GCF_015228065.2 Penaeus monodon
TTTTTAATTTCCGAGACTCGACATGATCCGTAACCCCATTAATTTTCGGTATCTGCTGTGGAATCATGCAGAGAAGTCGCATGCGTACTGTGTAGCATTCGCTTTTCTCTGAATTAATTGGCTGGATTATTTTCTCTTCATCACAACGATCTCAGTAAGATCACGCAGTGTGTGTAAAGAATATGAAACTAAAATTGTACTTGAACCCTTACAAGATTCACTCATTATAAGCTCTTAATAGAGGGGTGTCTACATTTATGTTATCACATCGATACAGTAACTGCCACCTTAATATGTAGACCAGACGAACGCACGG
>NC_051405.1:24673613-24674824 GCF_015228065.2 Penaeus monodon
TGTATACAGAGTTACTATTACATGTAGCCGGTCTATTAATTTGTTCAATGACCATTTTTATACTTCATTTAGACCGATAAGGAAAAAAATAACCGTTCCCCGAGAATTTCCGTACCATGAAGTATTTTATGTAATATCGAATGGCACACCTGCTAAATGAGGCCTAAGTACCAAAACTCTCATGGCAGTAACACGTCACCATCACGTGACCCTCCCCTATACCAAAACACACGGAAAAACGGGTGTGTGAAGGGAGGAGGAGCTAATCGAACGGCAGTAAAAATACATTCCATACCACCTCATCCCCTTGCTTTTCGTCATGAGGTCATGATGGCCTCAGGAGAACAGATAATGAAAACTTGGTAAAGGACAGTGAGAGGGAGGGAGGGAACCAAAGGTATTGGGGTGCACTTACCGTGCGAAATACATACATGTTTATGATTCATTTTTTTCCAACGCTTTCTTCGAAAGTGCGAGAGAGAGGTAACAACGCATCAGAGAACTAAATCTGTATTAAGTACCTGGGCGTATTTACAAAGTTACATACAGAATACAACATATACAAGTCTTGCATTAAGAACAAAAACATTTACAAAACTACACACAAAATAAAACATACAAGTCCTTCACTCGAACGCCTCCTCCACACCAAGGCCCATATAAGACCTTGGTTCACATCCTGCCCCGGGCCCGTCGTCGGCCACGGCCTTCGGTAGGGTAACGGGGAGGGGGAACCCAAGGAAAGTCAGAGAAGTGATGGTCCAGGTTACCAGGTCAAGCGAGCGCAGGTCAGCGAGCGACGAGACGAAGCTACAGACTTGGTGAGCGTGTGACGAGCTAAAACAATCGGCATCCCCTCTTAAGCTAACCCTTCGCGAATCTCATTGACTGAACTGAACTCAACCCTACCACCAGGGACATTTCCTATGGGGCATGGGAAGGGATCAGGGACTGATACAAGTGCGAGGACCCCATTCCCCGTGGATGAGGAACAGATAAGCTCTGAGCAGCCACCGAACATAGTTATGGTGGCGGCCATCCACAAGCATTGCTGGGGAGAATACGGGAAAGAGGTTTCTAGACATTGCACAGGACAACGTGGCAAAATATTTTATTTATAAAGTTCTTCAAGACGATAAGCGTGATTTTTTTTTTTTTAACTTCCTCGTTGCCCATGCTTCTTTGCGTGTACTCCTGTTGTTGCACAATCA
>NC_051405.1:24676302-24676769 GCF_015228065.2 Penaeus monodon
GAAGATAATTATTAATCAATAATTCACCTAGCTTCTGACGCATAAAATTTGAATAGCCAGGAAAGTATATAATACGCTCCCAGATATTTCCGAAAAGCAATCGGACGAGCCCTGTTTACAAGCATCAATATGGCGTTTCTTCCGTAGAACCGGGTTGCGTAACGGTTAGAATCGTGATTATGATTCCCTTTATTATATTACATTCACAAAATATATGACTTATGGACATTTATAATAAGATATATACATATTACGCTTATAAAAAAGTTAAAATTCAAGCTCTCAACCTTAAATAACCGAAAATACATCTACGCAAATCTACATGTTTCAAATCCCAGCAGTTTTCGCCGCAACGCAACCCGGATGATAGTGTTGTTGTCCATCGTAAGGTGAGTCTCACTCTAAACGCATTCATTTGAATTATAACTCACTTCTCGGGAACATACCGCAGAAAGCTCAAATAGGCT
>NC_051405.1:24678188-24679766 GCF_015228065.2 Penaeus monodon
TTGAAGATAATTATTAATCAATAATTCACCTAGCTTCTGACGCATAAAATTTGAATAGCCAGGAAAGTATATAATACGCTCCCAGATATTTCCGAAAAGCAATGGGACGAGCCCTGTTTACAAGCATCAATATGGCGTTTTCTTCCGTAGAACCGGGTTGCGTAACGGTTAGTAATCGTGATTATGATTCCCTTTATTATATTACATTCACAAAATATATGACTTATGGACATTTATAATAAGATATTATACATATTACGCTTATAAAAAGTTAAAATTCAAGCTCTCAACCTTAAATAAACCGAAAATACATCTACGCAAATCTACATGTTTCAAATCCCAGCAGTTTTCGCCGCAACGCAACCCGGATGATAGTGTTGTTGTCCATCGTAAGGTGAGTCTCACTCTAAACGCATTCATTTGAATTATAACTCACTTCTCGGGAAACATAACCCGCAGAAAGCTCAAATAGGCCTCGTCGCTCCCTAACCGCGCGAATGAAGGAATATAGCGAGTTGCAGAAGAGAGAGAGAGACGAGAATAGGTACGTGGTGTTGATCCCCCGCGGCGAAACCAAGCGATTACTCAAGCTCTGGGGAGAAACAGCTATTGGCGCTTTTATGGCCCATTCTCCCCTTAGTTCACAAAGGCGCGTGCTTTCTTCAACGTCGGGTTTAGCTTCTTAGTCAGGACTTCCCATGCCTGCGATAAGTGTGTTGGGTTTCGGCGTATGTCCGTTTGGGGAGGAAATTCGGATAGGCCTATGGTATTGTTAAAAGGGGGAAAAAATCCAGGCTTTGGGTCTAGGTATGATTAGCTTTTTTTTTCTTTCATTTCATTTTTGATTGATGATAAAGGACAAGATAGTGCATTGCATGTTTTTATTTTTGTGTGTGCATTATTTAGAGGCAAGTATTCACATTGAGAAAGATAACTGTAAGATGGAATGATGGATGATGTATTGATGATGAAATATATATTATTGTGGAATGTGGATCATGTGATTGGTCTCTCAGATTAGTTTGGTATATGCAAAAGAAAACCAAAAATTTTAATGATAAACATAATAGTAGTATTGATATAAATCTTTACTGCAGGGTATTTCAAGTTGAATGGGTCATTGTTTAAGTTCTAGGGCGGTGCTTTTTACGGGTTCCACTGTTTATCTTCTTAGATTTTTATTTTTATTTTTATTTGAAACTACACATTACTAACAAACTTGAGTTTATGCTACTGACTTGCATACCAATCACCAAGACTTTCTCACCTGTTGGTGCTCTGGTAAAGGTCAACCCACCTCAACCATACTAACAAGCTTTATGAATTTTTTGTCATTTTATCTAGTAAGGTTACCCAGGCAAGTTTTATGTTGCCAGAATTTTTGGTTCAAAAATTTGATAGTAAAGCTCACAAGCTGTAGCAGTCACTTCACACCACCACAATTAGTTTAGACTTAAGTGTATAGGCTTTACGTCAAAGACCACTAAGTTCCAAGTGGATTTGTATAGAACAGAACCAATATAAGTAATTGAGAGAAGTCCTCTTGAAAGTCTAAGTATTAGTAGTGCAATTTTGTAG
>NC_051405.1:24680145-24680249 GCF_015228065.2 Penaeus monodon
CTGGCAAGGCTATGTTAAAATTGACAATTAATTATATTTTATTCACTTTCATGTCTATTATTTGTTTCCTCACATCTTTTTAGTCCATAATTATGTCCCATAAT
>NC_051405.1:24680322-24680555 GCF_015228065.2 Penaeus monodon
GAGTACTATTAAGGTTGTAAGATGTATGATAATTAATAAAATTAATGGATTGGCTTTTCTAAGTTTAGCATTTATCATTTCAATCGATGTTATGATATTTTTAGAATCCAGGTTATTATAGATACTTTGGTCTTATCAGGGATGATGTTTCTCCATGGAGAACACTATGCATAGTGTGACCAATCTCAATCTCAAATCTCAAAGATAATGTGCAGGGTGCTGGTAAGCATATA
>NC_051405.1:24681572-24681680 GCF_015228065.2 Penaeus monodon
GTTCATATATATGTTAGAACCGTTTTTTGGAAAAAAGAATAATGTCTAGAGTTTTTTGTTGTCCTGTATGAATAATGGAGTACCTATTAAGTGTTTTGTATGTTAATA
>NC_051405.1:24683742-24684090 GCF_015228065.2 Penaeus monodon
TTTCCCTAAGTGTGTAAATTATGCAGTCCCGGAAGATGCGTACTTATTTCATTTCCTTCCAGGTATTTGTAATGGATCACTTTCTAAGCGGCCTGGACGCTGGACCGAGCCCATGGTATGCATCCCGTCCCCCTGTGTCTAGCCATGCCCATGAGTTTGCGATTGGCACGAGTAAGTCGGGAATTGAGTCTGTATCCTCATAACATGAGAAAGAATGGAATTAAAGCTGATGTGTTTATGTAATTAGTTCATTTACCAGATACCTGTCCCTGTTTTGTTGTATTTTGTATTTTTCTCTCACTATTTTTATAATGAATTCTCTCTGCACTTTTTCATTGATTTTTTTTT
>NC_051405.1:24684147-24685400 GCF_015228065.2 Penaeus monodon
CTTTTACCCCCCGGCCCCCGAAATTTGGTACTGTGAACTGGCGGTATTTAACTTACCACAGTGAGGTTATGCAGGAAAGTTTCTAGAGTGCTCCACCCCACTTCAAGTGTTGCATTGTTGCTGGCTATAGGGGCAGTCCTAAGACCAACAGACCAGTCAATGTAATAACCACTTGAAAATTGTAAAGCACTTGAAATTGAACTGTTATTGCTTTATGAACAGTTAAAATTGTCTAGCATAATCTTAGTATACTTGCTATATGTTTCCTTAAGTCCTTAATTAGAAAGCAAACAGAATGGTAAGAGCTACTGATGGCCTATAGTGTGATTCCACAGAGGATAACTCTGTACTATCAAATCACGGATGTGTAAGTTACATCAGAGGGCAGGGCAAAAGAAAATTCCTTGTTATACCCACTAAGAGAGGATATATTGGTTGTCTGTTTTATTCATATTCATATATGTATCATATAAAATATATGCTTACCTAACAAATTTCTCTAAATGGCAGAATGTACCTGTCAGTTGTTGTTTCACATATGATGATGCATTTTGATTCCATTGTTGATTATTTTACCTTTCTTTTTCAGGTTCTTTCCAGTTGATACCGATCACTGGGAGTAACAGCCACACTCCGAGTAGCCATACTTCATATAGTACAAGCAACACACTGAATTCTCACTCAGCCTTCAGATCTCCTGCAGACCCCAAGGTTAAGTCGGAGGTCAAAGATGATGATGATAGTCGGGAAAGTAAATCGCCAACGCCTTCAGTAGCCCTCACCCCTTTATCAACCAATATGGCTCACCATAGCCACAAGGCAAAAAACAGTAAGTTCTTTTTGCTATTGTATCAGAAGTTGAAGTAGCATGCCTTGAAAGTGTCTCAGGAAAGGTGTAGTCCAGGAAAATAGTTATATATATTAAAATTTTAGTCACTACACAGGTTGTATCCCGTCATATTTGATTCATATTGCTAGTTTACATTTCCTTTTTGTCTCTGTTTTCCTGTTCTCCTTTCAGTGTGATGGTTTTCCATTGGCCAAAGTTTTTTCTTTCTTTCCTTGTCCAGAGCTTCATGGTTCAATTTTGTTTGTTTATTTTTATTTTTCTTATAAAGGGGAAAATAGTAAGCCATGGTAGGCAGAATCTGCAGTAAAAAAAAACATTGAGACTGGATCAGATTTGTATTCCACTAATTTTGCACAATTAGAGAAGTTCTTGAATTTGCAAATTGTCTAAAACTGTTAATAGA
>NC_051405.1:24685566-24686793 GCF_015228065.2 Penaeus monodon
TAAAAACTGTTAATAGAAGTACTATCAGTTAAATGGTTTAGATTCATATTAAAGATAATCAATTGTCTTCTTGGTGTTTATATGATTGGAAAATGTAGATGTGTGCAAAGTTTACTTAATATTCAAATATTCATTGGGCATTACCCAGTGAAAAAAATATTTAGGTTTGCAAGACACCAGTTTAATTTTCATTTGATTTCAAACAGGTACCAATTTTTACATAACATATGATTTCCATTTTAGCACCTATCCTTATCAAGTCATTACTTGTTTAATTTGGACAGTCATTTGTATTAATGGTATATCATTTTTTTTATTTCTGTTTCTATCTTTCTTGTTCTTTGCACCTCTTTCATTCTTTAACATTCAATACATTTAATAGCTACAAGTCTCATATCGGTGCCATTCATTAGTGATGAATTTACATGTGTGTGTAAATTTGATATTCTGACTTTAAACAACTAATTTGTTATGTGTTAAGTTTAGATTCTGTAGATTTGTTTTTATGGTTAATTTTGGCATATATCTAGATACAATTAATAGGGAAGCTTGGACACTTTTGTTAATGTTGCTCATATTTGATTTCTATTTACATTGGTTTCCTTTTGTTAATATTGTGTGTAAACTACTGCACATTTGTATTCACAGAATGTCTATTAATAATTACAAAACTATACAGTTACTGTTGTTTCAAGACTTTTGTGTCTTTCAGGTGAGCGTTGGGACACCAAAAAGGTCTGTAATATCTGTGGGAAAGTTCTCTCACGTGGTGATAAACTGAAGAATCACATTCGGACACATACAAATAATTTTCCATTCCATTGTGATACTTGTGGCCAAGGATTTCTCCGTTCAGAAGGACTTCGGGTACACACGAGAATTCACACTGGAGAACGTCCATATATATGCATTGTTTGTGGTAAGGCATACACAAGGAAAGATAAGTTGACAAGACATGCTATAGTACACACAGGAGAAAGGCCTTTTGTCTGTCAACACTGTGGGAAGTCTTTTACTCGCAAGGATAAAATGCAGCGACATGAAATGATTCATAAAGTCGATAAGCCTTTCACATGTGTCCCTTGTAATGTAGAGTTTGTGAGACAAGAAACTTACAATGCCCATATGGAGAGGAAGCATCCTGAACGCCTCCCTTACACTGTAGTGCAACAGCCACGCGAAGGCAGCCCATCATATCATCCTCAAGGACTAAATCTTTCAAGCAAT
>NC_051405.1:24686872-24687232 GCF_015228065.2 Penaeus monodon
ACTCTGCTGGTGTTTCAAACCATAGTAGCTCTAACATTGGACATCACAGCACCGTCACTAATCTTCCAGGTGGTATTACACTCCCAGGGGGCTTAACCCTTCCATCCGGCATTACTCTCCCTGGAGGGTCCTCTATCCCTGGGAACCATGACATCCCAGGGGGCCTCACCATCCCCAGTAGTTCCTCAATCCCAGGTCTCGCATCGCACCCAAGTAGCCTTCTAAGTGGAAGTTCCCTGTTAGGTGGTCTGCATGGTATTAGTGGATCCAATGCTTCCTAAAGATGCCAGAATGCAGATATGTTAATTTGAGAAATGTTTGTATCAGTGTATATAACTTGAGTGTGCGTGGTTGTATGTT
>NC_051405.1:24687498-24688753 GCF_015228065.2 Penaeus monodon
AAGGATTGAATTTTTTAAATATAAGGCCATATTCACTCCAGTTTTAATATGAACATTTAAACTATTATTCATACCAAATTACAGTGGTTGGAATATTTTAATAATTCAGGTTTCTTGTATATCAAAAGATACAATAGTGAGTAGTAGAAGAAAGACTGATGAAAGTTAACAACTTAACTGTGGCATTTATTAATTACAAGGTGGTCTAGATAGCTGTATAAAGGTGTAAGATATGTAGTATGTATTATTTTTATCATTTGGACTTCAGAGAACTCTCATGCCATGTAAGAGGCATGCCGAAGGTTGAACACAGTTTTGGAGAATAGAACAAGAAGGAATAAGAAATTCAAAGATTTGGAATAGAATTGATGGAGAGGTCTCAGATAGGTTTGTGGGAATAGTGAAGAGGAAGGTGGATCAGAAAGCTCAGAGAAATTATGGGAAGGATGCATGGTTCCTGGGAATCTTAAGACAAGTCACTTTGGAGAAGGTGATAAAAGAATATTTCTATGTAAAAGGTATGCAAAAATATTACAGTAAGGATGGGAAGTGTTACTGAATGTAAAACCAAAAATAATGTTAAGTAATGTGACATCTAAAGTATTTTATCATCAGTGAAAAAAAAAGGTAAATTAGAATATTTTAAGAGTCAAAGAAGAGTAAATGAAAATTTTCAACATTATATCTGATGAATAGATGCACAAAATAAACACAAAATAACTAAAGTTCCATAGATCATACTGGGTATTGTCTTTGATCTCTGAATTATTATAGATTATATATATATTTTTAAAACCTCACTTAAGTTGATAGACAATTAGAAAAATATGACTTAGCCTTGTACTACTAAGAATGAAGAGTCCAGCGTCTGTTATCAAATAATTCCAGTTTTCATAAATTTGCATACTGGTAAAGGTTTGTATGCTAAATATTTATTTCCTATTGATAGACATTTTATATCTTTGATGATGTAACTAACACAAGATGTACAGTAATACTTGGTAACTCAAGATTATTGCATTAGTGTGAGATTGCATAAACTTAGAACTTTCAGTGAATGTTCAAAGTTTTAGTTATGAATGCATGATGTGAATATCAGGAATTCCCTTTTTTTATTCTAATAGTGTAAGAGTAATCTTGAATGAGGATGCAAACCTTCAAATGCCATAATCATTTTTAATTTGTGATTTTATGAAGTAGTATTTGTGAAAAGAGTTGAGAGGCCTAATGAACTTCCTATATTTTATACCCCATA
>NC_051405.1:24689052-24689391 GCF_015228065.2 Penaeus monodon
ATGTTTCCTGCCAGCTGTCCTAATGAATATCATCAATGCCATCATGTATTTTTCCAGCTATCCTTTATAAGACTTTATTTAAAGTATACAACATTTAACTGTGTGCTTTCGTATGATACAGGTCTCTTGTGGAATTCCACAAATGCCTGTATATCTCTAAACCTTGAATAAATGGCATTTAGATTAGGCATTGTCAAATTAAGGCTCTGAAGTTAATTTGTAGATACGGGAAGTAATTTGTACATAAATTTATATCATTATTTTGAACTACTGATGCTGTTGCCAAGTTTTGCTACTGTAGACCCTTCAAGAAGCAGTTTCCTGATTGGTATATATCAA
>NC_051405.1:24689430-24691033 GCF_015228065.2 Penaeus monodon
AACAGTGTATTTTCATTCACTGATTATTTTGCATGCAGTGAAATGTACACATGTTGGCATATGTTATGTTCACACATTTTGACAAGCCTTCATTTATTGGAATACATGCAGGTGCTGACTTTTATATGTTTTGTGAACATACTTTAATATGGTGATCACATCTGTTGACAGATTAATGAATTAATATCTTGACCAGAGCAGTATTGAAATGCTCACTTGGCTAGATGTGTTCATTATGTGCTGACATGTTTATAGATCTTTTCATGTGTTCTATCTTGTGTAGCTGACATCCACAGGTATTGATGTGTATGTTTGTTCTGACATGCTCTTGTGAATTAAAATGTACATATATGACAATTTAATTACAGGTCTTAATGTTTACATTTGTGCTGATATCTTCATATGTTCCCTTGTGATCATAAAAAGTTTTCAGCCCAAACTTGGCATTTGATTGATTCTTTTATGTACAACTATATTCTAACTGTTTAGATGTTTGTTCAGTTCTTCCCAGGCAAACTTAAATTATCACACCTTGTATGTAGGAGTGTAGGTCGACAGGGAAGTCTTATGCAAAGAACACAATCAGTAAAATGTTGGGTCTAGTGCCTGCTCTTTGTCTGGCCACATGTTTGTGGACAAACAAATTTATTTTTAAGGAAAACAGCATTTGCAAAACAGAATTATTTCATACTGTAAGATTTATGTGAAAAATGGAATTTCCTTTTGGATTAGTATACCAGTGCTATATTTTTTACTAAACTGTATAACCAGAATAGCGCTGCTGGAGGTCTACATCCTTGACCTCTCTCTTGATTTTAAGGACACTAGAACTAGTTAGAAATGATAACTTCTCATGTGGATTATCTTGTATATGAAACATTGTATAAACAAAATAAAATCAGGCCTACTTTTAGTTTCTTATTTTGCTCAAAAACGGTAAATTTTATTGATTAGGGTAGGGTTTCCAGAAAAAAAAAAACATTATCAAAAATTGCTGAAGCATCCATTGGGGCAAAATTTCTAAAGGCATCAATAAGCCTGTCCACACAAGTGGGCACAGCTGTTGGGTACAGGGGTGGGCATGAGTAGAGATGATGTCATAGGCAGGTAAACTCTTTGGTAAACAGGTAGTTTGTGCATTGTTTTCTTGCCTGTGATGTCACCTTTCCAGGTTCCTGCTGATCATGCCTGCTCATGTTTACAGGCCATTAGTTAGGATTTGAGAAACCTGTATGCCAAGTTCTTATAATTTAAGGAACTTTGCAATGAAATGCTTTTTATTGCTTTTGGGTAAATGTTCATGTGTTTGAAGGTTTAGCCATAAATATAAATATAGATCTTTCCAAGATGCAGGGTCTCAATCAATCAGTCAATCAAAAAAGTGATGAAAGAAAGATTTTAAGCATTAGCCTGATTAATGTCGGGTTCATGTATAAATGTCCACTTTTGAATTAACATTACTACCACTAATTTGAATCATTCTAGTCTGTAAAAAAATTTATTCTTGTCAGGCGATGTGCCTCTGTGAGGAGAGGAATCACGTAAAAATATTGTCATGGTCATTTAGTGGACACTGGAGCTATCCAAGTAATGGACTCATAGA
>NC_051405.1:24691515-24691953 GCF_015228065.2 Penaeus monodon
TGTGAAGATACCTTTCATACATTACTTACCAACCTTTTATGCATTATCTCCATTATAGGTTGCAGACACTTCGGTCACCATACACAGCAAATGTTTGAAGTTACTGACCTTTAGCCATAGGTAGAGTGGGCCATGAGTAGTGCACTAGCCCTTTCAATAGATAAAACTATTGTCACCTCCTACTTGTGTGATCCCAAATAGGATTTCCATCATACTCTTCATATCCTGCATTTTAAATGAAATGCTGAATCAGCTAGTAATTTTGTATTTACTATAACCATAAGTATGATCCCTTATGCATACAGATTGAAGAGAGAAAAAAAAAAAAAAAATCAAATTAGTTTTCATGACTGCTGCTCCAGTTTTCCTGAAAATAGTCACACACATTTGGTCATACTCTTCTTTATTCCACTTCAAACAACAACAATAATTAGATTT
>NC_051405.1:24694376-24694766 GCF_015228065.2 Penaeus monodon
TTAATAATAAGATTTGATATTTGAAATAATTAACTGTAATACAAATAACTGAATTTTGTATAAACTGCCTATATTTTCAATCATATTAAAGAAAACTTTTCCCACATAACTATGCAGTTTCTTCATACATGACAGTTGCCCAAATAAGAAAAACACAGATGTTTTATACAACTAAAGCAACCTAGATATACAAACTGTATCATTCTCAAAGACCAAAAATAAAACTGACTCAATAAAATGTATAATCAGACTACAACAACCAAAATTGTGAACTTCTATGTGGCTCATCATTTCAGTGTACATTCACAAATATAGCAGTAGAGAAACATAAAAATACATTTACATTTTTATTTTGATACAATAACTTATACAACAATATTGGTACAATCT
>NC_051405.1:24694807-24695374 GCF_015228065.2 Penaeus monodon
TTTTCAATGAATGGGAATGCCTTTCACCTTTATCAGTATATCTTCACAGCAGGTGATAGGCATTAACTGCAGAATCTAGGCAATAGCCAGTCCATTCTTATTTTGCCAAAACTCATTCTTTGATATCATTTCATAATTCTCATCATCAATGAATTAGTACATACTTTTGGCAACTTAGAAAAAAAAAATGTATGAAACCTCAACAGCAGTAGGGTAGGTAAATGGTTGATGCTACCATGTGTGATTCAGAGTTTTGTTTTTTGTATGTTTTATTTTTTGATGAAAATTGTTTTCTGAATGATGAAGTGGAAAAGGATGAGCACATTTAGTGTGGCATCATATCAATTAAGAGATGGTATATTCAAATAATAGCAGAATCTGCATAAGCCAATGATGATGGTTTGCCCTGTGAGTAAGAGCTGGATTCCTGGTAAATAAATGTAAAACTATTGTACATTTATTAGGAAACATTGCAGTGAATTAAAACCAAACCTTTATATATGAATCTGGTTAGATTTACTCGTAATAGTACAGATTCTGTTGTAGAAAGGACAGAAAGGGGGGGAA
>NC_051405.1:24696020-24696303 GCF_015228065.2 Penaeus monodon
CTAAAGGCAAGTGACTGAACACTAGGTGAAAGTTGATGCCACTGGTTGCATGGCTGGTACAAAATAGCATACCTGTTCTAACAGTGGAGCTCTACTTAATTTCCTGCTGTTAAGAAGTAACAGTCTTTACTATCAGCAGGATTAATGATCTATTGCAATATTTAGTAGATTTTTAGAAATATACATTTGTGCTGACATAAAAGTGTATGTGTGTATAATGCCAGGTAGAGGGTGGCAGTAGATGCTTTTGTACCCAAACTAATCAAGGCCTGAACAAATATTA
>NC_051405.1:24697171-24697805 GCF_015228065.2 Penaeus monodon
AGCAGCATTGAGTTAATGTTGACTGGTTATGAAAAGTAATTTTAATTTTTAAATATTTTTACCAGGACTCTCCATATATATATTTTTTTCTTGCTTTATTATAGTATTTACTTTGCATTTATCTAAAACTCAATAGACAGAGTAGAGAGATCAATAAATCAAATTAATTTTACATCTTATACAAACCTGTTTTATGTTATGAGCTAATAATATAAATATAACCTACATGACTTGACTTGAAACATCTTTGTCAAAAATTAAATTGTTATCACATCATTAATCTCGTATTTTGGCTTGCATGGCCATGACAGCAAAACCAAAAAATTATAATGAGAACAGAAACTTAGCTAGGTATGACCTCCCATAGCGTTTGCAGAGTATATCCATCCTTTAATTTCTCAATAGCAAGTCCTAACTCATTTGAGAAAACATTTTCACGATCACTGTGCCGTCCATCGGCAAGGTAAGCTGCCAGGACATCAGCAGAATCATTAATGGATTCGTCAATCTCTGCTTCCTCCATTTCTGGCAAATCCAAAGTCTCCTCCTCCCCTGCCGGCTGGAAATGTGGAATTATTACTAGTGAATCAGTGTTCTTTTCAGCATTATCTCTATCTGTAGGCAAAGGTGTACC
>NC_051405.1:24698418-24698984 GCF_015228065.2 Penaeus monodon
TTTTCAATCAGCCTTTATCAAACTGGTAAATTGATCATCTAAAATTATTCAAAATGCTGTATGTTGCCTGTGATCATACCTCCACTTTGCACTATTCCTCTGAGTTTGTATGCATAGATGGAAATTTAGACCCATAAAATATTTTGTGAATTGCACTGACAGCAAATATCTTCTATCAGTGACAAATAATAGAGCCACTTTTTGTTTCTGAAAATAATGCTAGTGACAAATACTATTCCTAGATGAAGTGCTATGGTTTATTTCTGAACAGAAAAGAATATATAAGCAGGAACTTGCGATTCACTCATACACTAAACACCCAACACTGAACTCTGACAAAAGGTTGAGGCATAGAACACCCAGACATACACACATGAAAAAATTTATTCATTACTTGACAAACTTGCGAGTTTCATAGGGAGTTTAGGAAGTCAAATAACGAAAATGATAAAAAAAATGCTTACTACTGATTTATTAGTCATGGCCTTGCTTTGAGGCACACATGAGGCACACTTTCTTGCAGCTTACAAAATCTCATTAGTAATACATGGCAAGACTTGTATTTT
>NC_051405.1:24699187-24699857 GCF_015228065.2 Penaeus monodon
AAAATACAAGTCTTGCCATGTATTACTAATGAGATTTTGTAAGCTGCAAGAAAGTGTGCCTCATGTGTGCCTCAAAGCAAGGCCATGACTAATAAATCAGTAGTAAGCATTTATTTTTTATCATTTTCGTTATTTGACTTCCTAAACTCCCTTATGAAACTCGCAAAGTTTGTCAAGTAATGAATAAATTTTTTTTCATGTGTGTATGTCTGGGTGTTTCTATTGCCTCAACCTTTTGCTCAGAGTTCAGTGTTGGGTGTTTAGTGTATTGAGTGAATCGCAAAGTTCCTGCTTCATATATTTCTTTTCATGTTCAGAAATAAACCATAGCACTTCATCTAGGAATATGTATTTGTCACCTAGCATATATTTTCAGAAACAAAAAGTGGCTCTATTATTTGTCACTGATAGAAGATATTTGCTGTCAGTGCAATTCACAAAATATTTTATGGGTCTAATATTCCATCTATGCATACAAACTCAGAGGGAATAGTGCAAAGTGGAGGTATGATCACAGGCAACATACAGCATTTTGAATAATTTTAGATGATCAATTTACCAGTTTGATAATATGGGTGAATAAAGTTTTGAAAAAGATAAGTGGCCCTAGAGTCAGGATCATGAAGAAAGGGCCAAATTCTTTTCACACATGCTCATATGCAGTCTTATG
>NC_051405.1:24699984-24700327 GCF_015228065.2 Penaeus monodon
TACAGCAGTAAAAAGACACTTATATGATGTCAAAGAAGTGCTTTATAAAATATGAGCACTGATTGGAGTCCAGAAGAAAAATGACCTTCATATGGCCTACTCTCGAGAACACTGCAGTGGTATGGATAATGGAATTCCCAATCACAGAGACAAATATTTAAAAATTCAAAGAATATGTTATTAAGGAATTATTACTCTGGAGGAAGAAAGAAGTAAACAACATGACTGTGTTATACAACAATACTATTAGACTAGGAAGAATTATTTAATTCAAAGAAGAAAAAGAGGTTGCAGTAATAAGGTAAAGGTAAAAATAGGCCATGCCAATATTAAGAAAATTATT
>NC_051405.1:24703460-24703548 GCF_015228065.2 Penaeus monodon
TTGAGGACAGTTGATGCTTGTCCTTTTCTAGTGATTTCGTACTTTGGTAGTCTTATTTAGGGGGGGGGGTGATTTTTTTTTACCTCAG
>NC_051405.1:24704173-24705306 GCF_015228065.2 Penaeus monodon
AGGCAACGGTAAACAAATTTGACCGTGTACTAAAAGGAACTTCAAGGCCACCTTTCAATGATACTCACACTTTCCTCAGTTTAATTTCCATGGAAATCGTGATTACATTTTGCACATAACAGAACATGATACAGGATTTTTAATGGAGAAGCAAATCCGTTAATCCGGGCAGCTACAAGAACGTCAACCCACATGTAAACAACAGACCCGCGAGGAACTCTCTGGAGAAAAGCTACCCTTCGGCAAAACGGAAAAATTATTAGTTTGTGGGGCAGAAAAAACAAAAGACATGGCGAAGAATTCGTCTTTGGTGATGCAAAATAACATCAAGAATAACTCTGAGGAACTGAAGGACTTCCTGAACGATCTGAATAACTGGGAAAAAGATATTAAGATTGTCGACACACAACTGGCAGGACAAGCTAAGGAAGAGAAGACAGACGTAAGTTCTATGATTTGTTTGTATTGTGTAGTTATAGTAAAGTCAGTTATCCAGAATCTTTATCCACTATCTTTGCAAACGGATATGTTTCAATTATATTTGCTCTGTTTCACCCAAATCTCACTGAAACTTGGTGTGATATCTGATGCAAAATCTACAATCTTTTGTCCTCTCAATAATGTCAGCTGATCGCCGAATCCCCTTTGTCTGTCGAGGCTCCAGAAAAGGCCAAGTAGCCACCATCACATATATTCGTATTAGCAAGGAGGCAATATATATGCCAGTCCTGTATTCTAGTTAAATTTCCCTGAAAGTTATAGTGATGAATGGTCTCTATTCTGAAGTCAAGTGCTGAAGGGCTGTAATACTATAATTCAAAATAAGTTGAATTGGCATTACACAAGTAGAAAGCAGAAAATACTGTCCTAAATAATGGTAACACCATTAGTTCCATTATTAAATATTTTACCTTGGAAACAGTAAGCTGAGATAAAACCTTAGTTTGAAATTGAGGTTTGATTTAAGCTTACTGTGCCCTAGGTAATAACATGCACATCCTTTAGGAAATGTAGTTATAGGCCTTATTGTTATTTGAGCCAACATTTACGTCTTGGTTGATTGACAACATACATATTATGTGATCTAGTGCTGGGACCTTATTAGATGACATCAGTGGAAGTCTTATTTGCAC
>NC_051405.1:24705331-24705927 GCF_015228065.2 Penaeus monodon
TTCATAGAGTGAACAGTAAAAGTGGAAGTGTTATTTGTTGGCGCATTTTTTTCTGTACAGTGATTATCCATTTTTCATTTAGTGAACATTTTTAACATGGACATGTATAAAGATACAAAAATATTGCTATGCATTTCACAATTTCCTCTGTTTTTTGACAGCCATGAATTAGCCCTGTGTATTGAAAGATACATTATGTAATATTTTGATACCCTTTCCTGTATACATTACATTATTCCTGTGGGCTTCATCACCAGGGTTTAAAGTTGTGTATGTAAATAGTTACAGAAAAACAGGAATATCACATTTGTATTTCAAATAATTTAATTGCTGATTTAGTTGTTACTCTTTGAAGAGAAGATACATTAGTGAAAACATGCACTGTCATTTATAAATTAGCAAGATTAATCAGTGCTTGAAAAAAGTAATGATATTTCATTTGTATAATGTACTTATTATTCATGTACCAGAGGAGATTCCAAATGTCTGGTGTATGGCTATATTTATGGGTAGATGGGTATTTTTTTCTTTACTATTTTGTATACTTTTGTGGTTCAGTAATTTTTACTGTAGAATGCATTTTTTAAGACAACAGG
>NC_051405.1:24705996-24706184 GCF_015228065.2 Penaeus monodon
TTTTATCCTATATACAGATATTGCTTTTGAATCTGTTCCAGCTTTTATGATATTAAAAAATAACAGATGATATCTTCAGTGGTTAGACATTTATAAAACTTGCTTGTCTCCTCCAGGTGGTACCTCCAGTACGATGCAAAACAAGCTACAGACTTCTATGTCAGATGCCCCCAGAAAGACAAGTGGTG
>NC_051405.1:24706462-24707113 GCF_015228065.2 Penaeus monodon
TTAGGTTTATGTTTCATTTCATAAAGGTAAACATTCTTCTTTCCAAATGATGATTATCAGTCCTGTGTTTTATAACAGGATAAGGCAATGGAGTCCTCAGATGAGGATGAAACAACGACTCCCACCACCAAAACTAACAACATGAAGCTCAGCAAGCAAGAACGAGCCACCGCCCTGAAAGAGGAGGTAAGTGTCGGTTATTTTACATCAGTTGGTTTGGATATGGAATCACAAAAAATTAAGCTTACTAACTGCCAAGCACTAATGTTACATGTCTGGGCAAAGAATGTCAGTAAGGCATCACAGATGGAATAAGATATGAAGTAAATGGAAGTTAATGTTGTCAATAGGATATAACTTTGAGCCAAATACATTTTTTCCCCCTTTTTTTTGTTGTCACATAAAAGAGGAAACACTCTAAAACTTGGTCTTTTATTTCAGGGTAACAAATGCTACAGTAGTGGACAGCTTGACAGTGCTATAGCCAAGTATACCCAGGCAATGGCATTGGATCCAAGCAACCCCATCTTGCCTGCAAACCGGCATGGCTTACATTAAGATAGAAAGTAAGTGGGTTTGGCATTTTTTCTTTCTTTTCTCACATTGTAAAGTAATAGGTACTAAAAGTAATCACAGAATCTAATAGATGCA
>NC_051405.1:24707824-24708128 GCF_015228065.2 Penaeus monodon
AAATTATTAAAATTATAATTTTTTTTTAAAAGAAAAAAAATTTTTAAAATTTTTCCTTAATTTTATTTTTTTAAATTTCCCTTTTACTTCTATTTTTTTTTCCCAATTTTTTCTATTTCTATCTCTTTTTCTTTTTTTTTTTTTTCCCCTTCTACTTTTTTTTTTTCCATATTTTCTTCTTTTTTTTTATCCCCTTTTTTTCTTTTCTCTATTTTCTTCCTTTTTTTGTAAATCTTTTTTATTCTATTTCTCTCTCTTCTTCTTGTATAGCTCTAATTATATTCTTTTAAATCTTCTTATATGA
>NC_051405.1:24708836-24709111 GCF_015228065.2 Penaeus monodon
AATTCTAAAAGGATGGGAAAGGATCACTCAAAAATGTACAAGAATTTATTGGGGTTGACTGAACTAAGGCCTCTAAGAAATTTCCATGAATTATTACACCAAGTGTGTAAAATGGAAGTCTTCCTCTTTTTACAAATACCTGTTCTAAAATAGTAAGAAAATGGCACTAATTTAAAAAAATTATAACTGAATAGTCTTGCATTGTGGCAAACCTCTAAGTGCACTTCTTAAAACAAATTTATTGCATTCCTAAAGAGGAAAATTAAAAGAAAGAT
>NC_051405.1:24709160-24710024 GCF_015228065.2 Penaeus monodon
GAATGTGAGGGAATTTCCATATCATGGTATGTATAGACTGATAAATTATCTAATGCTAATGATTCATGCACATAGCCGAGTTATTTTGATGTAAAATAAACATCTCTAGTTTCTCAGTTACTATTTGGTACCACATGCCAAGGCAAATGATCCATTCAAAAATGGAAAGTTTGAAGAGAATCTTACATTATTTTCTTTCAGTTCAACTTCTTCCCTTCTTTCTTTTGCCTGCCTAAGTTCTTATTAAAATAATTATCTATATTACCAGCAAAACCAAGTATTCAACCCTAAGTTATAGAAGTAAATGCTCTGTTTTGGCAAAAATACAATAGAAATTCTGATTTACATGTCTTTAAGAGCACTGTGTGGGATGAGTCAGTATTAGTTAACATTACTATATGGAATTCTTAAATGAGTTCTTAAAGCTAATCACTTGATTATACTTGGAAAATATCACTGACCTATATTTTTATGTAAAAGATAAATTCACCTGGACATATTAAAAACATTTGAAGTATCAACTACGTATAATCCTAACAAGGCCAAACAACTAAGCCATCACAGTATACTCGATACGTGACCTATCTGATACGATCCCATGTCACTTCACGATAAACATGAAATCTAAAATAACATTAGATCAAACAGGCAATGCATAAACAGTACACACAATTTGGTATCTTTATAGAGTCAAAATGGGTTATTAAATATATAATTGTGTGTAGAACATTGGGCAATTTATTACTAATGTATAATATAAAAACTGAATATCAGTCTGGCTTGAAGATTCAACTCCTAAAGATTTCCTACCATTTCATTTTGCTTTATATTGATTCTTATTTATTTAAGTATGTTTGAGAGAGA
>NC_051405.1:24711233-24711574 GCF_015228065.2 Penaeus monodon
AAATTTTTTTATAGGCCTAATATAATTTCCAAACAATCACATCATGAAGGTGAAAGTTATAGCAATTACTGAAATTGACTTTTTGACCAAAAATATAAAATTCATGACATATCCTGGGGATATGTTGTGCTTCTCAACTAGAATTACTGTCTACACAAATTAAAAATCCATAAATGAACATATTCCTACACACACAAACAATTTTACATTTAGATTTTATTACTTAGTGAATGTACATCTTTTACGTCTAATTCTTTGTATCACTTAAAAAACATTAATATTACCCTTGCAAGTACAAGTGTTAGTATAAAGCAAAATGCAAAGCACTAGCGATAAGTGGC
>NC_051405.1:24711604-24712550 GCF_015228065.2 Penaeus monodon
CACTGGGAGAGTTCATTCAAATGTGGAACCAGGGAGTAATATAATTTGCAATTTCATTGATGTGATCAATTTTGTTCTGAAGTATCTTTCTTTTTTCATTCTACACACACACAATACTGAATCTCCCAGCTTATGACTCCTCCCTCAAAAATATATAGGTATCTAAATCCTTTTTTCTTCTGTATAACAAACATATCTCACTCTCAATTCTGAAAAAACTCTCCCTTTTACCATCACTTTCACAAAGCTTTGCAAAGAGCAATACAGCCATGTTATTCACTATTTCTTCAACATACAGTGCTCCCAGTGTTGTAATACACCGGTCAGTACAATTTCAGATGAGCATAATACTGTACTTTACACTGAAGAAAACAACTGTACAGTGGAATTTACACAGGTGTAAAACAGCACTATTCGGGAAGACAGATCTTTCACATGAAAATCCTTTATTAATTTAATCTCTGATGAAACTATGATTATATATACATAAAAAAGAATTGAAGTAAAAGAGAATAACAACTTCCATAATGACTATGTAAGACTCTCCTACGAGGCTCTGACACCAACACCAAATGCTACGAACATTCCTGGAGGAGGTGTTGCCTACCTGGTCAGCATCGACCAGTAAAAATGCCCGGGGGATTGAGTTCAAAGCAAGAGAGTCCTGCAAAATAGACTCGTGTGTGAAAGTCTATCATTCCAACTGGCATGAAGTGTAGTTGAACTGTCTTGATTTTCTATGAACACAATCATAAACTGGTTGCAAACGTCTATTTCATCAGTGGAAGGGAAAACGAAGATATTTCAGTTGATAACAATACACAATGCACGATCAACCCCTCATGGACAACAGAGAATATTATCACAAGAAGGACCTTCGCTAATATGAGTCAAAGAAACAGAAGCCCCAAATTAAAAAATCTAGTGATTATTCTAATCTTAGCCT
>NC_051405.1:24712596-24712773 GCF_015228065.2 Penaeus monodon
AGAAATTAAAAAATGAAGAGATGTCTCAGACTGTCTCAAAAGTCTAATAACAACTCTGGTAACATATCTTGTTCAACAGCTACAATCAGCAAAACAGAAATATATGAAGTAAATTAGCAACTCCTTCACCATTACAAATGGAGCATACATTCTACAAATTTACAGGGATAACCAGTA
>NC_051405.1:24712970-24713189 GCF_015228065.2 Penaeus monodon
GGTAAGCAGGCACATTATATGAGGTGCAACTCTGTGTATCAGCCTACATAAAGCCTTAAAAGAGCCAGTCAGAGTAATGCTTCTACGTCCACATGTATAAGGAAATACATGAAGCTCAAATATCTAATGTAAAGACAATAATACAATGCAAGAACTGATGGAGTAAATCCATAAGGGGTCAATTTGCAAGATTTAGGAAATTTAAATAATGACAGTAAG
>NC_051405.1:24713314-24713915 GCF_015228065.2 Penaeus monodon
GAAATACTTTCCTTACCTTGTCATGAAGAACAAATTCTATGCCGAAGACTGGACACTGTGAATACACATTGTACAGTGACGATAACTCCTTGTGTACTTCATGAAGCTTTTCAACAGGGTCGATTCTGAAGCCAAGCACATAACCTCCACTGGCTTCTGTGCTTTCAACCACCAGTGCCATGCCAAACTTGGATTCACGGACTTTTACCTATTTCAAGTTATTAAAATGAACGTAAGACTTCCATGATCATGTATATATATATTACATGGTGAATCGCAATCTTTCTGCAGGTAGTCTCTCTTTTTTTTGTCTTATTATTTCAGTTTAATTTAAAACAATTACGCCAGCTTAAGACCATCATGTAACTTACGGATGCTATCTGTAGATATGGCAGAGATATGTTGAACAGTTCATTCATGTTTGCAAACCAAACTAGGCGTACATTTGTAATGATAAATGTACCAAGATTTCCCTGTAGAGAAAATACATGAATATACTGAAAATTCTTATCAGTATCTTTTTCCCTAAAAACTTCCATTCCTAATATACAGTAAACATCTGATTCACAGTCCTATTAGAACACTACACGTACATATTCAA
>NC_051405.1:24713940-24714213 GCF_015228065.2 Penaeus monodon
CACAAAATAGATACACATCTCAAATAAGAAAAACATACAATTATCCCATGACTGAAAAAAATTACCTGATCACTGGACAGATTCCAAACTCCATTCACACGAGAAAATATTTGTTCCTGAGGCAATATTCTCAGCTGTTTGTTCTGAATAATAGCACCTCTCAGTTTTAACTCACGGTACATCTTTGAAGAATTATAAGCCCTGAAAAGTATTTCAGTTTAAGAATAGCATAGAGGACAAGCTTATTTTCTGTTCTCTAGATATATAAAGTTT
>NC_051405.1:24714266-24714354 GCF_015228065.2 Penaeus monodon
GACTTGCTTCCTATGGGAGTGATATGTAAAATATATAATGCCATATGAATTTTTTTTTGAATTTCTTGCCATTTTCTTTAAAAGACAG
>NC_051405.1:24714443-24715016 GCF_015228065.2 Penaeus monodon
GTGCAACAGCTTTCAAGTTAATGCATTTATCTACTCTGATAATATACTCACTTATACACCCCAATAACTGAGGTGAAAAGCCTTGCTGTTGATGGGATGAGATTTGTGAAGATAAATTCAAACCTGGTGCTATTTGCTTTAGTTAAAATATATAAAGCTTCTGTTAAACCTCTAAGTTTCTGAAAACATAAAATAACAAAATTAATAAAATTCAGCTGATAATGTGTATCTCACAGGATATAGAAGGCACTGATAATTAGTCCATGAAACAATAGGAAAGTTATAACTCAAAACCAGGAAATTGTCTTAATTGAGTAGTGCAAATATACAATTCATACGTTAGCAATTCCAACTCATTTTTTCTCTTTTTAAAAATTTTGATATACTCTTATTTGTAATATGCCATACATTAATCATCCTCCAAATATTTTCCTTTTTAATACATTAAGCATGAGACAGTGAAGGATATACTTACTGAATTTACAGTCTTTGTCGTTATATTTATGATGCAGTTGTAACCAACAGCTGTGAATTAAATAGTACAAAATCTAGTTAAAGTATGCCCAGTCACTC
>NC_051405.1:24715355-24715444 GCF_015228065.2 Penaeus monodon
GTTTAAAAATATAAACATCTGATATTTAAATGGCAAAACTGTGTCAGTAAAAATAATAAAGAGGGGTATACTACACTAATCATCCACTG
>NC_051405.1:24717578-24718269 GCF_015228065.2 Penaeus monodon
AAATAATTTTCCTTTCTTACAAGAGGCTAAGCTATTCAATGACTTACACAGAGAAACTCTTGGCATGCTGTGTGAATGCCATATTAAGCGCAGATTTGTGATAATCAGCCTCCCTCTGTCACCTGAGTTTCCTTTGGTATCTTCAACAGAGTCTAGTTTATCTATTACCTTCTCCCCAGATCTCATTTTCATTTGCCTGAAAAAGAGTGAAAAGCTATATATCATTACTTATCATATTGCTTAATTCCTTCATGAAAACTGTAAATTTCCAAGGACTTCATATTACTAATTACAGCTGTCTTTTCAACTGATAATACATTTTAAAGGTGCAATAACAATGATTATATATTTCTGGATATTGCAATTCTTACAGTATCATTTAAATCTTTTTATGTGTGTTTTTGTCTATCAAGTTTTGCTGGACTTCAAAACGTACCAGATCAAATTGTTTTCGTTTGTTAATAATACAATGAAATATTGATAACACTAATACTAAAAACTATACTGCTGTTAAAACTATCTTTAAACATTATATTTTTCTTTCGGTTTACTTACTGGGGACTAATATCAAAGCGAACATCTCTGTCTTCCCACAACATCGCGCCTCTGAACCTGTTTCGTTTACATTCCAGACAGTCCGTTGCCATGGTAACCTTCCCGCTCGGTTTACGAGCTGTCGCTAATACATGTG
>NC_051405.1:24719725-24720092 GCF_015228065.2 Penaeus monodon
AATTTACTATTTGATCCTTTCTCTGTAATTATCAATACGTAAGATTACCTTATAGTTCATTAATATTATAACTCACCAGTGAGAATAACAGCTGTTAATAGTTTCGACAAACAAATACACTCAGTGATAATAGTAGCCTACTTCACTAATGTAGTCATTATGAATATCCAATAAAGAATGTTATGTTGTTTTCATTCATACAAGTATTTTCGTTTACCTTACTTAATCTATGGCAAATTAACAATTACAATTCACAAGCAGTTAAAAGACCAGGATAATGTATTAAAAACTTTCTTCCAGCATGAAATATTGTTTTTAAGGTGAAAATTGTCAGACATATGTAATTTGTACTTGAACCTGTGATTAC
>NC_051405.1:24720134-24720642 GCF_015228065.2 Penaeus monodon
CATGATCAACTGTAATTCTTTAGATTTAGGGTTATTTTAATACTTAGGGATGATACAAAGAATAGAAAATCTGTGTTTATACCTAGCATACAACTGTAAATATGCAAAAAATTATAGAGATAATCACTATTTCAAGACTAAAATAAGTTCCTTAGCATCTCTTTCATCATAATTTGGAATTTTAGGCCTCTTGAGAAACTTCCTTCTCTGGTATGCAACCTTCATATATGATATTCTGACTTCAATGCCCCTCGCTGCTCGGTAGTCACCAGCAGCATAAGGCTAAGAGATTTTAGCTCTAAGTATGCCTATACTGGAGAAAAAGACCTAAAGAAAAAATAAAGACTAGTAATGTTGCATCTTTTTTTACTGCAGTTTAAAAAGGATCACAAATAAAACAAAATGAAACTTGTAAAATACTTATTTAATAAAAAATTTTAAGTTACACCAAAAATCAGCAGAAATCATCTGTATACAAAAATTACACAATATAAATAACTGCTATATC
>NC_051405.1:24720693-24721258 GCF_015228065.2 Penaeus monodon
TGTAATACCACATGATTTACGAGAAATTACAAAAACACTCTTCATTTTACGATGAGTCCATGAACTGAATTTCTGTCAAAATCAAAATTGTTTTTGGGAGTGGCTTTGGTTGTGGAGACAAGACCTTCATGACTTTGAGGTCTTCATCAACGTCAAGTCTGAGGAAGAGAAATAGTACTGGATTATTACTGCCAAAATGTAAATGCACAATAACAGAAAAACCTAAATATAACACATCTAGAAATAAATCATTATTATGTATTAGCATTGTTATCCTTATGATTTTCTCCTACATGCACGCACATATTAATAATGACAAAAATATATGCCTGGTAATTTGGAAATACTTTCTAACATTATCAGAATCCAAAATCATAATTCAAGCTTACACGCAAATAAATCCAGCGACATTGGAGGTCAAGAGGTCCTCGGGTTCTGTTGCAAGACTTACAGCCAACATGTGATGCTTTAACTTTACACCTGTTTAAAGAAAAAGAAAAAGAAATGTATGTGCAGCAGAATTCAATTTTTTCCAATCCATGTGCTATTTTGTCACTGAATTTGA
>NC_051405.1:24721315-24721512 GCF_015228065.2 Penaeus monodon
ACTGCATGAACTGCAAACATAAATAGAGTTTCTTTATCTTACTTACAATTGTCATTCTCTAACCATTTTCCAAGAAATATTCTGGGGAAACAGTTATCATACATAAATTGTTACTAAGAGTGATGGTTGTGAAAAGGGGCAGAACTAATCATTGTGTTTAGCCATTGAGAATGTGCCATGATATCCCAGAAATTCAA
>NC_051405.1:24721656-24721780 GCF_015228065.2 Penaeus monodon
ATCTTTTTTCAGTATCTTAGAATTTAATAAGTAGTTATCCTGTTTCGTATCTTTCAAAAGCAATTTACTAACATGACCTTTCTGAGTTACTTTTTTCCAATATTTGTTTTACACACTGAACCAC
>NC_051405.1:24721864-24722234 GCF_015228065.2 Penaeus monodon
TTTTTTATTTTTTCAAAACTAGATCTCACAAAAGTTGCAATCACATATACAAAATAAAATTTAAGTCACCACTTACTAGGCTCTACAGGCACAAGTTTGGTCATGTGATCATCCACCTTCATATCAGCAGGCATGCAGGAATCTGGGAGGGCTGGAGCACCAATCTTGTATATCTGGAGCGTGCTCATCTTCACCTCAAAACTGTGTGGGTGGTACTTGGTGCGCAGTCCATAGTAGTATTCTCTGATGCGGTCATCACGAGCAGATGCCCTCATGGATTGAGTTCTCTCTACCACCTGTGTTAATACAAGGGAATGAATGAATGGAAATATAAAAGATCTTGTGACTCTGTGCTATACTTGGTGAGATT
>NC_051405.1:24722332-24722439 GCF_015228065.2 Penaeus monodon
CATGGCGACAACACTTTTACTTGGAGACAAAGTCACAGCTGAACATACATAATTTTTTGTAATACTCTCATACTTGTGTGGCAAATAGGTAAGGTCAGGTAGGCCAA
>NC_051405.1:24724834-24726408 GCF_015228065.2 Penaeus monodon
TTTTATATATGCAACACTGGCATCAAAACTACACTGGACAGTGTTTGCAGTACATACACTCCCAGCATTAATGTGTTAAGTATGAGAAAGTACATGTTAAAAAATATTCACAGTCTATCAAACATAATTCATTGGTACAATAATAAAAAATGTTGATATGACTGTTTCAATGGGGAATACCTAAACTTTATCTAATGTAATCTATATCCTCAGACTTACAACACATCACTGTATGGACAAACAACGAAAGTCACATTGAATCAAAATACTAATGAAGTCTAAAGAAAATAGTGTTGGACTTACACCTCCACTCTTGGGCAAGAAAACAACCCTAATGAAGGGAATATCTCTGACGAGTTCATTATATAGTCTCTCCTGGTCAAGGACAATGATCACGTCAACCTCAAAGGCCTGCGCAACATGTGTCAGACTCTTGTAACCTTCATTTTTAATCCAGCCACATGTGTTGATAACCACCCCTGAGGCAGCAACTGCAAGGGAAAAAAAATCACTTGTCAAAATTTGCAAGGGAAATATAACTAAGCACATCAAATAAAATGCACAGAAAGAAAAGAAAAAAGTTAACACCCAGTAAAACCATGATGAATATCCCCACTCACCTTTTCTATTGCCAACCATCTTATCTTGAATGGTGGCAGCCATGCGTGAGACAAGGATGTTGTACAGAGTCATGTTGGATGCAGGACTCAGGTGCCCAAAGTTGTACACAAGAGGAGCCTCCTGAGAAAAGCCTTCCCCAACATCAGCAGCTCTCTCAACAAGCAGTGCACCTTGAAAATAGACCAACAGTTATGACACTTCTCATAAATGTAAATGAACTTACAATATAGCACAATATCTTTTATTACATATGTATAAGGACATTAATTACTATATGTAACAAATAATCATCATGATCAGTAACATATACCTATAGTTCCTGGAATTGCAATGGATCCTTGTCCAATATCCAAATCTACAAAGATGGGCCGACGTCCCATCCGCACAGCATAGTTGAGGAGAATTCTGCACAGAGTTGACTTTCCTACATCTCCTGGACCAACAACCATGGTTACTGGTCCTCTGGTATCCTCTCCTCGGCTAAGACCTTCATCTGCATGCCTGCGCAACCGCTCCAAGCATGCATGTGTATTAAGGTACATAACCTAATCAGAAGCAAATGAGATGATTAGGTTATCTCTTATAGATGTGCCAACAAAATTAATGTATGTGATTTTGTTATTATGGTAAGAAATTAACAGTAATAAAGGAAAAGTAAACAAATGTTGAATCATCAGTATATAAATTTCTTACCATTGGGGTTTCCTTTGCCACATATGTTCCCTCTGTTGGGCCAGACAGCTTGAGAACACAGCCATGCCAGGTGAACACTGCTACTTTTGCTCCAGGGAAGAAGGTGTACGGCTTATCTGGTGCTAGTTCTGTGCCAAACACTTCAGCTTTGCCATTTACCAACTGTCCAGGATATGCTTAGATTTAAACTTGTCTTCATTAAAGAAGAATATGTGTAACATGATGTTAAAAACTTCACAACATTACAGAATTCTAAATGT
>NC_051405.1:24726481-24729885 GCF_015228065.2 Penaeus monodon
TTCAAATGCACTACAAAACAGAGGAACTTTAGACATTAGGATAGTGTCTGTCAGAATGTTGCATGTCAACCTTTCCTAAGAATTTTTTAAAGTGAAGATTCAAGAATATGAGAAAAATCAATTGATGAACTTGACTAATTAATTCATCAAAAAAAATAAAAAAGAATATTACAAATAATCTGGTGAGAGAAATCAATTGAATAAATAAAATAAAATGGTCTCAAATGTCCACATTTTTTGTTAGTCAATAATTCTAAAATACAAGCATCTGCATTATATTTACAGGGAATACCTTCCTCAAATAGTACACAGTAACATTTAATAAAATACTAATGCATTGTTTCTAAAGTTATAAAACATAATAACTAGCATACCTATCCACTCCTAATTAGATATGAACAAAATAATTCAAAGCATTGCAAGAACTCTAAAGTCAATCCATGTACAATACATAAGTATTATATACCATATATAAAAAATATAGAAAAAAAAGTAAAATACATCTAACTGTTATAGCTATTTACATCATTCATATATCCTAATTATCAATAATAATAATGAAAATAAGAAACAATGGTAAAAGACTTATATTTGTGGTCAATTAATAACAAAATGAAAAGAACAAAAATTAATGAAAGTCATTGTTTACAGTACTAACAATAAGATAAAAAAGAGACAATAAGTGCAACAACATTAACTGTCCTTCTATGCTCAGACTTACTGTGAGATCAACTGTATCCTGCTTGCCCTCAACCTCAAACCTGAGTTCGCTGTCTGGGTCCAAACGGAACTCCTTTTCAGACATTTTGCATCCACTGTATACCTGTTGTGAGAGTTAAAAGTCAATGAAATTTAATTCCTTAATCCTACTGATGTGGCTAAAATGAAAAAGAAGCTAATAATATCAACTGTAAAAGAAATTTCCTACATATTCAAAATATCTGATGAGAGGGCTGATACATGGGAGGTCATAAGATAAAGATAATTTACCAATGAATCATAGCATCTTCAAAATTGGTTTAGCAAAGACCTGATATTATGAAAGTCAGTCTAATAACATAATCAATCTTCTACCAAAGTATATTTATTTTCATAGTTTATGGAAAATTTGTATTTCTGAGGAAGGTTATTTGTGTATACATTTTGCTGAAGTAATTCTCAAACATTTTACTAGAAAATCAATGTTAGACTTTAAATTATGGAAACATAATATGCATTTGTTCAAACTTACAGTCAATATGCCTAAACCACTTACATTCTTGCAAAACACAACTTGTAAACCTCCTTGGTAATATTATAATAAAGAACAAATCTATGACCTAACTTGGCAGAATACATGTCATGGAGATTTGTTAGTGTTTGCCAGCCTACAACAGGCTAAAGATTGGGTCACTGTTGACAATATGCCACTGTTTGAAAGTCGCGACAGGTATCTTGTATACATTTACCAAGCACTATTTGGAAGCTGCTGCAGGCATTTTCAAAACATTTACCAATCTCATTTGAAAACCATTGCTAGAGTTTTCGAAATGGTAATTTTCCGGAAAAAGTACGGATGGCCATTTCGTACGAAATATATATTTTTCTAGTTGATTTCGTTATGTTACGCACGTTTTCAACCATCATTTCAACCGCAAACCACCTTTCCTATGAGTTTTTCAACATCACGATCACAGCCGTCAAGCACGCATTTCACATTTAAGGTTTCCTTGCTTATTTCTCTTAACAGGGGGCTTTGCTCCCTATAACTCATATGCAAGATAGTCCAAACAATAAAATTCGAAGTTAATTCAACATTGGAAGCAGTTTAGACATTAGGAATAAGCTTTACACGATTTTCAGCAGGTCCATACAAGACGTAACGTGAATCGTGGTTGACTAGAATCAAGGTCTGGCGCATAATTACCGTGTTTCTTCGGGAATCTTTAATTTTATTGTTATAAAAAACACTTACGCACTTATCTGTCAATGTTTCAGTATCAATACATACCTTTTCTAGGATTTTCAATGATAAACCGAAGGAAAGAGGCGATAGCTGTGCCTTTACAACATTTGTTTTGTTTTGGTACAAATTTCGGATATGTATCTTTCGATTATATTCCTGTATTTAGGTATTGAATCATCATATTAATAAAGAAAATTATACGCTTAGTTCCACAGAATTTCATGTACAAAAACTGTTCTATATTACCAACAAGATTTCTTCAGAATATATTTCAGCGAGGGACGTAACCCCATTATTAGTTCATACATAATTAGCGAAAAAAATCATACATCCACCTTTATAAAGTACAAACATCAATAAAGCCTTAGTGTATAAGCTCCGTGGGCACACAAATGAAAGTCTGATGCAAGAAAACGTTGTGACAGAGTGGAGGAGAGCGCGATTGCAAAGGCGCACTCCCCAACCCAGTCCTTCGTCAGCAGTTGCGAAGTGAAGAGCGTTCTAGGGAAAGCTGCCGAATTTCTTCACTGGAAACCCCGTCTTGCTCTCTTCCATGATTCCTCCTTCGTTATAGCGACGGTGGGTCATCATGGACTTCAGTTACCTGCTGGAACTGGCCAAGGACAACGACCAGAACAACAAGAAAGAGGTGAGATAAGGGCGATTTCGGGGATGAGGTCGGGCATGGCTCTCGCGAGAACCTATTTTTATTTAATGCACTTTCGCCCCACGACTGTTGCAGTGGGACGCCCTCTCGCTCCATACCCGGAGAATGGGCGTGCGGGCGGGTGTTTGGACGTCCCAGCAGGGTTTTATGACAGGAGGAAAGCTAGGGTGTTGAATAGGGCCCAGGGCTGTATAGAAAGGGGTTAATATAGAAAAGGTGACCCTATTTACACAGGCGTACAGGTCATCGGTTGCTTTTGAGCTGTTTTATTAAATGTGTAATGTTTTCACTTGATATAGTGTGTTATAAATGTCAGCTTAGCTACAGTTAGATTTATCTGGAAAAATCTATAAGCTCTTTTCAATTTTTGACATGTAATTTTTTGTTTGTTTGTTACACAATTCTGCATCTTTTTCGTTATGAGTTCTGCATCTGCATTGGAACATATCGTTAGATTCTTCATCAGAAATAATGATAATGAGTTTTGTGATAGGGCAATGACCCATATGTTGCTTTATTTGATTCATCACCATAATCACAGGTTTAGTCATACACGGAACAAATGTAAAACGCATATGAAACTGAAAGAGTAATCAGTTTTCTTTTGTTGCAAGGATGTTAAAAATGTAAAAGAGAATAACATTTATAGATTTAAAAAGGAAACTGCAGTTCTTCACTGTAACAATGACCATCATGTGTATAGCTGACAGATCCCTTATCGTAATCCACTTCATTTTGTTAGCTTTTGATGAATGCTGACAGTTTGCAGATTACAGTGATTGTTGGACTGTA
>NC_051405.1:24729914-24730186 GCF_015228065.2 Penaeus monodon
CCAGTAAGAGTTTAGCAGAAGAAAAATATCTCGGAAATCATCAGTCTGTCAGTTCGGTTTTCTGTTCACCTTGTCTTACGTACATGTTTTAATCTGTAATTTGACAAATATTGAGGGCATTGAGATTGACCCGTGAGAAGATCAGTGAAAGTTTCTTCGGGCATCAAAGAAAAATGTGAAATACAATTAAGCACTTGTTATGAGATTTGTTGACTTTGCAATATCTATACAAATAATCATGCGTGAACTTTAAGGCTTGGTTATATGGAAAA
>NC_051405.1:24732376-24732840 GCF_015228065.2 Penaeus monodon
CACATATACATATGTACATAGATAGTTATGTAAATACATATGAGTAGAATCTGTATCATTGTAAGAGGTGGAAATGTGAATGTTAACAAAATAGGGTGCACTGAATTAAAGCTGAAGTTTTCTTCCTCTATCTCCCCAGATTTCTGTAAGTAGGTTCTCTACAAAGGTCTCAGCGGCAAAGAAGCTCGACCGACCATCCCCAAAGGTAGGGGCTATTAAGGCACTGCTAGAAAAAAAGGAAGAGAAGAAACGGAAGCAAAATGAGGAATTCAAAAAGAAGAGAGATGTAAGTAGATGAAAGAGTGAAGTAAGAGAGTAGCTGTTATTTTGCTGATTTATTTTTTTTTCTTTGAATAGGTTATTTAGTTTTCACATATATGTCATATATATTAAAAGGGTAAACCACTGATTAAAAAAAAAAAAAAATCCTGAAACTGCCAAAAATAAGGAGTCACAGTACAGTC
>NC_051405.1:24733296-24734937 GCF_015228065.2 Penaeus monodon
CTGTAGGAGAAAAATAGCTATTGTGAAATAATTGCCTCTTGACTTGTGGTTTGCATTTTACTTAAATTGCTTCTTTTTACAGAACTTGCTTGCTCTTCGGGCACAAGACAGAAAAGCCAACAAACGTGTCAATGCTATGATCAACAGAACTAAAGGTGCTTGCAAAGCAGTGCTGGATGATGCAAAGGTATGAACAGGGTACTGAGGAATGGTTGGAACCTTGATTTAAGAGATGTATAAAAGCATATCCATTGCATTTTTTGTTCATGGTTCAAGTAGGAGCATGTACCAGTTAGTAAAATGTAAGGTATTGGTGTTTTTGTATAGAGTATTTATATTATATTTTCCCTCTGCACATCTGCTCTATGTTGAATTTGCTAGTAATATTACATCCTGTGAATTTCAGACACTTGGATTAATTAATTAAAGCTAACATAAAAGGAAACAGAAAGGTTGAAAGTGTAAAACTTCTAAGACACAGATATTTCAGGACTATTTATTTCTGATTGGCAAATTGGAATCATTATTTCTAATGAAGCCACATATGTGCCCAATTTTTTTGATATGAGATCTTTAATTTTTATTTTCTACAGGATATTACAACTGCTCGTGGGGAGGAGCAATGCGACGAGGATGACTATGGTTACGAGTCTGCTATGAGCCAGCAGATCTTCAGCAAGCTAGCTGACCGTTATGCCAACATGCCTGAGGATGACAAGTTGAAGTTTGTTAAGAGATCCAAAGGGAGCATTGATGATATTAAGGTAAAGTTGTTGATTGCATCTTTAAAAATTGTTGTGCATAAGAGAAATACCAGTAAGAAATTCTTGGTTATTGCTACCTTTATTTTGTTCCTTATAAATGGTTTAAGCTTTGTTAAAAAGCTATTTTGCTAATATGGAAAGAGAGTGAAGGAGTACATTTACTGTATTTGAGAATAAGGTTAGATAATGCCCAGCCTAACCTTTTTCAAACCACTTGACATTTAAAAGTTTTTGAATTATAAATGTACCTAGAACAAAGTTACCAAAATCAATACACTGTACCTCCAAGTGTAATACACAGTCTGGATGTAATATGATGCTGATACACAAATGTATAGGTTAGAATTAGTTCATGAGTTTCACATTGTAGAAAGTGAAAAATAATATGCAAAATTTATGATAGTAATTTATGGATTTTTTCTTTCTTTCTTTTTCTTACCAAATCATTAAAGGATTATTTTTGACAAGTGCTAATAGATTTGTATGATTTATCAGTTCTCCATAATATTTGGAAATTTGTAGTACAAATTTAGTTACAGGAGACTCCCATACTTCAGTGCACTGGTTCTGTAATGTAATATTCACAAGGATAAATGCTGGAAAAAATCTTATCCTTTTCCACATAGATATACATCACAATATTTAATAATTTATTTAAAAAAGTTAACAGAAATATAAGAAGTTTACTAGTCAAGTTGTATTCTGGAGCAGGATCCCAATACCATTGTAATAGCAATATAATTGCGCAAGATAGAATTACTATGAGTTCTCCCCAGTGCTAATTTGTGTCTTTTGTTTGTTGAGTGAGCTAGGTGCTAAGTACAGAGTCCTACTGTTTATTGGGTAAGGGTATATTGGAATATTGGAAAAAACATAA
>NC_051405.1:24735148-24735641 GCF_015228065.2 Penaeus monodon
TCATAGTAACTACTATTAGCATGGACATAAGACACTTTACAGATTAAATAATAAACACAAGGGATTAACCCAGGAGATGAGAAGTAGTCTTTCCTCATCTGACCTAGATAATCACTAGGTGGAAAGTAGAAAAGCACTTCTCCAAGTCTTCCTTTGTTAATATCTGCAGATTAAGTGTTGACTGGGCATTGGTTTTGGTTGGTCAAACTGATATATTATGCCAATAGTTCTGGGATAACCAGTGGCAAATTCAATAAAAGTGGTAGAAAAATAAAATAAAATAAAGAGAAGAAGGCTTCATTTACATTAACTAAAGAAGCTACTGAGGTTGTTAATTACCAAAGTATACTGCTGGTTCACTACACTTTCGATTGGGATACTGTGTTGTAATTTTAGCAGGACTTTTCAGAAGTTTATCTTATCATTTCAATGGACAGGACTTAACAAAATTACTATTTTCTTGTGTCTACAGAGTCGAGTCATCAATAGTCTT
>NC_051405.1:24735696-24735857 GCF_015228065.2 Penaeus monodon
ATGCTGATGACGAGGATGGATTTATTAATGATGGGGATGCATATGATGACTTCCCTTCTACGTCAGATTCTAAGAAGTCCAGCTCATGTTCAGGAGCAAAAGTCCCAGTCAATATCAACTTAACAAACTACAAAAGTGACAAATATAACAATTTCAAGTAT
>NC_051405.1:24735938-24736097 GCF_015228065.2 Penaeus monodon
AGCAAGGCCAAAGCAGCACCTCCACCGATGAGCTTTGAGGAGTTGCTGAAAGTGGCCCAGAAAAAACAGACTCTGCCAGGTGGCAAAACGGAAGAAGAGGCCAAGAAAAAAGTTAAGGAGCAAGAGAAAAAGAAGGACATAGATCGGCCACTCACTGCC
>NC_051405.1:24736146-24736982 GCF_015228065.2 Penaeus monodon
TGGGCAAGTTGCCTCCAGAGAAGAAGGAACCAGAGAAGTCCAAGGAGAAGGGACAGAAGAATGAGCCAAGTAGTCAGGAAGAGAAAGCAAAGAAGGATGGCGAAAAGATGGTTGGGAAGAATAAGCCTCCAAGTAAACTGCAACAGGCACTGGAGAAACCAAAGCCTGAACCCAAAGTGATTGACAGAAGTAAGTACTTTGCAGTTCCAGCAGGGGCCAAACCACGAGAACTTCCTCAAAGCAGGGACTCAAAGCCTTCCCAGAATTCTAAACAGATGCCTTCCAAGTCCCAAGACAGCCGAGCAGTCTCAGCCAATGATGGCAGACAGCAGAAAAACAGAGAGTTTCCTCCGAGAGACCTCAAGCCCCAAAAGTCCCGAGATTTCCCACCAAAAGACAAAGGACGTCCATTCCCTCCCCCAGACTTGCATCGACGACAACCCCCTGGTCCATCGCTCAAGAGAGGTCGAATTGAGAGTGATTCTGAAGAGGAGTATGACTCAGAAATGGATGATTTCATTGATGATGGGGAAGAAGAATTGGATTACTCAAATGAAATCAAGAAGATGTTTGGATATGATAAGAGCAGATATATGTGGGTATCATTTGTTTCACTTGTACATTTTTCCATGATGCTTAGCTTTTAAGAAACTGACAGTTTTTTCTTTTTTACTTTGCACTTATATGTAGAGATAGTTATTTCTCTTTTATTATTAGATATAAAATGTGATACTTAATATGGAAAGAGACACTGGATATTTTTTAAAGATTATTTTGAAACACAACTTATTCATTTTCATAGTTTTTCTGCTATTTTTTGAGGCACGAGATATTTG
>NC_051405.1:24737083-24737379 GCF_015228065.2 Penaeus monodon
GCCATATCCAGTGGGTTAATATAAGTTGTATGTTGTTTGATATTCTGTACTTATTTTATAATTTTTGTTGTCCATTCATTTGACAGTGTACGGCTTTGCTCTCCCTGACAGTGTTGCATTAGAAAAGACAATGTTCGGTTATTGTATTAGTGTTATTTGTACTTATGGTTTCGCCTTGTACCCCCTCACAGGGATGAAGAGGATGACTGTGACGATATGGAGGCCTCATTCTCTCAGATGCAGAAAGAGGAGCGTATTTCTGCTAAAATTGGTCTCATGGAAGATCTGGAGGACAT
>NC_051405.1:24737437-24737825 GCF_015228065.2 Penaeus monodon
GGTAGATGAGGCCCATGCATGAATGGAAACCCAGAGGCAAGAGAGAAATTGAGAAGTAGATGAAAAAAGCTCTTGAATCCATCTGTACATAATTTTTATGATACACCTGTGCCAGTAATGAATTTTATATGTATATACTTGCCATAGTTTAACTTCCCTCACCAGGATATACCATACTGCCAGAGTGGATCGCGGGACTCAAAGACTGATGATGAATGATGGGCTGTTGTTGGTCAATTCCAATGGAATATTTGTTTTATTATTAAGGTTTTTCTTTTTACACAGTATATATGAGTATTATTTTCTGATGTCTCTGCCATTATTTTTACTAGCTGCTATTTCTGAGTTTATTATCATTATCCTTTTTTTCTATGGTAGCTTCATTTCA
>NC_051405.1:24737989-24738414 GCF_015228065.2 Penaeus monodon
GAAATTGGGTTTTGGATTCAGAAAATGTGTATTACACTATGCTGAATTTTGACCTTCATGAATACCTCTTCCCCTCCCTGTTTTCAATGAAATTGTGTTTATTAAATAGTATATACCATTACTTGATGTACCATAGTTCTTAGTTATTATATGAAATGTTTAGCATAGTGTGATAACATTTGTTGCAAGCAGGTTAGAAATGTTCCTTGAGAATAGGTGGAGAACTTGAGATCCAAATAATCCACAGTTATTCAAGCTAATGGTGTTGCTTCCATTTTGTTGTTTTCCTTTTTATGATTTTTTTCCCCAGTAATTTAGCACAATTGGTTAAGGGGATAGTGAATATTTGTTTTATTTTTATCTTTACATGCTTATGTTGAGTATTTTATAAATGACATACCTGGTTCTTTGTAACAAAATTAGGG
>NC_051405.1:24738443-24739077 GCF_015228065.2 Penaeus monodon
CTAATCCGTAGACAGTCATAAGTTACTGCTTCCTCTCATGATATCTGGGTGTGATAGATGGAGCCTGAAAAAATCCTAAATCCTGGCAAAGCTAGGATTAAAAGTTTCCTAGGTAAGCTGTCATACTCATCCAAGATGGGGGAAAATGACACTAAATGAGAGTAAAATGAGATATTTTACATTTTTGCTTCAGCTCTTTGTGGCTTCGTGTTACAAAATTTCCCAAGATCTGTTGTTTTCTTTTCTTGTAGTTACTCTGTTGTTTCTGTAAGGAATTATTAATGGCAAAACAGACCACTCTTGTTCTGTAGATAGTCTTGACCATGTTATACAGTGTTGGATAGAGATGTCAGAAATGGAAGCTTTTAGTTGTTATTGACAGGATATGTCATAAAGAACTGAACTTTTATCATTTCTCTGCAGAAAGTTCCTTTTGTTAACATTGATGGAGGATGAAAGTTTACAACAGGGGATATAACATTTATTGTATAAGGTTAATGAAGATAATGGCATATTATCTAGAAAGTATGCAAACTATTGTAATGATTTATGTCATATATGTTTTAGTTAAGCAGAACACTGCACTTTCAAGGAATCACACACAAAATAAAAGGATTTAATTAACTAGAGAGAG
>NC_051405.1:24739955-24740506 GCF_015228065.2 Penaeus monodon
ACTAGAGAGAGAGTGTATTATAGAAAACACTTCCACATTTCATGGATATTTGAGAAATCTTTTCCAAGGGCAAAATTATATTATTTTTTAACTTTGGTTCACATATGAACCAAAATATTCATGTATCAGAAAGCCTACAGATTTCCAGATTAGAAAAAAATGGTCTTTCTAACTGCACTGTATAACTGGAGCATAAATTTGCACCTATAAATACTTTCTAAATGGTGGTTTGACCCTTTTTTATGACATGATAAAAAATAAGACAAATCATTAGAAAAAAAAAATTATTGTTGTGTTTGTGGTCTTTATTATTTGTCTTCACAAACTATATGTTGTGAGGGACGTGCACTTAACTATAGTCAAAGTCCTGTAGTTAGCTTTGCAATTTATTTTCTTTGTTTTGTACATATTTTTATCGATTTGTATTTTGATAATCTTTTCTTGCTTATAGTAGTTTGTAGGAACTTTATTATGTTGCATAAGATGGAAATCCTTTGTTGGCTCTTATTACTGCATATGTGATGTGAAATTGAAAGGAATATGAGAGAAGG
>NC_051405.1:24740523-24741146 GCF_015228065.2 Penaeus monodon
TCTAAACAGATATTCATAGTGGACTGGGAGGTAAGTTAATAAGTTTTTAGATACTTATTTTCACCTTTTCCTTGCAGAGGGATCAAACATACAACCTTTCGTGGGTATTGTGATTACAAGATAATCAGTTTATTGAAAGAAAGGAAGCCAGGATTTTTTTTTTTTTTTAAGTTTTGCTTCAGATGTTAAGGAAATAGGTAATTGGAGTTGCATTTTCTTCTTGACAGCTCCGATCAGATGGTTTATTTATTATGTTTTCTGTGAAAACGTTATTCTTTATACTGCTCTTCAAGTGTACAATATGTCCAAATGTTATGTATTATTATTATTTGTTTTAGAGAAAAAATATAATGTGATTGTTGTTTATTTAAGATTTGATTGCAGAGGTTTATATTTAACCATTGGTATGTTGATTTGTGTTGAATACAGCTCTATGATAAAGTTCTACAGCTTTACTAAGCCAAGAGCTTTGATGATGTATATTTTGGTGTAAACAGTAATGATTACGCCTAAGGATCTGAAAGAATATTAACTTGTATAGACATGCATATGGCCTTAATGAATTACAAAGAATGTTTCTCATGGATTAACAAAAAATGTTTGAAATACATGTAGTTAGTGAG
>NC_051405.1:24741229-24741899 GCF_015228065.2 Penaeus monodon
AAAATACAAGTCTTGCCATGTATTACTAATGAGATTTTGTAAGCTGCAAGAAAGTGTGCCTCATGTGTGCCTCAAAGCAAGGCCATGACTAATAAATCAGTAGTAAGCATTTATTTTTTATCATTTTCGTTATTTGACTTCCTAAACTCCCTTATGAAACTCGCAAAGTTTGTCAAGTAATGAATAAATTTTTTTTCATGTGTGTATGTCTGGGTGTTTCTATTGCCTCAACCTTTTGCTCAGAGTTCAGTGTTGGGTGTTTTAGTGTATTGAGTGAATCGCAAAGTTCCTGCTTCATATATTTCTTTTCATGTTCAGAAATAAACCATAGCACTTCATCTAGGAATATGTATTTGTCACCTAGCATATATTTTCAGAAACAAAAAGTGGCTCTATTATTTGTCACTGATAGAAGATATTTGCTGTCAGTGCAATTCACAAAATATTTTATGGTCTAATATTCCATCTATGCATACCAAACTCAGAGGGAATAGTGCAAAGTGGAGGTATGATCACAGGCAACATACAGCATTTTGAATAATTTAGATGATCAATTTACCAGTTTGATAATATGGGTGAATAAAGTTTTGAAAAAGATAAGTGGCCCTAGAGTCAGGATCATGAAGAAAGGGCCAAATTCTTTTCACACATGCTCATATGCAGTCTTATG
>NC_051405.1:24742026-24742369 GCF_015228065.2 Penaeus monodon
TACAGCAGTAAAAAGACACTTATATGATGTCAAAGAAGTGCTTTATAAAATATGAGCACTGATTGGAGTCCAGAAGAAAAATGACCTTCATATGGCCTACTCTCGAGAACACTGCAGTGGTATGGATAATGGAATTCCCAATCACAGAGACAAATATTTAAAAATTCAAAGAATATGTTATTAAGGAATTATTACTCTGGAGGAAGAAAGAAGTAAACAACATGACTGTGTTATACAACAATACTATTAGACTAGGAAGAATTATTTAATTCAAAGAAGAAAAAGAGGTTGCAGTAATAAGGTAAAGGTAAAAATAGGCCATGCCAATATTAAGAAAATTATT
>NC_051405.1:24745553-24745641 GCF_015228065.2 Penaeus monodon
TTGAGGACAGTTGATGCTTGTCCTTTTCTAGTGATTTCGTACTTTGGTAGTCTTATTTAGGGGGGGGGGTGATTTTTTTTTACCTCAG
>NC_051405.1:24746276-24747366 GCF_015228065.2 Penaeus monodon
GCAACCGTAAACAAATTGACCGCGTACTAAAGGAACTTCAAAGGCCACCTTCAATGAACTACACTTTCCTCAGTTTTAATTCATGAAATCGGATAACATTTGCACGAACGAAATGATACAGATTTTAATGGAGAACAAATCCGTTAATCCGGGCAGCTAAAGAAAGTCAACACATATGATAAAAACAGATGCCGCGAGGAAACTCTCTGGAGAAAGCTAACCTCGAAAAACGAAAAATGATTTAGTTTTGTGGGGCAGAAAAACACAAAAGGACTGGCGAATAATTCGTCTTTGTGATCACCCAAAATACTCAAGAAACTCTGAGGAACTGAATGCTCCTGAACGATCTGAATAACTGTGAAAAGATATCGAATTTGTCGACCCAAACTGGCAGACAAGCTAAGAAGAGAAGACAGACGTAAGTTTATGATTGTTGTATTGTGTAGTTATAGTAAAGTAGTATCCAGAATCTTTATCAATATCTTGCAACGGATATGTTTTCAATTATATTTTCTTGTTTCACCCAAATAACATGAAAACTTGGTGTGATATCTATGGCAAACACATTTTTGCCTTCATAATGTCAGCTGATTTGCGAATACCTTTGCTGTCGAGGCTCCATAAAGGCCAAGTAGCCACCATCACATATATTCGTATTAGCAAGGAGGCAATATATATGCCAGTCCTGTATTCTAGTTAAATTTCCCTGAAAGTTATAGTGATGAATGGTCTCTATTCTGAAGTCAAGTGCTGAAGGGCTGTAATACTATAATTCAAAATAAGTTGAATTGGCATTACACAAGTAGAAAGCAGAAAATACTGTCCTAAATAATGGTAACACCATTAGTTCCATTATTAAATATTTTACCTTGGAAACAGTAAGCTGAGATAAAACCTTAGTTTGAAATTGAGGTTTGATTTAAGCTTACTGTGCCCTAGGTAATAACATGCACATCCTTTAGGAAATGTAGTTATAGGCCTTATTGTTATTTGAGCCAACATTTACGTCTTGGTTGATTGACAACATACATATTATGTGATCTAGTGCTGGGACCTTATTAGATGACATCAGTGGAAGTCTTATTTGCAC
>NC_051405.1:24747391-24747987 GCF_015228065.2 Penaeus monodon
TTCATAGAGTGAACAGTAAAAGTGGAAGTGTTATTTGTTGGCGCATTTTTTTCTGTACAGTGATTATCCATTTTTCATTTAGTGAACATTTTTAACATGGACATGTATAAAGATACAAAAATATTGCTATGCATTTCACAATTTCCTCTGTTTTTTGACAGCCATGAATTAGCCCTGTGTATTGAAAGATACATTATGTAATATTTTGATACCCTTTCCTGTATACATTACATTATTCCTGTGGGCTTCATCACCAGGGTTTAAAGTTGTGTATGTAAATAGTTACAGAAAAACAGGAATATCACATTTGTATTTCAAATAATTTAATTGCTGATTTAGTTGTTACTCTTTGAAGAGAAGATACATTAGTGAAAACATGCACTGTCATTTATAAATTAGCAAGATTAATCAGTGCTTGAAAAAAGTAATGATATTTCATTTGTATAATGTACTTATTATTCATGTACCAGAGGAGATTCCAAATGTCTGGTGTATGGCTATATTTATGGGTAGATGGGTATTTTTTTCTTTACTATTTTGTATACTTTTGTGGTTCAGTAATTTTTACTGTAGAATGCATTTTTTAAGACAACAGG
>NC_051405.1:24748056-24748245 GCF_015228065.2 Penaeus monodon
TTTTATCCTATATACAGATATTGCTTTTGAATCTGTTCCAGCTTTTATGATATTAAAAAATAACAGATGATATCTTCAGTGGTTAGACATTTATAAAACTTGCTTGTCTCCTCCAGGTGGTACCTCCAGTACGATGCAAAAACAAGCTACAGACTTCTATGTCAGATGCCCCCAGAAAGACAAGTGGTG
>NC_051405.1:24748525-24750301 GCF_015228065.2 Penaeus monodon
TTAGGTTTATGTTTCATTTCATAAAGGTAAACATTCTTCTTTCCAAATGATGATTATCAGTCCTGTGTTTTATAACAGGATAAGGCAATGGAGTCCTCAGATGAGGATGAAACAACGACTCCCACCACCAAAACTAACAACATGAAGCTCAGCAAGCAAGAACGAGCCACCGCCCTGAAAGAGGAGGTAAGTGTCGGTTATTTTACATCAGTTGGTTTGGATATGGAATCACAAAAAATTAAGCTTACTAACTGCCAAGCACTAATGTTACATGTCTGGGCAAAGAATGTCAGTAAGGCATCACAGATGGAATAAGATATGAAGTAAATGGAAGTTAATGTTGTCAATAGGATATAACTTTGAGCCAAATACATTTTTTCCCCCTTTTTTTTGTTGTCACATAAAAGAGGAAACACTCTAAAACTTGGTCTTTTATTTCAGGGTAACAAATGCTACAGTAGTGGACAGCTTGACAGTGCTATAGCCAAGTATACCCAGGCAATGGCATTGGATCCAAGCAACCCCATCTTGCCTGCAAACCGAGCAATGGCTTACATTAAGATAGAAAAGTAAGTGGGTTTGGCATTTTTTCTTTCTTTTCTCACATTGTAAAGTAATATGGTACAAAGTAAAAGTAAATCACAGAATCTATAGATTGGAGATGCAGTTGTAAAAAGCTTAAAATGCTTTGAGTGAAGTATAGGGTGTTTAGAACGTATCATAACTTTCACTGAAAGTAACAGCTTAGCAAACCAGTGTGATGATTTTAAAATCAACTTGGTTATTGTTGGACAACAATCTGGTTGTAATAATATATTTTGATATAATTAAGGTTTGTTCATTATTTCTATATTGCAGGTATGCTGCCGCTGAGGCTGACTGCAATAAGTGCATAAAGTTAGATCCAAAATACATTAAGGCTTACTTAAGAAGAGGAACTTCTCGGATAAAGCTAGCAAAACCAGAGGCAGCAAGGGAAGACTTCCAGAAGGTGAGATGGGGAAGTGTCTTGTAGTGTAGAATCAACATTTTGATTTTGTTTTTGCATCATATATTGGCTCGTTGATAGTTTGTACATAGTAATCCCTTAAATATATAAACTTCAAATATTTTTTGTTGCTTGGTAACTTTATTGGCAATTATATCACATGTGTTAACAGAGCACATTTTGCCTCTGCAATGTTATTAGTAAAATGAATGAATGAATGATTATTTATGTTCTAAATTGTTGTTCTATCATTTTCTGAAATTTTTGTCTTACAATTTGACTACAGTTTATAAGTTGAAGAAAGGTTGGTGAGCAAGTTGCTGGGCAATTATTTTTCCTCTTGTTCTTAAATTTGGTTCATGTCACCAGGTGCTGGGACTAGAACCATGGAACAAAGAAGCCAAAAAGGAATTAGAGAAGCTAAACAAATTCCTTGCCGGTGAGAAGAAAGACCAGGTATTAGACAAGGACAAGAAAGAGACCGGGAGGGACAACAACACAAAGGATGCTAAACCACAGAGAGCATCAGAAGATAAGGAAAAGATGACACCCTCAGACGCATCCAAGACCCGCAAGGAGAGCATCGATGCAAAAGAGACGCCAGGCATGGGGAGTGGATCCAGCAGCCAAGGGAATAAAACAAAGGCAAAGAAGATTAAGATAGAGGAAGTTGGTTTTGTGAATGAAGATAAAAGCTCCAGAGATCCAGATGTTGTTACCCCCATTGAAAAGCCACCGCACCTGAGGTCCATGGTGAGTCAATTTCCGATGATATTTTGTCTTAGGGA
>NC_051405.1:24750407-24750557 GCF_015228065.2 Penaeus monodon
CTCTTCATTTTGCCTGAAGCTCAGATGAAATTGCATTGATTAATTAAGAGAATGAATTAGATAAATATACTTCAAGTTGGAAGAAATTATGATGTAGATAGTAATGTAAGTTTTTTAATGCATTCTGTAATTCACTGGACGTGTTTGGTA
>NC_051405.1:24750847-24751114 GCF_015228065.2 Penaeus monodon
ATAACACCACTTTAATTTTTGTGTGTTCCTTATTTTTACAGAAACCTCTGAAGAGAATATCAGTGATAGATGTACCTACATGTGATGCCATTGGAAAGTTAACCACAGAGGAAACGGACAAACAAGATAAACAAAATAGTTCTGCAAAAGTGAAGCCAAAAATCACCAGTGTGGATAAGTCCCAGGTCATTAAAGAGTTATGATAATGGTGTTTGTAAACTTAATAGTTGGACGATATACTCTCATGATGTACAGGCATTGATGATA
>NC_051405.1:24751501-24751779 GCF_015228065.2 Penaeus monodon
GACAAGTACAGAAATAACTGCAAAATATTTACTTCTCATATATTCCCCCCAGACTGCAGAAAAGACTGCCTCCTTCAGTGCCATTCCTCTTCCACCGAGGACCTCACATCAGTTTTCCCAGGACTGGTTGAGACTCTCTGCTCATCTGACTCGTGCTATTGAGTATTTGAAGGTTTGTGTCATACCCCATTTTTACCTTTGTGTGTCATATAAGATCTAACTTTTCTCTTTCTTTGTGCCATACAAGTTCTTCCTTTTTGTGTATATTCTAAATTATA
>NC_051405.1:24753226-24754323 GCF_015228065.2 Penaeus monodon
AAAATTATGTCAGGGAGTCGCAGATGTATTGGAGGTTAAGAGGGGGTCATGAGTATAAAAATGATGAATATACATGAATGATGACTAATCTTCATTGTGAGGTAATATTAGATACATTAAAATGCATGTTATGAACCAACAGACAATTCCCCCTTCGTTTTTCAACAATGTGGACTTGGACACTGATGTGCTGGTTGATGTATTAAGAGCATTGTCATCGGAAAATGTTGCACCCATAGAGGCAGCATCGTATTTAACAGCCCTAGCGAAGTCCAATGAGTTTGCAGTGAACATCATGTTTTTGGATAGTGAACAGAAGAAAGGTCAGTAGCACAGACTTTCTCAGAGAGAGCTCGTAGTAATAGGCACAGGTAGCCTAAGTACAGCTTGTGCATAAAGTGTTTTTTGTGTTGTTTCTTGAGTTTTTTGTGGTTCTTTTCCATAGAGCCTCTTTGTAGATCCCATATTTACAGATTTGGTCACTAATCTTTGTGTACTGACATAGTTACCAGAGTCCTTCAGTTTTATTTTCAGCATCCATGCCTGTAAAGCATTTGGTTAAAAAAAATGAACCAGATTTACCAGTTTTTAAGAACAAAACTATGTTTATATTACTTTTATGATCTCTTTTTCTCTACTTTCAGTTCTTCATAATTTGATAACGAAGTGCAAGGAGGAGGAGAAATATTCTAAAGAGATTAAAGACATAGAAAAACTTTTACTATAGCCTGTACCTCAGCCAGTATGGCCTTTTATATATGCATTACTTAATATTGGCATGTATCCCATCTTTATAATAAAGTCCAGTTTCATTACTTTGTGTTTTATTACAGTCATTGTATAATAAATAAAAAAGTGTTTTCATGCTGTAGTGTAGTTCCAGAATGATATAACTTGTACCTTGATAATATGAATTAGGATATTTTTTCTTAGAAATTGTGTTTGCCCATGTTACTTCAAGACTTAAGTTTTATATATTTGTTTTGAGTAATTAAAGGCTTTTGAGTAGAGAACAGAGGAAACTAGAAAGTATATTTCTCTGAATTATCAGTACATTCTTATTTTGAAAGATATACTTCAGAAATGAAAAGTTTAAA
>NC_051405.1:24754366-24754501 GCF_015228065.2 Penaeus monodon
TATAGACACATCTGCCTTTCCAGATACCACCGCCGTTCAAAGCGATTGTATCAACGAAGTCTTTGTTTAGATCTGTATAAAAGCTTTCACTTTTGAATGCCCTTCCAAAAGGAGACTCCCTGTGAGGAACCTAAA
>NC_051405.1:24755532-24755945 GCF_015228065.2 Penaeus monodon
AAACCTTGTGTTATTATCGTCTATGTAGTTTCCCGCTATTTATAGTTAGCTACTTCATAAAAAAAAAAAAAATCATGATACGGATCATCATTTTCAGACCGGGGAGATATATATCGTTTTGACATGTTTATTTTCTATTGTTATCATTGTTCTTATTACCTTTAGATATTCTGTTATTTATCTTTGTCACATACATATTTTACCACACACTTGCAGACATTCCTAGTTTACAAACACGATAGAAACATCAGCCTTTTGACGTACCACCGCCGCCGTTCAAAGCAACTGTTTCATAAATTGTTTAGAGCTGTAGGAAGGTCTTTACCTGCGACTGACTCTCCAGATTGAGCAGAGACTCCCCGTGGGGAACCATAAGCAATCGCACTTCATTCAGGGCTAAATAAGACAAGATA
>NC_051405.1:24760007-24760179 GCF_015228065.2 Penaeus monodon
CAGGACAGTATGTGAGGCTTGGATTTAATATCGACCTTGTTTAATGGCAATGAAGGAGTTTATGATAATTTTATCATAAATTCTGGAGAATCCCAATTCCCTATTACAATATAGTTGTTTGAATAATATGACTTATTGGAATTCTATTAAGAAGAAACTCCTGTGTCTGAGG
>NC_051405.1:24760360-24760475 GCF_015228065.2 Penaeus monodon
GCTCGGTATCTATCCTTCAGTTGAGCAAACTGTTTACAGAAACTTGTGTTTAACAAGGATATTTTGGTGGATTGTGTGAACACCTGTATAACACACGCCGGTATATCGTATGTTG
>NC_051405.1:24761411-24761648 GCF_015228065.2 Penaeus monodon
AACTATGACAAGTGAGCATGCGTGAATTATTTTTAAAAATGTATTTTGTTTTCCCTTGACTTCCCAATGCTTATACTGGTTCGTTATTTTAAAATTTTACTGCCTTTTTTTTTTATTTATTTTTTGGTGATAAAACTATTTCACAAAATGGGCGTTTAAACTTTACGTTACAATAACAGATTACTAATTGATTCTTTTTTTTTAAGAGAAAACAAGTGTTTTCAGGACTGAACAATT
>NC_051405.1:24771790-24771864 GCF_015228065.2 Penaeus monodon
CTGTTGTACAACCCCCCCCCCCTTCGCTTCCCTTCGGGGAGAGCATCGTGGGTCCTGCAGCGACGACAGGGGAC
>NC_051405.1:24774659-24774735 GCF_015228065.2 Penaeus monodon
ATAAATTGACAGAACAAGAGCATAACCATAAAGTCTTGATTTTCTTGATGTGTCTTATTAATGTTTTTCTACTAGT
>NC_051405.1:24775344-24775424 GCF_015228065.2 Penaeus monodon
CTATATATTCGTCTATTTGTTGCATTATGAAGCGGTTGTGAAGATATTTTTAATATGTCTTGTATGCAAATCCAAGATGG
>NC_051405.1:24775468-24775597 GCF_015228065.2 Penaeus monodon
CAGATATTCAAAAATATACTCTATATACACATAATATTATTTTTAAGATCATCTTTTTGTACTTCTTTATATGTGTATGTCTGAAACTGATATAAAGAATATTATCCTAATAGCAGAGCGCCGTCGATA
>NC_051405.1:24776573-24776654 GCF_015228065.2 Penaeus monodon
AGCATACGCGATCGAGCACGCATGTTCTTCTACGTACATATCCTCTTTGTCCATATGAGACGATTATGGAGTTATTGGAGT
>NC_051405.1:24777581-24777680 GCF_015228065.2 Penaeus monodon
CAAGTCCTTTGACTCGCCCACCTGTCTCACTGGCCGGGCAGCCACCATATGTCTCCTTACCAGCAGGTCACTGCGTCGGTACCTGTAGGGACGAAATGC
>NC_051405.1:24777879-24778889 GCF_015228065.2 Penaeus monodon
GAGTGCTAGAAAAAATATAGTCCATATAACCAATAATCTTCAGCTTTTTATGTTATCCTCGCCGTTGTTTTCAGGTCATGGCAATGTGGGAAAGTGATGGAGATTCTTTTGGTGTCAGAACTGCAGATGTGCCAGAGAAGTGTTTTTTCCTACTCTTCATTTTGTGTATTTTCAGCTCTTCTGCTTCGTTTCACGATAAACCGATATGGTTTCTAGTAAGCCTACAATTATCATTATTGTCATCATTATGGAAATAATCATGATAATATGTATATTCTTATAAATAAAACAATTTGACATGCGGGATAACATAGGTATGGCGACATCAATGCACAGCTGTAGCAGAAAGTGAGTGGAACAAAGTCTGTGTACCACCTCTTGAACTTCGCAGTCCTATGGAATATAGTTTTAAAATGTAACGTCAGGCGTACATAAAGACCGCAGTCCCATAGAATATTACATTGGGAAGCCAGTCATATTAAAAACGATCTCTGCGTCTGTGATAGCTCCTTATATTTACAGTCCCCTGTTGACTCTAGGAGGTAAAACTTGGACCAAAGGCGAAACTTAACATGAAGAATAACAAGGCAGGGTGACATTAGCGTAGGAGATATGGAAGAGAGTGGGTGAAGCAGAACCAGCCTTCTTATGAAGAAAAATTTTGAACAGAAACACAGGGCAAAATTAAAACTCAGAGGTTATACTTTGATCCAGGGCCGAGATTTGATGTTAAAGAGTAACACAGAAAATGACACCATGTAGGGTTTTGGCAGAGAGTGGGTGGAGCAAAATCTGCCTCCTTATCATATAAAAATTGGGACGAAACCATTGTGACAAGCTGAGACTTCAGTGTTGAAATTTTGTTGGGTCAGTAGATAGCATGGAAAAAGGGAGTATGGTTTGTGTACAAATAATATAAATTTTGATCAAATAACATACCATTTGTACTTGCTACTTTATTCTTTGTGCAATTATTCATATTCTAGTAAGGAAATATCTGCCCGGGCCTA
>NC_051405.1:24779505-24779670 GCF_015228065.2 Penaeus monodon
TCCTCTGCTGTGTAATTACTCAAACAAACCAGCGTAATGCAAATTCTTGTCGCATGTTTCAAGAAAATAATGAGAATAACTAACAAGAAAATGACTCACAGTAAGGAGGCGTGGTAACTACCTGCTGGCCACACCCCCTTCTCATACCTAGTCATCTGTAAGGAA
>NC_051405.1:24781403-24781565 GCF_015228065.2 Penaeus monodon
GAGACTAGGTTGTTGTCGTTTTAAATTAATGGGATTGTAAACAAGAGATAATTGATATTCTCCGTGACCAAACCAACAAATAAATCCCTTACTTAAAGTATCCACCTACTTCTTATACCTTGAAAAAATACGAACAAGACAGTATTTTTTTACATATGTACC
>NC_051405.1:24782007-24782364 GCF_015228065.2 Penaeus monodon
GTATCAAAATTTAGATAAGTTAATTAATCATACTCATAATGGCGTCCGTGATTATTTCTAGTGATATAATAGGAGCGTAAATTCCAAATGGTATTTTTTTCTTACTTTGACTTACTTTGAGTAAAATGATCAAGGATCTGAATATATATATGAAGGAATTATAATAGAATATGAAGGATTTATAAAGACAGATAACGAAAAAAATACATGTGAAATTATACTACACAGCTGTAGTGGATAATCTAGTATGACCTCTGTTTGATGTGTAGGTTATCTCAAGTGATAGGTTACAACACATGGGCATTGGTGAATCGATCTCTTTGAAAACAAAGAAAAAATACTATTTGTTTTATATAT
>NC_051405.1:24783810-24783984 GCF_015228065.2 Penaeus monodon
CTGTAAATATGAATAATATAATAGGATCATCCGAACTTACCAATAATGGAGAGATAAAAAATATACTAAACAGTGCAATGCGAGGACAACGAATTTAATAGACAGCAAAAACACAAACAAGACAATATTATACCCCTTAAGGAGGGCTAGGGCAGACAGTCACACCACAGCCAC
>NC_051405.1:24784702-24784845 GCF_015228065.2 Penaeus monodon
GCAGTAGTGGATATATCTTGATTATGACCTTTGTTTGATGTGTCGTTATCTCTAGTGATAGGTTGCAACATATGGACATTGGTGAGTCGATTTCTTTGAAAACAAAGAAAAATTACGATATATATCATATCACACACTCTCTC
>NC_051405.1:24786265-24786524 GCF_015228065.2 Penaeus monodon
CGTTGTGATAAATATATATTACTCACATGACACAAAAACACGAAACTTATGTTGTTTTTCTGTTTAAATGATCTCTTTAGCACCATCTTGTAAAGTGAAGCGTCCATGCAAGAAAGCACACGGATATTGCACGACAGAATATTGCAAGGGGTCAGAAGTTGAAATACCAAAGGCTGCAAAGGGTTTTATGACTGCCGATGCTGTGCTGAGCCATGTAAGTTGCTGTTATTAATGTAAAAAGCTAGCAATATCACACAAC
>NC_051405.1:24786648-24786863 GCF_015228065.2 Penaeus monodon
GTTGTGTGATATTGCTAGCTTTATACATTAATAACGGCAACTTACATGGCTCAGCACAGCATCGGCAGTCGTCACCTTTGCAGCCCTTTGGTATTTCAACTTCTGACCCCTTGCAATATTCTGTCGTGCAGTATCCGTGTGCTTTCTTGCATGGACGCTTCATATTGCAAGTTGATGCTAAATAGATAATTTAAATAGAAAAACAACATAAGTTC
>NC_051405.1:24787189-24787523 GCF_015228065.2 Penaeus monodon
AAATCCCTCACCTTGGCAGCACACGCATCCTTTGCCGCAGCCCTTGGACGAGGCGTCGGAGTACTCGCAGTCGCCAGGCTTCACGCACGTGCCGCCCTTCTTCTTGCACTTGTCCTTCGTGACGCAGGGCGGTGCCTTGGGCGCGCAACACCTGCAGCCGGACCCCGAACACCCGCTCGCGATCTCCTCTTCGTCGGCCGAGCATTTCCCTGCGGTGCAGCGGCCGTCCGCCTTCGAACACTTCTTCAGCCTCGCGCATGCTGGGGACAAGAAGCCGCGGTTTGGATTTCTTTTTGTACTCAGCGGTGCATGGCTGGAGGAGGGTGTTTCAGCG
>NC_051405.1:24788104-24789098 GCF_015228065.2 Penaeus monodon
AATAAGGCTAATATATTAACGGCAAATTTGCACAGGTCACGACTGTTGGGACGAAGGCAAATCAACGGGGTTAACACTCTCCGTGTCCCTATTTCCCCCGCAACTTACAAGGGTCATTCACGCAGCACATGCAGCCTGAGCCCTCGCACTCCGGCGTGAGAGTGCCGGCGCAGAAGGCCCCGTTGGTGACGCAGACGCCGCCCTTCTGGAAGCACGAGCTCTGTGTCTTGCAGGGCGGGGCGCAGCACTTGCACTCAGCCGTGTGGCACTTGCCGTCGAGGACGCGGTCGCCGTCGCCGCAGTACTCGCTGCAGTAGCCGCCCTCAGCCGAGCAGTAGGAGCTGGGGACGCACATCGGTTCTGTGGGCGGAGATGGGCGGGGTTATTGGCGCCGGGGTTGCGGGCGTGGGAGAGAATGGCGTTGGATTCGTGGCCTTCATGGTGGACATATCAGTGAACAGATTTTTTTTTAATAGGCAGTTCCTTTTTATTAATTAAAGAAAGAAATCAAGAGGAAAATAGACTATCGAGAATATTGATAACATTGATGATCGTAATAACAAAAGTGATCATGTTATCATAGCAATAATACCTTTTAAAAATAAGCTGTAGGAATGGTGATCATTATAGCTACAAGAATATCCACACCAGAAAAAAGAGCGATACATAAATTCTCTTTGAATCAATAACAAAAAAAAAATCAAACTTACTTTCTACACAACAGCTGCAAGGTTTTCCGATGCAGGTCTTTTGGTGGTGGATGGGCAAAATCGTGTACTTGCACTTGGACCCGATCTCGAGACACAGTCCTTCGTTCGTCTTGCAAAGGGTTACCGATTTCTTGCAAAAGATTTTATCATCCACGCCCTTGTCCGATGCCATCGAGGCTCCGGACTTTCCCTGATTGCCCTTCGAATATGTCATCGCGCCCTTGGAACTCCCGCTGTTGGCTTTTGACTGCCTTGCGGATATGTCACCTGGGGAGAATATTTTG
>NC_051405.1:24790327-24791646 GCF_015228065.2 Penaeus monodon
TTAACGAATCTACATATAAAAGCAATTCGAGAGGAATATACGTTTCAACAAAGCCTGCATTAGAAAATCTATATTTGATAAAACCTAAATTTAAAAGGAGCCTGCATTTTATTAGAATCTAAAGAAAGAAGGAAAAAAATATGTTTTAAAAGCCTCTACCCATTAAAAAGAGCTGGAATTCAAAGAGTACATTTAACAAGAAACCTGAATTTAGAAAGTTTTAAAAGCTACAATTACAAAGCTATGTTAGCTTTCTTTTTAAATCCAACATTTCAAAGGAATTACATTTAAAAAGATGCAACAAAGGGAGTCAACAAGGAATTAACTCTTACAGGGAATGAGAATGTTGCGCAACACTTACAGCAGATGTTTCCGTCTTGACATGTGACGTCAATTATGTTCTGTTGTTTGCATTTTTTCTTGCATTTCCCTCCTTCTTCGGCGCATAGCGTTCGTTCTGCGGACACCTGTGGAAGATAAGCACAGCATTGGAATCTTGCATGGCAACTTAATCTCTGAAAAAAAGGGTTTCCTCTACTGAATATGTCTGCTGTACCCGATCTGTAAAATCTCTTTGGTTTTGAGTACTCGTAGGTCGGCATGTAGTTATGTTTGTGATAATATTTTCAAAACTCTATTTTCTTTTTCGGTTTTTGTTTTGTGTATCGATGTTCCATACTTTGCCTTTCTGCATTTTTTTGTTCGTTCGCCCTCCACCTTTTGGTCCATCCTTGTTTATTCCATCCTTTTTCTCGTCGTTTTCCTGTTCTTCGTCTCCATTGGGTTTTTGTCTACGTGTATTTATTTCGATTTTGTGCGGACTTGGATCCCTCTGTGTTCCTCTGCCTTCTTCACCCGTCTTCTTGGAAATTTGCGGCTCCTTCTTGACTTCATCTTTCTTCTGGATCGTCGACTTCTGGCCTTCCCTTTCCCCGAGAGAAAAGGACAGAATGCAAACACCGACGAATAAAACCAATAGGACTTGTTGCCTCATGACGGTCCCTCAGGTTCCAAGTCTGTCCTTCCTTCTTTCTTATAGACTAGCTTAGAACACGGCTTTTCCCAGCGGGGTGAGGGACGAGCAACAAAGATGAAGTGAGAATTCTATACGAGGAGGACGGCGGAGCTCTCGACGTCTGACTCTCCAGTTTCGAGGAGAGAACCCGTCTAGGTGCGTGTGGCAAAAACGCAATGTTTAAGTAATTCTGTTAAACAAGAATGGAAATTGTTTACACAAGTGTGACCTGAAACTTCAATCTTCCTGGGTCAACACCCGGCCACCGACCTCCTGAGGGTTAAACAAATAAATAGGCTGCCAT
>NC_051405.1:24791669-24791985 GCF_015228065.2 Penaeus monodon
GGGCCATGGCTTTTCAGTTAATTTCTTTTGTCGGTTGTATTGAAATCCGTTAATCGAAACAAGTGTACAGGAGAGAATGACATGCATGCACGATATCCTACCAATCAAGAAATCTATGGCACAGAACTAACTTGTTCAAGTATTTAATATTATTACCTCTAAATATAGCTCACTCACTTACGAAGGCAGACCAATACTTACCTGAATAAACCGTCTAAAATGTGGGTAGTATAAATGTACATATGATAATGCAATTAAGAAATTAACTGAAAAGCCATGGCCTGGTACATTTTTTATGTTCTTTTTATTGCTCAGG
>NC_051405.1:24793630-24793840 GCF_015228065.2 Penaeus monodon
AGAGAGAGTGTGTGATCTGATATATATCGTACTCTTTTCTTTGTTTCAAAGAATCGACTCACCATGTCCATATGTTGCAACCTATCACTAGAGATAACGACACATCAAACAAAAGGTCATATCAGTATATTCCACTACTGCTTAATATAGTATAATTTTACATGTATTTTTTTCGTTATCTCCTGAAATGTTGCACATAAGATGTTCGGG
>NC_051405.1:24794468-24794532 GCF_015228065.2 Penaeus monodon
CGAAAGAAAACAAGGCAAGTATGTACGAAAAGAGAAGACAAGCAAACACAACCATGACATAGTG
>NC_051405.1:24794574-24794727 GCF_015228065.2 Penaeus monodon
GTGGCTGTGGGTTGACTGTCTGCCCTAGCCTCCTTAAGGGGTATAATTTGTCTTGTTTGGAGTGTTTTGCTGTCTATTAAATTCGTTGTCCTCGCATTGCAACTGTTTAGTATATTTTTATCTCTCCTTATTGGTAGATTTCGATGTCCTAAT
>NC_051405.1:24796214-24796572 GCF_015228065.2 Penaeus monodon
AGGTGGATATATAAAACAAATAGTATTTTTCTTTGTTTGCAAAGAGATACGTTCACCAATGCACATGTGTTGTAACTATCACTTGAGATAACCTACACATCAAACAGAGGTCAATCTAGATTATCCACTACAGCTTGTGTAGTATAATTTCACATGTATTTTTTTCGTTATCTGTCTTTATAAATCCTCATATTCTATAAATTCTCCTCATATATATAATTCAGATCCTTGATCATTTTACTCAAGTAGTCCAAGTAAGAAAAAAACCATTTGGAAATTTACGCTCCTATTAATCACTAGAAATAATCACGGACGCCATTATGAGTATGATTAATTAACTTTACTAGAATTTTGATAC
>NC_051405.1:24796857-24797189 GCF_015228065.2 Penaeus monodon
CGTTAGTGAACAATTATTCTAAATCGAGCTTGCCAATGCTGATGGATCGCTGAGGTAAAGAGCCATACTTTCTTGGCAAAACTGTCTGAATTCTTGTTTCTTTATCGATTTAGTAGTTTAAAGGTTAGATGAGTACGGCCAGAAATTTTGACAAGGTACATATGGTACAAAAATACTGTCTGTTCGTATTTTTTCAAGGTATAAGAAGTAGGTGGATACTATTAAGTAAGGGATTTATTGTTGGTTTTTGGTCACGGAGAATAATCAATTATCTCTTGTTTACAATCCCATTAATTTAAACGACAACAACCTAGTCTCTGTACAAGGTGTTT
>NC_051405.1:24798751-24798821 GCF_015228065.2 Penaeus monodon
CCTTGGCTAAAAAATCTCTTACTTGGGAGTAGTATGAAGTTGAAACCATCGCTAGAGTTGATTTGGAGGT
>NC_051405.1:24799210-24799483 GCF_015228065.2 Penaeus monodon
TTCCTTACAGATGACTAGGTATGAGACGGGGGTGTGGCCAGCAGGTGTTACCACGCTCGTTACTGTGAGTCATTTTCTTGTTGTTTATTCTCATTATTTTCTTGAACATGCGACAAGAATTTGCATACGTCTGGTTTGTTTGAGAATTCACAGCAGAGATGTAGGGCCCGGCAGGCTTACCGGGTATTGTCGATGCGGAAATCTGGACGAGAATGTCGTTCCGTGAAGGCGTGATTTTCGCATCTCTTGGGATTTCGCTGACCCCCCAAAGTC
>NC_051405.1:24800012-24800999 GCF_015228065.2 Penaeus monodon
ACTAGATATGAATATTGCACAAAGAATAAAGTAGCAAGTACAAATGGTAGGTTATTTGATCAAATTTATATTATTTGTACACAAACCATACTCCCTTGTTTTCCATGCTATCATGCCGCCACAACATTTCAACACTGAAGTCTCAGCTTGTCACAATGGTTTCGTCCCAATTTTTATATGATGGAGGATATTTTGCTCCACCCCTCTCTGCCAAAACCCTACATGGTGTCATTTTCTGTGTTTACTCTTTACATCACATCTCGGCGTCTGGATTCAAAGGTATACACCTCTGAGTTTTAATTTGCCGCTGTGTTTCGTTCAAATTTTTCTTCATAAAGGCTGGTTCTGCTTCAACACCACTCTCTCTTCCATATCTCCTACGCTAATGTCAACCCTGGCCTTGTTATTCTTCATGTTACGTTTCGCCTTTTGGTCCAGTTTTACCTCCTAAGTCCCCAGGGGACTGGTAAATCTAAGAGCTTCACAGACGCAGAGTCGTTTTTTAATATGACTGTCTTCCAAGTAATATTCTATGGGACTGAGGTCTTTATGTACGCCTGACGTTACATTTTAAAACGATATTCCATAGGACTGCGAAGTTCAATAGGTGTACACAACTGTGTTCCACTCATTTCTGCTCAGCTGTGCATTGATGTCGCCATACCTATGTTATCCCGCATGTCAAATTGTTTTATTTATAAAATATACATTTTATATGATTATTTTTCCGAATTATGACAATAATGATAATGTAGGGTCTTACTAGAAACCATATCGGTTTATCGTGAACGAGCAGAAGAGCTGAAATACACAAAATGAGAGTGAGGAAAAAACCTTCTCTGGCACTCTCAGTTCTGGACACCAAAAAATTTCCGATCACTTTCCCACATTGCTGACCTGAAAACCACCGGCGGGATAAAATAAAAGCTGAAGATTATTTGGTTATAATGGACTATATGTTTTTTCTAGCACTCCAAACTCCATATG
>NC_051405.1:24801179-24801285 GCF_015228065.2 Penaeus monodon
CAAACCCCCACGCATTTTCGTCCCTACGAGTAACGACGCAGTGACCTGCTGTTCAGGGACTAGGTGGCTGCCCGGCCAGTGGACAGGTGGGCAGTCAAAGGACTTG
>NC_051405.1:24802473-24802612 GCF_015228065.2 Penaeus monodon
ACTCTCAATACTCCATAATCGTCTCATAGGGACAAATAGTATATGTACGTAGAAGCACATGCGTGCTCGATCGCGTAAGGCTGTTCCTTTTTTCCGCAGCCGACTTTTGAACCCCGGTATGCTGGCGCTGCATGCCAAT
>NC_051405.1:24802730-24802801 GCF_015228065.2 Penaeus monodon
TTATGTATGTATGTTATATAACATTGCATACATACTCATATAGTTCGATATAATGCATGTATATGTTATAT
>NC_051405.1:24803615-24803747 GCF_015228065.2 Penaeus monodon
TATCGAGGCGCTCGTGGCTATTAGGATAATATTCTTATATCAGTTTCAGACATACACATATAAAGAAGTAGCACCAAAAGATGATCTTAAAATAATATTATGTGTATAATAGAGTATATTTTTGAATTCTTG
>NC_051405.1:24803789-24803868 GCF_015228065.2 Penaeus monodon
CCATCTTGGATTGCATACAAGACATTTAAAAAATATCTTCCCAACCGCTTTCATAATGCAACAAATAGACGAAATATAG
>NC_051405.1:24804473-24804871 GCF_015228065.2 Penaeus monodon
CAACTAGTAATAAAACATTAATAAGACCCATCAAGAAATCAGGGAGACTTTTGGTTATGCTCTTGTTTCTTTCAATTTAACTTTTTTCTTTTACATGTTTATTGCATGAGAATGGCGACATGGAGTGATATATGAACTATTTATTCAAACCGTAAAATGGTAAAACAAAACCTTACACCCGAAAATCAATAAAATAATATAACATATAACACTAAAGAATTCACTAAAAATATAAATAAATAAAACACCGGGGGACTCGCTACGTCACTCTACGGAGAAATACCTTGACCAAATGTCTCTCACTTCTGCGTCTATCAACCTTCAAAACACAACTTGGCTTTCAATAAGGAGTCCATTCCGGGGATTCCTGAGCACACCGAACAGGCCCAACAAAGTCC
>NC_051405.1:24807393-24807471 GCF_015228065.2 Penaeus monodon
GTCCCCTGTCGTCGCTGCAGGACCCACGATGCTCTCACCCGAAGGAAGCGAAGGGGGGGGGGGGGGTTGTACAATCAT
>NC_051405.1:24815670-24815840 GCF_015228065.2 Penaeus monodon
ATTATGTTTTGTAAATTAAAAAACACATACTATATAATATTAATATATATTATATATATTAAATAACATCCTACATATATTAATATAAAATTATAATAATTATTTATATGTAATATATTATATTATTATTATCTCTTTAAAATTATTATATTAATTATTATATTTTTTTA
>NC_051405.1:24816502-24816647 GCF_015228065.2 Penaeus monodon
TAATCTCAAACTGCCTTCGTGTCGTTTTCCCCTGACTCCTAATGCTCGCCGACCTTTTCGTTTGCTTGTTTCTGTTGAAAAAAACCCCCCCCCCTTCGTTTCCCTTTCGGGGAGGATCGTGGGTCCTGCAGCGACGACGGGGGAC
>NC_051405.1:24816984-24817752 GCF_015228065.2 Penaeus monodon
CACCAATATTTTCAGTTTATTCTAGTAGCTTCATCATTGAAAAAGTCTGCATTATTCTGACTTGATACTTATAGCATGTACACTTCTGAAAGCTATTACTAATTGTTTTACTTGCAGACATGAGAGAGAGGAGGGACCGAGAAGAAGAAGAAAAGAGAAAAAAAGAAAGAGAAGAAAGGGAAAGGAAGAGAAGAGACAGGTCTGTTAATCTTTTCAATGTCTAATAAATTGCAGTTGCTCTTGGAAGGTCTATCACTAATATGCACATGATTCCCAATACAAAAACAGTTCAAATATAGTTATTTTGTTTTTGTCAACATTAAGGTTTTTTCTAGTAATGTCTTTGCTGAACAGGAGTGGTGCAGAGGAAACTGGCTTTGCGAGGTTGAGAGAACCAGAGGAGGAAGAGGAGGATGATGAACGGCCAAGGAGAGGTAGCTGTTGTTGTGAAAGTGTCTTTGTAGCCTACAAGGAGCCATGAGCTGTGTTACAAGTTATACAGATTTTATTATTATTTTCTTCTACAATTTATTGACTCTAAACTATTTTCTTTTATTATCTTTTCATGTGTAGGCGGTGGAGGTGCAGCCATTGCCCCTCCTCCATCCTTGGGGGTGGATGATGCTCCGAACTCACCTCCAATGCCCAGCAAAGTCAGCAATTTTGCTGGCATTGGCAGTTCTATTGCAGCAAAGATAATGGCCAAGTATGGTTTTAAGGTAAGGAATTTGTTTTCAGTTTTGCTATATGAATGTTTCCTCAAGCTCA
>NC_051405.1:24826110-24826696 GCF_015228065.2 Penaeus monodon
ACACTACTAATGATTTTATTTACATCCGATTCTAATTTCCAGTATGCGAGATGGAAGTAATTTGCAAAGAGCGTGATGGAAAGTGTACGAAAGGGAAATGCCAGAAACACGAGGAGAAAATCCAGGGCGGGTGCAAAGGGAAAAAGTGCAAGTGCTGCGCCCCGATCAAAGACTGTCCGAAGGCTGGCAAGGCGTGTCTCTACCAGGGAGGCGTCTGTGTGAATTATAAGGACTGTAAACGTTACAACAACCGGAAAGGCTGCAAGAAGAATAAATCTTGTTGTTCTGCCTGTCTGGATAACGGTGAGATTAACATTTTCCTTTGCGGGAACAAAGAAAGATAAATATATGGTGTCCAACTAAGGGGTTTCCTTGTACTTGTCAGTATGTATTGCAGGCAACTAGATCAGAGGCCAGCTACCCTGAGGTACTTCAAGGCAGAAAAAGCGGTGGTGCTGGGACCTCGGCGTAAATTATCAGCGGATATTGATTAACACATGGGGGTTAAAGATACCCACAGAAAGATAATTAATTACACTTTTGTTATTATAATACTTATGACGAAAATAACAGTTATAATTATTGG
>NC_051405.1:24826735-24826973 GCF_015228065.2 Penaeus monodon
TACGGTACTTAAACAAGTAGCACCACTCGATGAAATTCCTCATTGACAACCGCTGAGTCAAACCAAGAGCCCTTTACCTTTTTCGTAATTATTTTTTGGTTCCTTTACCTTTCTTTTTAATTATTATATATATATTTTTTATCCTATTCATTTATATTTACCATTTTACTGTGTGAACCATTTTCGAAGAAAATGATCTGAGACACCACTTAAAATATATTGTATAGATTGACACCGA
>NC_051405.1:24827166-24829767 GCF_015228065.2 Penaeus monodon
ATTCTCTTTGAGTACCGTGAGACTTGCGGCGTAGATCCCATGCACTGTTGTACGGTAATACATTATTTACTGATTTCATTATCATTACCATTTTTTTATAAACACTTTATTCATCTATTTATTTGCTATAACCTGGACAATTTCAAGAGGGTAGGCAGAGCCGCTTTTTTTCTCTCTCTCTCTCCAGTAATGCGAGTTTGTCTTTGACTTTGTGGCCATGCTTGTGAACCATAAAGTCAAGTGCACAGTGTTGATATTTAATGGATGTTTTTCCCTATCTTTTTTTCTCCCAAATGAAAAAAAGAAAACCCCCCACACAATGACACTAGGACACCCAAAATTCAACCCACACGCCAACAAATTGACGTTTCAAAACTCGAGGCCAATAATTTTACAGATTCAAAAATACGACCCAAATTTTCGGGTTTAAAAACTAAAGGCAAAATAGCGTTTCAACCCTACAGGCCCCCAAAATTCAGTTCAACAAATACAGGCCCAAAAAATTACAGATTCAAAACCACAGGCCAAAAAATTGACTTTTAACACCGAGGCCAAAATTTTTACAGTTTACAACTAAGGGCCCAAAAAATTAAAGATTCACAAATACGGCCAAAAAATATGCAGTTTCAACAACTCACCAACTTTATTACGATTCAAAAACTAGGCCCCCAATATCATTTTTTACACTACGAGGCCAAAAATTTTTAAGATTCAACACCGAGGGCCCCAATATACAGATTCAAAAACTCAGGCCAACAATTGACATTCAAAAACTCGAGGCCAACAAATAGACGATTCAAAACTACGAGGCCAAATTATTCAATTCACACTAAGGCCCAAAAATTGACGATTCAAAAATCGAGGGCCAAAATGGGCGGGGAAACCCGACAGGCCAACCTGACAGGGCCCCAAACAGGGCACCCCGAGGCAACCCTGACGGGCAAACCCCAAAAGGGCCACCACGACAGCCACATGACGACCAAAACCCCACGGCCAACCCCGACAGACCAAACCCCAAAAGGGCCAAACCCCAAAGGCCACCCGACAGACCCCCCAAAAGGGCCCAAACCCCCCCCGGGGCCAACCTGACAGACCAACCCCAAAAGGGGGCCACCATAAGGGCCAACCCCAAAAAAGGGCCAAAACCTACAGGGCCAACAACCGGGGCCAAAAAAAAAATGCAGGCCCAAAACGGGCCCCTGACAGAAACCCCCACAAAAGGTCCCCATAAGACCAACCACGACCGCCACCTGCAGACCCCCAAGGGGGCCCCAAAACAGGGCCCCCAACAGGGCCCCAGACCCCAAACCCCAAGGGGGCCCCCTGAAACCCCCACAAAGGGGCCACCATGAAAAACAACCCCACGGGCCCCGAAAGGACCAAACCCCGACAGGGCCAACCAAAGGGCCCCCAGCAGGGCCAAATACGACAGGCCACCAGACAGAACCCCCAGAGAACCCCACACAGGGCCACCCCCAAATGGGCCACCACGACGGCCAACCTGACAACCAAAACCACGACGGGGCCCCCCATGACTCCCCAGACAGGGCCAACCACGACAGAACCACCCACTGGTAACCCGATAGGGGCCCCCCGACGGCCCCAACGAACCCTCAACTGGCACCCGCGAAACCAAAATGCCTGGGCCAAACCCGCAGGGCCAACCACGCGAACCAACCCCGCGGACCAACCCACAGGACCCCACACGGGGCCAAACCCCGACAGGCCAACACCAGGGGCCAAACCCCCAAAAGGCCCACACGAACCAAAGCACTGGCCCCCACGAAAAAAACCACGCAGGCCAAAAACCCACGACCAACCCGAAGGGCCACACCAACCAACAGAAACCAAAATGCAAAAAGGGCCAACCCCACAGAAACCAACCCCCAAGGGCCAAACCCGAAAAACCAAACCCAGACCAAACCCCGGGGCCAAAACAAAAAACCCCGAAAGCCATGCCTGGCCCAGACGGGCCCAAACCCCACGAATCAACCCGACAGAATAAACCCCCCAAGGGCCCCCGACAGGGCCCACGAAGAACCCCCACGACAAACCAAACCACAAGGGCCCCCCCAGGGCCCCAACAGACCAAAAACGACGACCCCACACAACCAACCCGACGGGGCCACCCACAGAACCCAACCCCGAGGCCCCCCGCAACAACCAGCACCACCACCGAAAAAACCAACCCAAAAAAAAAAAGAAAGAAACCCACAAAAGTTTTAAAAAAATTTTCTGGGGTCGATACGCCACGCAGAGGCTTGTATTCTTTGTAAACCCTTTTTTTTTAACGTTTGTAAAGCTTTGTTTTTTGCCCATTTTTAACCCAAAACAAAATGTTTAGTAAATGGAAAATTTATTATTTTTTGGGAAAAAGATTAATAACCGGGGGAAAGGTTTTTGCCCCTCTCCCCTTTTCCGGTTTTGGTGAAAAAATACACCCGCAGTAAAATGAGTTTGTTATTTCCCCCTTTTTCCTACGAAAAAACAAGGGTGCTTGATTTTTTTTTTTCCCCCATGCGCCCACCATGGCGTGCCATCACACAGAAAACACAACAAAATGAAACCCCAACCCGCAAAAGGGAACATTATGTGTGGTTC
>NC_051405.1:24830800-24830961 GCF_015228065.2 Penaeus monodon
AACTTTTTTTGTTCGGGGGGGGTTTTTTTTGGTTTTTTTTAAATTTTTTCTGGGGTTTTTTGGTTTGGTTTTTGGGGGGGTTTTTTCAAAAGTGGTGGGTTGGTTTAAAAGGGGGGAGGAGAGGGGTTTGATTTTGGTTTTTTTGTAAATTTTTTTTTTAA
>NC_051405.1:24832851-24832932 GCF_015228065.2 Penaeus monodon
TTCAACAACATATAAATATATATTGATGAACGCTATTGATATATTGATGAACGCTATTGATATATTGATAAACGCTTGTTA
>NC_051405.1:24835131-24835214 GCF_015228065.2 Penaeus monodon
GTCTGGGGAGCTGTCAATGAAACCACGCTGAAGGCCGTTATAACTGCCCAAAAAAGAGTAATCCGAACAATTGCTGGATTAGA
>NC_051405.1:24835865-24836121 GCF_015228065.2 Penaeus monodon
ACGTTATCAATCAATCAATCAGCCGCGTTTTTCGCACTGGCAAAGGCCAACAAACATTTTTTAATGTGCATTGGGCATCATAGTGCCTGGACTAAATTTTAGGATAAATTACCTGATCATAAAGCTCTATCTTGCCAGAATACATGTAAGAGCTTGCCATGAGTGGAGGTTGTCGTGAAGGATTTTATGAAATAAATAGAATTAATAAATATTTGTTATATAGTTGATTTTAAACGAAATTATTGTCCTAATTATC
>NC_051405.1:24836183-24836385 GCF_015228065.2 Penaeus monodon
GATGTATACCAAATAATTTCCAAAATACATTTCACTCCCTTTCAAAGTATATAGCCTATCTGTTACTTCGATATCTTATTCCAGTACTTTTGAAATATTTCCATTAACCTTGTGAATTTATGAAATCACAAAAGATTTAACAGTGTATACTTTGCTTCAGAAATAGCAGTAGTTGTAGATATAATTGACTGTCTGGAAGCTC
>NC_051405.1:24836599-24836842 GCF_015228065.2 Penaeus monodon
TCAACCTGTCAGTTATGTTGGCCTGCAGCATGATCTTCCAGAGCTTCCAGACAGTCAATTATATCTACAACTACTGCTATTTCTGAAGCAAAGTATACACTGTTAAATCTTTTGTGATTTCATAAATTCACAAGGTTAATGGAAATATTTCTAAAGTACTGGAATAAGATATCGAAGTTACAGATAGGCTAGTATACGTGGAAAGGGAGTGAAATGTATTTTGGAAATTATTTGGTATACATC
>NC_051405.1:24836905-24837159 GCF_015228065.2 Penaeus monodon
GATAATTAGGACAATAATTTCGTTTAAAATCAACTATATAACAAATATTTATTAATTCTATTTATTTCATAAAATCCTTCACGACAACCTCCACTCATGGCAAGCTCTTACATGTATTCTGGCAAGATAGAGCTTTATGATCAGGTAATTTATCCTAAAATTTAGTCCAGGCACTATGATGCCCAATGCACATTAAAAAGTTTGTTGGCCTTTGCCAGTGCGAAAAACGCGGCTGATTGATTGATTGATAACGT
>NC_051405.1:24837807-24837890 GCF_015228065.2 Penaeus monodon
TCTAATCCAGCAATTGTTCGGATTACTCTTTTTTGGGCAGTTATAACGGCCTTCAGCGTGGTTTCATTGACAGCTCCCCAGAC
>NC_051405.1:24839110-24839234 GCF_015228065.2 Penaeus monodon
GAGACTGACCTTCCTCTACTTCTATTGTTTGATTCTGAGGTTTATTATTTCTGTTCAGAATTGAATTGATGATCTTCCATGTGTTCCTGCAGTTATTTGAGTTAGCCTTTACTTTTTCTGTATA
>NC_051405.1:24839517-24839637 GCF_015228065.2 Penaeus monodon
ACATTGTCTAAGGAATCCCTAAATTGGCCAATTCTGCCTTCGTTAAAATCCCTGTAGGTTATATTTATTTCCCTCCTTGTTTCCCGATTAAGGCGGGTTTTGAAACTTGAAAAGATGGGG
>NC_051405.1:24839771-24840361 GCF_015228065.2 Penaeus monodon
AGCCAAATGTGATCTATCAGCGTGACTGACTTAGGACTCACTCGTGTAGGTTTGGTTACAGACGTAAAAAAAAAACAAATTTGAATTGAATAGGGCTATGAAGTCTTGAACATTAGCATCTGATATATTCTTCAATAAATCTACATCAAAATCACCTGTAATGATACAATGTTTGTTTTCTTCACTAATTACTTCTAATATTTCTTTCCTTTTATCAAGGAAATATTTAAAATCCGTGTGAGGTCGCCTGTAAACTACGCCGACCACCAGATTTACCTCTTGATTTTTAATTTCTTTAAAAAGAGTTTCTAAGCAATGCTCCATAATAGCTCTGGCCGTAGTTGCGAATCATGCCAGTTCCTCACATACAAGGCCACACCCCCACTTTGGCGGGATAAATTGTTGGTATAGGCATTGTAATTAGGTACATTAAAGAGATGTTGTATATCTGTAGTTAATTTGGTTTCACAGAAGGACAAGATATCAAAGTTGAAGTTCTGTGGATGTAAGCATTGGTCTATGAATGTATCGAGATGGAGAGGGATGCTGTTAATATTTAGACTTATAACCGATATCACATCTTTAGACAG
>NC_051405.1:24840568-24841529 GCF_015228065.2 Penaeus monodon
CGTTGAACGGAAATATGAAGGTATCCATCATAAATTCGAATCTGTGATAACGTTAACCTCAGTAACCTTACTATGATGACTGGTAAACCTGCGTCTGTTTCCTCTCGCGCTGCGTCGGCCTCCCAGTGGCGTTCGTGGCACCGCCTGGCTTCAGCTTGGAGAGGGCCCCGGCGTTTGAGGGGGCTGGGCGAGGAGAGAGTGGCCGCGGCAGTCGGGGACTCGTGGACAGCGCATGAGGGAACTCTTGCATGGATGCGGTCTGAGGGGGAGGGGGAGACGGTGTCGCGGGGGGGCTTGCAGCGACAGCGCGCGGAGACTCCGGGTCAGCGTCCACTTCCCACTCGCGTCGATCTCCTCCAGCCTGTCCTTCCCTGACTATCAGCTGCGATAGTTGAAGCAGGCGAATTTTCCTTCTCGTCTTGCTGCATGGTAGCTGTACATTTGCCGCCGTCTTGCTGCTATGGTGCCAGGACAGAAATCTTCATTTATATATATCCGTGTACCACGCAGCTTCCTCCTGTCACGGAAAACGGCTTCTCTCTCGGCGTAGGACGAGAACTTGGCGACGATGTCCCTCGGGCGCGTCTGGTGGGTTGCCAGCTTCCCAACTCTATGCACGCGCTCGAATGCGGGACTTACGTTCAGCTTTTCCTTCAGAAGCTTCGCAACTTTGACCTGGCACTGCTCCCAGTTCTCCTGCGGGTCATCTGCAATGCCACAAATCCGAAGGTTGTTACGGCGGCCTTGATCGTCTTGGTAGTCAAACCGTTCATCGATTCGTTCGAGTTCCGACTTGAGGTGATTGTTTTCACGGAGAGTGTCTTGAAGGTCAGAGGAGAGACGGCGATTTTCGTTCTCCAAGCTAGTCATTTCCCAACTTATGCTGTATATTAACGGGATATATTCTAAATACAAACTTTATGATTCTTTAAATGATAGTCTACTGTAATATTTCTTGAAT
>NC_051405.1:24841844-24842270 GCF_015228065.2 Penaeus monodon
TTGACGCGTACAGATGCCTTTAGCCATGGTACTCGGGAGGTTACGTTGCGCGGACAACCAATCACTAATGTCTGGATAGTCACTCAAACTTATTGTATAATAGAAAACAAACATTTTTAAGAAAATATTCAAACACATGTACGAATGCGTTAAATAATTCCATTTATTTTTTATGACTATGTCGTATATACAATACTGATATTAATAAAATGAAATTTGGGAAGAAACCTTTCCTTTAACTTTGGAATAGGAAAATAGAACATGAGGAGAATAAATCCAGTGCCAAGGTATAACCGTGAATACTCGGCTACCTAGGTAATGAAGATTAAAAGAAAAGCTCGCAGATTCCTAATTTGTTTTATATAGTCTTGACACAAAGAGAAATTATAATTGATTAATCTTATCCGGAGTGCCAAAAACGTTTTA
>NC_051405.1:24842657-24842867 GCF_015228065.2 Penaeus monodon
GATAATGAGTTGCCTTATCATTAACCAAAAGAAGTTTATTTTATCCGGGAATTAACTGAATCATTTTCGAATAAAACGAAAACTTATCATGTCCCTAACCCTAATTAATTAAAGTAAACTCTCAGGCTCTAGCACATCCCCTAGCCTTAAAAACCTGAATATTACATAATAAATCATACGATCATTGGTCCCTGTAATAAAAAATATAAT
>NC_051405.1:24843192-24844756 GCF_015228065.2 Penaeus monodon
CCAATGAATACCAATGCTGAAAGATAGAGGCGAACGATAAATAAGAAAATGGAAGGCTGAACGAAGAGTGACAAAATAAAACATGTTAAACAAGAAAAGTGAACGAATAATAACTGAAGGCATAGAACCAGTCAAAAATATAAATATGAGTGTTACGATAAAGTAAGAGGTCACGAAAGTTAATAAATGATCATACACAGTAATGAGCAAATTATAATTGTAATAAAATGTCGGTATAATGAAACATTAACATGGTAAATCGTGAATATAAATATTTACATTCTGCCAAATTAAAGATTTCTTGATTCCCTGTGATTTATATCCAACATTTTGTCATTTTTCGTGTATTTTTTCCTCGAAATACAAGATAAACTTTACGATTTTCACAGAATCCTAGCAATTAAACATAATAACTCACTTTGTTGTGTTGAGCACGTGCAAATCATATGTCATTAATTTGTTCATAATTGACCGTGTCCTTCACCAAAGACGTAATACCGAATTATTGTGCTTAGACACGATTATGAGTCATCAGTTGTGCGTTAAAACAACTGTTGGGAATCACGTTTGTAAGGTTGTCTATCTCTGTGGGCAGTGTTCTCACCGATCTTTCCACTAACACGCTAGATTTGACTTTAAAAAACGCTATAGATTATAATAAAAGATCCTCATATTTAAGTTAAAAACGTACTTTAAAAATCGCTAAATGTAGAATAAAATTCACAATTGATCTTAAGTCAAAAACTCTAGATCTAGCGGGAAATCCGGTAGAATGGCAGACTGTGTGCGGGTGCTAAACTTCTCACATTATTGGAACAAAGTGTCGCAAGCTAAAAGGTGATCCATATTAACAGAATGTAATAGAGCGGAGACTGTACGGCGAATTTTCTTGCCTTATATAACATACACCAATAAAATGTCATTTCAATATTTTCTGAAGAAAGTATATGCTTTAATAGGTGTTTTTTTATGCGTGGATCTGTATTTTCATATACTTTCTTCCATGACAGTTCAGCTCATCAATAAAACATATATTTCGTTTTTTATCAGCTAAAAAAGAATATCATTGATACACCAATGACTACCAAAAAGCATTTTCAAGGTGAACTGAAAATTCTCTAGGGTATATTGTTTCAGCAATTCCGAGCTGTCGACTCTGACCATTCTTAATCGTCAGCCATACCAACGTATTGCACATGTGGATCATCAACCTTTCGACACAAAACAATCTGTGTAAGTATATCGTAGGAAAGTAATATCAACATGTGTAGTATGTTAAGAATACAAACTGTTGTTAAGCATGTGACTGTAGAACCGGCCATAAGTATTGACGCATCCCTATCGGCTTACGAAAAGGGGCGAGGCATCGTTCGCCGGACGAGCCCCACATAAACACTGGACTTTTATGAAAATAATGCATTTTACGGCGGGTCACTATACTGTCAACATAAGTCCGAATTGTGACAGTGAATTGTTGCAAATGGCTGCATATGTCGTGTATAGAGTAAATATTACTAAAGAGCAGTAAAAAGAAGAGTTTGAATGAAGGATCAGCCCTGCGTTC
>NC_051405.1:24847948-24848051 GCF_015228065.2 Penaeus monodon
TCTCCCTCGCTCGTGACTCACCCGCTCCCCGTTTTTCCCTTGTTTCTCCTGCTTCCTCTTCTGCGCCAGTAGTCTTCGTCAGATCACCTGCGGGAATTTCGTT
>NC_051405.1:24848267-24848554 GCF_015228065.2 Penaeus monodon
TATTCCAACATAACCCCCCCCCCCAAAAAAAAAATCATAGTAACAACGAATAACACGAAGATCTCACAGCACACTTCTCCATCCTCGCACTCGCCGTCATTAAGGGTGTTTTGGCAGCTGTCTTTCACGCAGATTCCGCCTTTAGCGACGCAGGAGGATGTCTGCTGTTGGGGTCCCTGTGCGGTGAAAATTATTATTGATTAATTTTATGATCAATGGATAATGTATTAGAGTTAGATGATAATTGTAGGTTGTGTTGTATATGGAAAGTCGCAATTATATATATA
>NC_051405.1:24848853-24849391 GCF_015228065.2 Penaeus monodon
ATGTATACAAACTTTTTTTTTATTGTACATATAACATTAATGTGTTTCATGTAACTTGGGTCTACGTGCCTATGTGTATAAGGTCAAAATGCATAAGGTCTAAAATATATATCTAAGATGCGGAAGGTCTTTTACCTCGTTTATTATCAGCCTGTTCTTTATCTGCCTTTATTTTAAACCGTTCTTTACCTTTTTTGTTTTTGCCTGTTTTGCCTCCTACCTTCTGTTTTGACTATTTCTCTTCACTTTATCTGTTCTTGATTTTCCTTTTTTTCCTGTTCTTTACTCCCCCTCTTTTTTTATCTTTTAACTTACTCTTTACTCCCCTTCCTTTTTCCTGTTCTTTATTCTCCGTCATTTAAACTTATTCTCGACTCCTTTTTTATTGTGCTTTACCTCCCTTCTTTTTTATCTGTTCATTACTTCCTTTCTTTTTCCTATGCTTTTCTTCTGTTTAGACCTTTCTTCTTTCTACTTATTCTTTACCATCTCTCTTTTCCCTCTCTTTCAGTTCATTTGCTTCCCCTTTTTTACTCTT
>NC_051405.1:24849564-24850052 GCF_015228065.2 Penaeus monodon
CCACCTGTTCTTTACCTTCCTCCTTTTCTTTTGTTCTTTTCCTCTCCTCTTAATTTCTCTTTCCGTCTTCTCTTTCATCTCTTCACTACCCTTATCTTTACTGCTTTTCCCTCTTTACTTCGCTTTCTCTTTATCTGTTATTTACCATCTTTTCTTTCAACTTATTCGTTACATCCTTCCCTTTTCGTGTGTTCCTTGCCTGTCCTTCCATCCTCCCCATTTTAACATATTCTTTACTTCAACCCCTTATTACTATTTATTATCTATAGTTCTTATTATCTTGTCTTCTTTTAATCTGTTCTTTACCTTCCTCCTTTTTATCTGTCATTTGCCTCCCTTCCTTTCATGTGTTCCTTACTTGCTTTTCTAGCCTTTTTTAACGTCTATTCTTAACCTCGATTCTTCTTCACATTTTCTTTATCTCCTTTCTATCTAGTCTTTACCACCCCCTTCCTATTTTCTTTCTTCTTGTTCTTTCATATTCCTTT
>NC_051405.1:24850086-24850571 GCF_015228065.2 Penaeus monodon
TTGACCTACATTGTGATACCTTAAACTCCAGGGTAACTGCGTTGCTCCTGGACCGTAATGGAACTGCCTTCACTTACCTTCGCCTCCTGAAGATCGGCGATAACCGACGCCATCAGGAACAGCGCACAAGCCCATAACTTCGGGAAGAACAAACCCAACTTCATGGCGACCGCCGAAGACCCGAGGGGCGTCCTGCAGGCGAGTGAGACTGATGAGAAGATGGGCGGATGGGTGTGGAGGCCGGGCGAGTGGTGGCGAAGACCCTCTCGACGCCACGGCTCTTGGCAATGTGAGTGAGTGGACAGAGCGTTTCGGAAAAGGTTCAAACAAGGGGATGCCGTTGGATGTGTGGTTTGCCTACCAATGTCCTTTTTTGGTAATTTTTTTTCACCTGTTTAACAGCAGGTGTGGCCTATTAAGATCTTCTGGAGTCAACGACCGGATGTGAAGGCTAAAAAAAAAGAAAGAAGTGACAGAAAGCACGA
>NC_051405.1:24850595-24851096 GCF_015228065.2 Penaeus monodon
GATACAGAAATAGCGTTCAGATCTATCGATATACCTTCTGTTTCCTTTCTTTTTTCTTTCCTCAAAACACTTGGGTTTGCTCGATAATATCAACATATGTTCATTTTCTTTTTTTATTTGTACAATACTGATTCGTTTTAATGCAAAATTGTACACTTAAACACGTTTCTTCATTTGATGTCATTCTTGCAATAGGAATATAAATATATGTGTAACGTATATCATATAATGATCATTTCAAAAACAAGATGATTATGTTAAAAGCATAGTAATATTCGTAATAACAATCACAACAACAATAATAACGTAAATGAAGAAGGAAAACATGAAATTTGCATTTCTTTTTCTTACGCAAAATTCAAGTCTGACTGATAAGAATAACAACTCTTTTCGTTTACTTGATCATTTTTTCCTTTAAATTCTGGTAATAATTCACAATATACGATATATTTCATTGATTTCATTCCCATACTGATGAAGAATGAGTGTGTATGTATGAGG
>NC_051405.1:24851165-24851523 GCF_015228065.2 Penaeus monodon
GTGTGAGAGAAAAGAAACCCGCATGCTCTTGCAATATTAAATCTGCCCGAGTATTAGGAAAATCAAGTAATTTTTAAAAATCTGTGATTATAAACTTTATTGTTTCACTCATATGTTTTGCAATCGTAAGAGCCGCATGGGTATTTATTAATTCTTTTTTACCATGTTATATTTCTGAGTATGACTCATGGTACTAGCATGTCCGTACACAGCCTTTTTAATCTTTTATATCTTACTTTTTATCGACCTATATTCAGTCTTATTCATTTGTTTTCTGATTGTGACGAAGCTTTAATTCAGGTCGACGATGACTAAATGCAGCTTGTCCGAATTGCATCATGGGATTTGTATATATGTG
>NC_051405.1:24852767-24852888 GCF_015228065.2 Penaeus monodon
TCACCTTGTCAGTTTAACAAAATCACCTGTTTACCATTTTGTAAATAATTATCCCGTGTTTATCTCTTATGAAAATATATCACTGTTGTTCATCATCAAAAAAGAGAGAAAAAAATTCACA
>NC_051405.1:24852926-24853019 GCF_015228065.2 Penaeus monodon
TCCTCGTCCCTTCGAAGAAAAAAAAATCTACTGGAGTATTAGCAGAAGCAGAAATGGTATTAAGAATATATGAATGAGAATCTTCTTTTTGAA
>NC_051405.1:24858935-24859159 GCF_015228065.2 Penaeus monodon
GTCGTCAGTGGGCCTTCGGGGTGCAGCTCCTGCAACGGCACTCCATGCACTCCTGGGTCTCTCCTCGCACACGGTGCTGGCATCTCCTTCGCACATGCTTCTGCTCTTGGGCTCCTCTGACCTCGTGCTTGGGCGTTGCTCTTCGTGTATATTAGCTCTTGCTATATGTTACTTATGCTCTAATCTGCACTTGATGTTATGGCAGTCTATGCTTGCAGATATCG
>NC_051405.1:24862166-24862715 GCF_015228065.2 Penaeus monodon
AAAGGAGCGAGAAAAACAGAGAAAGAGCGAGATAAATTGACAGACATGGAAACATACTGACAAACAAATAGCTAAATGGAAATAAAGAGAAACAGGGATCTATTTAAACCAAAAACAAGATATCAGCCGTTCAGAAACCGGTCGCCGAACTCTCGATCTAAAATTAAACACGGCGCTATACATACGCAATATTTAGCTTACGTACAGCGCGTGGGCGATTTTTTCCTCACTATTTCTATAGCAAACAATTATTTTTGGAAAAAGCGGAAACGTTGAAATACTTCACGATCCACCCACGAGTCATAAAAATAATAACAATACGAAAAAAAGAAGCGCGAAATGCACGGAACTATAACTTTCACTAACACAGCTGCCGCATTTATCTCGCTGTGTGGGAGGGATATCGTTTCACAACATCTAATCACGCAGTGTTGGCGACTTGCTCTCGTGTTCAGCGGTTTTCCGGTTCGTTTATTTCGGGGACTGACTTTTCTGGTTTTATCTCGTTATGTACTGCAATTTTTTTTAATGTCTGAACAAAAATAGAAA
>NC_051405.1:24866767-24867207 GCF_015228065.2 Penaeus monodon
CAGTGACCTGAATGATTGACATTTGGGTGTTGGGTTAAAGGTTCACATATTGTCGCTTTGAAATTAAGGTGTAAACTCAGAACAACGTTAAACATTTATTATTTCATTACAGCATTTCAGAACATGTTTACAGGTTTAATGATGATCAATAATTCGTGAATAAAAACGCAGATTAATGTTTAACGTTTTACAGTTAAAACTGACACAATACTAAACATAGCATATTTTTATCTCAAATAATTTTCTGTTCAAGTCCTGTAGCATTAAGGACTGATTATCCTTCTCTGAAACGGCTAGTGGAATTTTTTGTCTCCTGCCTTGAACGAATTATCTTCAGTAGGATTCATGAACCATTTGCCTTCGAGGTTCTCTATCACGTCACACTTCAGAAGCTCGCTGTCATCCACCTGGAAGTATTGTTTGCGGTGAATATGGTATGG
>NC_051405.1:24867370-24868007 GCF_015228065.2 Penaeus monodon
GCTCCTTATCCCCCTCCTGCCTTCGTTTGTCCCTCTCTTACTCTTGTTAACTACCCCCTCCCTCTCTCCTTCTACATTCCCATCTTTCCTGCCTCTTCCCTCTCTCCCCCCTCCCTCCCTTCATCTCTCACCCCCTCCTCCCTTTCCCAACCTTCCCCCACACTCACCATCTTCAGCGGCGTGTACCGAGGATGGTGGTGGTCCATATAAGGGTCGTTGGCCTTCTTGTTGAAAGCCACGATGAACACCCAGCGTCGCAGGTCCGAGTTGTTCTGGTTCGAAGTGTGGAGTAAGTTGCAGTGGAAGAAGAGCATGTCCCCGGCCTTCATTTCTACGTGGACGTGTTCGAGGGCGAGCTTTGCCTTTGGGTGGAAATCAGGTGGAAATGAGACTTGTATCTTTTTTTTTTTTTTGCAAATGGGAAATGGGACATATTTTTATATCAAATCGGAAATGCGATTAGTGTTTCTTTTATCGAGCGGGAAATGAGACTCTCGCTTATGTGTTTTGAAGGAGAGCTTTGCCTTCGGGTGGAAATCGAGTGCAAAATGACTCTTGTTTTGGAAATGAAGTGGGAGGTGGGACTCTTGTTTAAGTGTTTTGGGGAGAGCTTTGTCTGCCGGAGGAAACATTGTAC
>NC_051405.1:24868614-24869306 GCF_015228065.2 Penaeus monodon
CAACACAACGCGTCACCTGCTCGACTCGCTCCAGGTCGGCGCCCAGCTGTTCCCCGATGGTCTTGTGGTCGACCCTCCCTAGTTTGTGAGACCCGACGAGCACTTGCAAGCAGCCGTTCTCCTTCACGCAGTCGTCGACGGGGATGAAGACGGAGGCCATCTCCGGGTACAGGCAGCCATTGAAGTACCAGTACCTAGTGGGTGGGTGGGGGGGAGGGGTAAGGGGGGGGGGAGGGGTGAGGGGGGGGGAAGGAGAAATGGAGGAGGGGGAAGAAGTAGTGGGGGTGGGGTGAATGTGGGAGGGGGAAGGGGTGAGATGGAGGGGTGGGTAGGGGGGTGTTGAAGGGAATGGGGTGGGGGGGGGATGTGACGTTGAATTATTCATTCACGTTAATCTCAAAATCCTGAATGTAAATGATATAGTTGACACTCACCCTTACCTGGGACCCACCTTTAATTGGCACTCACTCGTCCTGACACTCACCCTTAATTGGCCCCAACCCTCAATTAGCACCCACCTTTAATTGGCACACTCACCCTTAATTGGCACCCGCCCTTATGTTTGGCACTCACCCATAATCCTGGTGCCACAGGAACGCCCCTCCGCTCTTGGCATCTTTCATCATGAGTTTGCTGTGGTAATGATAAATTTCGTCTCCGCCCATCAGCTGGAAGAGAAGTAGCAACGAAGA
>NC_051405.1:24869441-24869646 GCF_015228065.2 Penaeus monodon
GGGCCGAGAACAAGAAGGGTCAGTGTCGTAAGAGTCGAAAGTCTGTTCGAAAGTCTGCTCTGTTAATTGAGATTCTGGGAAATAATAAAAAAATTAAATATAATTGTTTATGTTATTATTCAATCTGTGTTGCATTAATCTAGTCCTTTTAAAGACATAACGAAAATAAATATTTTTCATAACGATTTTTTTCTATAGTGCTTTC
>NC_051405.1:24869689-24869807 GCF_015228065.2 Penaeus monodon
CTTTTTCAGATTAATGAATAAATTATTACATTTACTGTTGTTGCTGTTTAAACCATTCATCCCAATTTGATTTCAAAAATTTTCTACCATATTATGCGAAAAATAAACAATCAAACTT
>NC_051405.1:24870306-24870413 GCF_015228065.2 Penaeus monodon
CTGACTGATATATAAACTTAATTTTTGAAACTTTCAAGTGTTTTTTTTATCCAAAATCCCGCGACTTTTCGATTATATCTTATTACGTGATTACTGAAATTAGAGAT
>NC_051405.1:24870439-24870651 GCF_015228065.2 Penaeus monodon
TGCATTCTGTACAAGCTTTAACCTAAAATACACTACAACATAAGGCCCCGTCATATATCCCTAAAATGAACACTAACAAACATGTAGAAAACTGACAATCAGTGTATTTCTTCCCCAAGGCTTCTCAAACTCCTTTTCACCCAGCAACTCAGCAACCCACCACAACCCACCGACGCACCGGTTGGGTACTACTCACTAAGCCAAGGGTGATG
>NC_051405.1:24871157-24871347 GCF_015228065.2 Penaeus monodon
TGCATGGTCCCCGCCACCCTGGGAGAGCGAGCGAGGACCCCCGTGATGTCGTCTCCAGGGTGGTTCCAGACACACATTCGACTCTTTCTGTCCCCGTCGCTTCGTCCGTATGCGTGCCTCTGGATTCCTTTGCTGCTCTCCACGGCTGTTCGGAGCTTCTGAATCTCCGCTTCGCTTAGCATGTTCCTGT
>NC_051405.1:24871408-24871771 GCF_015228065.2 Penaeus monodon
ACTGAGTTGGATGGATTATTATAGATTTTCAAACCATGTCTACTATGGAATTTACTGCGGTGCTTATACCTTCGTACGTTCATTTCTAAGTATTACTCTTATGTTCCTTATGTACGTATACTGTGCACTAGCTACTACTGTTTACACCTTAGTCTATTATACCGACCCTTGTTAGACTTAAGGAAAATACGACACATCACGCGATCTTCCTCCCCCATCCCTCCTCTTTGGCGATAACACAATATCTAATTCTCTGGCCAAGGATAAATGGCAGCTACTGTTACAACTGTTACTATTTTCAGTGCTAACGATAAGGTTACTGGCCTATCTACTGACATGTTGTAATCTCTCCCTGCGTGTCTG
>NC_051405.1:24872139-24873263 GCF_015228065.2 Penaeus monodon
CCTTCACAAAACAAGAGATGTGACTGAAAAACTTCGGAATAAATCTTGATCAGAATTGTTCACAAAATAAAAGTTATTTCATGTCCACATTTGGTTAGAGTTTTTATCTATCTGCCAACTTACATACCCATTTCTACATAATTTGCTTATACATGAAACTTAAAGATGAAATGCCGAATCACCAAGTTATTAATTCTCATTTGTACATTCATACACTTTTAATGCTCCTTTTAATAGCACCACAATTAGGTTCTCCACTCTTTATGAGAAATGGGTAGGTATTTTACAAAAAGTAGTTGAATTGGAGATGGAAAATTGATGAGCAGATTTTAATTTATACAACATATCCTTAACCTTATGGTGTGTAGTTTATTTAAACGTCAATTTGTAAAAAATAACACACGCAAAAAAGACGTATAAACTTGCCTGACTAAAACGTATCCATTTTTCTCGTATGCTTCTACCATTTGTTTACTAACCGACCAAGTAGCTGGGTCGTAGAAAAACTCCGAGTCTGAAAAAAGTATAATCAATTGATGCAACTTTCTTGCCTTTATAACTGATGATATTTTTTTCCGGTGTAAGGTTAAGCAATTCCACTTATTATTATTATTTTTTTTTATCGACTTCTTACACTCAACTGTGCTAATCATTTGTTGAAGTACAGTAAATTATGTTGCGATCAGCGAGGTTTCGCCAAACCCTCAAGTGCATTCTCTCCTTACCACTAAAAAATGGTTCATAATGAATTCAGCAAAGTAAAGATAATCCTACAAAATAACACTGCTAGATCGCCATAACTAACTCATTCATCATTTCAATATGACAAGAAAGTTCATTCTAAATTCATTCTAAATATTCTTTCTTAATCATGCTCAAGACATATCAAGTTTCACCTTACTTGCCCCCAAAATAACAAACTTATTAAACACGAAGCTAAGGAACAAACATGAAAATATATTATACCCGACATGGCTGGTGTTCCGCAGGGGACGTCCTCCACTTGTTCCCTCTTTGTTCACAACTGATGACGTTTGGCTCTTTTATCTGTTCTCATCCTCCTTCCCCCATTCCCCCTTTCCCATTCCCCCACCTCTCTTTGTTTAACGCGGTTTTTGTTCTTA
>NC_051405.1:24873320-24873396 GCF_015228065.2 Penaeus monodon
GATGTTACTGTATTAGCCTGAATAAAACCGTGCAAAAAATTACAGTTTAAGTAAATAAGTACTTGTTGTTTGTTTC
>NC_051405.1:24873453-24873599 GCF_015228065.2 Penaeus monodon
GGACGACAAAATAATATATGTCTGTAATTGAAAAAATAATGGGAAATTTGCGAACAACATAATAGAGAAAACGTCGTGTCCTTGAAATATTCAAGGGGTAACTATCATATTCAATAAACGTGCAGGCCTTTCTCTCATTAAAGAGA
>NC_051405.1:24873629-24873735 GCF_015228065.2 Penaeus monodon
ATGTAAATCCCTTTCATTCATACTAGAGGGAGCGTAACAGAACACATAGAGATAACTAATAGTTAATAGATTACATAGACTCAGGTATCCGTCATGGACGTTTGTG
>NC_051405.1:24875043-24875118 GCF_015228065.2 Penaeus monodon
TTACTGAATTCTCTTTTACCGACGATAACAGAAAACTTGCAGGGGAGACTTTTGTACGTCTGTTGATGTCCCAAG
>NC_051405.1:24877964-24878137 GCF_015228065.2 Penaeus monodon
TGCACTAGGGATATTGACCAAATCTGAGGTTGAAGCATCATAAAATTACAATAAAAAATTAGCACAATGCATATTCTTTATTGCATTAATTACCTAAAATGATATGCTAGTGTATTTACTTTATTCGTACAGTATCTCAGTTTATTTACATTCTGTTTGTTTATGTCTGTGTG
>NC_051405.1:24878256-24878510 GCF_015228065.2 Penaeus monodon
CCATCAAGCACAAAGGAAAAAGAAAATTGGTAGATATCTCTTTCATTATTTTATTATTAATCAGAATATGGCCGTAGCGTTGAAAAATCTCCAATATTCTAAAATAAAATCACATGTAGTAATGAGGTGATACACACTCTTATTAATATGAGAATCGACGTAGCAACTGTTTTATTTGATCATTATATCATATCAATCAACCCTGGTCACGTGATCACTACTCACGTGATATACAGGTACGAATCACGCGTATA
>NC_051405.1:24878558-24879272 GCF_015228065.2 Penaeus monodon
CATAGGATTATACTTATCCCTTCTCTCTTTAACAGAAATCTGCTAGATGCTTAAGTTATTTTAAAAATCAGTAATAAAAAAACTAAGTACTTTTTGTTCAAGTAACTTAGACGAAAGGACCCAAGTTGGAAAATACTTAGGCAAGAAGGTAAAGTGTTACATAGAGATGATCTATTAAGTTATATATATGCCTAGTCAAGTACACGGTGAGGCAAGTTAAGTACAACATAAAGCTTAGCAATATTAATGAGCATATTAACATCAGTAAGCTTATTAACATTATTCATTATCTCTTGGTCACAACCATTAGCGCCTAAATTGATGATATGAAGTTTAATATAATTATCTTTTCTTTCTTATTTCATGTTGTTCTTTTTATATATAAAGTAAGACAAGCTACCTGCTAACAATATATGTTCTGATATTATCCACATTTTCTTGACCTTGTTTGAGTAACTACATGCGCTTAACATAGGTTAACAGTACAAAAAGAAAAGAAAAAAAAGTTTGTGGAATATCCCAACCTTTTAAAAAAATAATCTACTTAAATTTAGCAGAGTGGCAAATACTCGTGGATTTATTGCAGTTTAAGACTATTTTGTTACTATGGCGGTCCTCCTACCCTGGCAACACTGTTATTATCGCTATAAATTATCATCATTATTATCATTACTGCTATTGCTGTCCTTTTCATCTTATAGCATACATTCCTTA
>NC_051405.1:24879297-24879737 GCF_015228065.2 Penaeus monodon
GGGAAAAGGCAATAGTTTAGGCATTAATGATAACAATTTACGACTTCTTAACTCCTTCTTGTTTGCAAATGCGTCCGTAGTCTTATTATGTCTGAATATTTTGATATTCAGAGAAAGAAATAATAACAATTCTGCCGCGATGGATATTTTTCTCTTCTATTTTGGCAAAGTTTCGCTTCATTTTTTATTTACACTTTTAGTAAACTATGTTTAATGTTATTGAAGAGTTTAATCTGCAGCACCGTTTATGTCGATTCGGGGGGGGGGGGGCAAAAATACGTGCTAAATATGTACAGCGTTACAACACGTAACAAAGACACTCTCTGACAGCAGTGGCGTTATAAAGAAAGTATGATTGCGAATGTGTTATCTCACAGCGAATGATACAATACTTTATAGATTTTCTTTCTTTCACTTTGTCAACATGATCTCTTCTTAGT
>NC_051405.1:24879789-24880355 GCF_015228065.2 Penaeus monodon
AAAAAAAAGTACATTTTATTGTTTTATTTTCTTTTTCCAATTTGGTGGGCGGGATAAGAGGGAGGGAAGGGGGGTATCCGGAACTCAACCCCCTTTAGTTACGCCATTGCCTGACAGCTGGAATGACAGTTAAGTATTCCTATTAAAAAGCCTATTTAAATAAAGCTTCATTCTGTCAGAAGCTTTTGTTTTTTTTCCCTCTGGCCGGACAAAAAACAAGAGAAATACACGTATATATATTCACACCTATATATATTTTCCCTTTCAATGCTAACGTGTCACCGTAAGCGTCACCACAAGCTCTTGGAACTCAGAAAATGTTCTCCGGCTCTCTCGTATGAAGACCTGACGAAGGTGCAGAAGACCTACTCCTGCTCCGTCGCCTCAGGAGTATCGACGACATCCTGAAGGACCTCCGGGTGACGCTTGGCTATTTTCCGAAGGATGGAGAGGCACTCAGCAGCAGGGTCTCCTCGGCGGCGAAGCTTCTCCTCCTCCAGGTACTGCTGGCGACGCATCCTGCAAGGTGTGGAAGCAGGGAGTGAGATTCAGAGGCGTGAGGGTTC
>NC_051405.1:24880517-24880831 GCF_015228065.2 Penaeus monodon
GACGAAGACCGAACCTCAGATTATCCGACGTCGTGCTATCCAGCCGACTCAGCTCCTCCCGACTCCTGCCCGACTCCAGCCTCTCGCCCTTGCGCCTCTTGTTGATCTTGGCGAAGAGGAAGGGCGTGTTGTGAGGGCCGGAGAGGAGGCGCAGGCGGGCCGAGAGGCGCTGCAGGCCGGGGCACCACAGGAACATAGACTCGATCAGGAAGACGAGTTCGAGGCGCGCCAGGAGGGAGTAGAGGGCTGCGTCGCTGACCACTTGCTGGAAGAGGGACGCGAGAGGGGGGGTTAGTTTTGGGTATTTCGGGGGC
>NC_051405.1:24880923-24881355 GCF_015228065.2 Penaeus monodon
CCTAAGTTTAGCTGGACTGGGTTCTTAATTGGTTTAATTTTGGCTGAAAATTTAAGGGCACGGGAGGTTTAGGTCTATAATGATTTTAGGTCATAAGTTTAAGTCTAAGTTCGCTGATAAAGGACCCGGGATTAGATAGTTCATAGCGTTTGATTAGTTGATGCCAATTTATTAAGATTATGTCTAACTTGGAAATGGTACTTTATTACCCTTGGGTGTTTATTTTGCTTTAGCTTATCTGTTTAAGTTTAAGTACTGGGAGGTTGTTTATATAAAAAAAATGCCTGCGTATAAAAGTTAGTTTACTAGTGTTCAAGTTCATGCTTGCAAGAATGAAATAAAGGAGTTTATTTAAGGTTAATCAGTATTAGGTTATTAGTTTAGGCGAATTTTCTACAATACCATTTTACACCAATTGTGAGGAGTTTAGGT
>NC_051405.1:24881918-24882142 GCF_015228065.2 Penaeus monodon
ACACCAAGACAGCTGACATAAGGAGGGCGATCTGCTTCGAAAACTCCTTGCTGAGGTCGGAGTACTCGAACTCCCCTGTGGCCATCACCACCGCCTTCGGGAGGGTCGCCCAGAAGGTGGTGAAATCCGTTTCCTGTGGGGGAGAGAGAATGCGTAATTGGCAGAGAATGGATAGATAATGGAATAAAGAGAATAAAGAGAGTATACGGAGGAGAGAGAGAAGG
>NC_051405.1:24882243-24882323 GCF_015228065.2 Penaeus monodon
TCGCCCAGAAAGTGGTGAATTCTGTTTCCTGTGGGAGAAAGAGAACAAATAAATGGCAGAGGATAGAAAAATAACTGAAC
>NC_051405.1:24882461-24882544 GCF_015228065.2 Penaeus monodon
TATACGGAAGAGAAAGACAGAATAAATAAGAATAATAAATGGAAAGGATAGTTAGGGAAGTGAGAGGGTGGTAGGAACGAGGT
>NC_051405.1:24883398-24883557 GCF_015228065.2 Penaeus monodon
TGAGGTTATGAGTCTTTGGGGGGAATAGTGAGGGAGAGGAAGTAGTGGCAGGGGAGTAGGAGAGGAGGATGAGAAGGTGGAATGGACAGGGAGGTGAAGGAGGAGGTGGAAGAGGGTGGCATGCGAGTCCCCGAGGGAGGTAGTGGAATGTGGCTGCGA
>NC_051405.1:24885067-24885285 GCF_015228065.2 Penaeus monodon
TGTTGACATAAGGATGTAGAGAAGGTAGATCAAAAAATTATCTGATAACTTGCTGGATTCTGCTATCGACTGTTAGAAATTATAGAATACATGAAGCAGTGTGAATATGTGATGCAGAGTCATAGTAGTGATTTCCTCGCATTAGGAATGTGGTCTCGAAAATCAGTTTTAATGTGGAAATTATATGATGCAGAAAAAAAAAACAGAACAGTTATTCA
>NC_051405.1:24885610-24886452 GCF_015228065.2 Penaeus monodon
ACACACACACACCAAGTAACCAAGAAAAAAACTAATGTTTTTTTCTTTTTTCACTACCTTCCCATTTACTTGCCTTATCAGCCTCAGTTGGCTGGAGGATGATGTTGAAGGAAATGGTGAAGGCGAGCAGCAGGGCCCCATAGAGGAGTATCATCATCAGGAAGTTATAGGACACGTGTCGAAGCATCCTCACGTACTTGGCCAGGAGAGGAGCTCGGCCCAGGATCAGCACGAATTCGTACCTGCGAATGGGGAGGTTTTCGTACTCGCTTTTCTCATTTAGAAGAGAGCCAAAAAAAAAGGGATATTCATTTAGACACAAACGGGGAATTAATCGTTTGTTGCTTTAAGACAGAATATTGGAAGGCGGGGAAGGGAAGTTACCGAATAGTAAAGATACAAGTAATTTTGTTCGAATCCCGTACATATAGGGAATCATCATTTAAGAAAAGGCACACCAGCAGATTTGACGGAGAAAAACGCGTCCGTGTATAATTAAAAAAACAAAATAAAACAAGAGTAGGAACTCACCAAGCCACGATCATCGCCCAGGCAGCGAGATGGCGCGTCGTGTCAGCGTCGAGATTAACAGAACACAACACGAACACAACTATTACAAGGAACCACTCGAAGTAATTCTCAACGTTCTTATAGTACGTGCTGAAGGTGAAGGCCACTTGGAACACCTCGCGCACCAGCATATATAGGGTGAAGGGAATGAGGATAGCCATGAGGGAGTTCACGATCGTCTGCTGCGATTCGATCTCGTCCGTTAGGGTTGAGTTCGACGAGGATCTGACCTCCAGTATCCTAAGGTCCTTGAGGCTATAGACGAAGGCGGT
>NC_051405.1:24886486-24888141 GCF_015228065.2 Penaeus monodon
TTGGCTATGTAATATGGCAGTGCTTTGCGCCACTTGGCATACAGGAAGGTTTCTACGAGAGGGTGTTTGATGGTGTTGCGATGTCGCTTGCTTTTGCTGATATCCATTAAGGTCCCTAACTCGCTAATTCGCTGCTGCTCGACATTCTGCTCCGAGCTGCCTGGCGGAAGGAGAAATCTGTAGTCAAGTTTGAGAGTATAGTTGTCCCCGAGCATGTTCTCCAGCTCGGCCTCGACTTCGGCTTCGTCCACGTTGGTTGGGAGGTTTGAGATACAGTTGTCCATCGCGCGTTCCAGTGTGTTCGGAAGGAGAGACGGGAGCACGTTGCCGCGGTCCGTCTCGTTGACTTTGCGATGCGCCCCGAGGAAGGCGCCCTTGCTCAGCAGTTCGCACAGCATGTCCTGGTTATTGAAGGCAGCGGCCTCGTGCAGGATCGTCTGGCCGTGGAAGGTCTGGTTGAGGTTCAAGAGGACGTCATTTTGCAGGATCCTTTCCAAGCACTTCAGGTGATCGACTTCTGGTGGAGCCCCTTTCTGCCGCCTACTGTTTTCGATCAGCTTCTTCAGAATGTGAAAAGTGTGCTCCTGCAGATCTACCTTTTTGCTCGCGTTCGTCTTCATGCGCTCCAGCAGTAGCTCGAAGATGGGCGCGTGTCCCTTGGCGGCGGCGCGGTAAATGGGCAGCACCTTGGTGATTTCGACGGCCCAGGGGTCGGCCCCGCGGTCGAGGAACAGTCGCGTCAGGTCCTCGTCGTTGGAGTCCACGGCGTAGAAGAGGAGCGACTTGGAGCCCAGGCGGCAGTTGGCGGAGTTATTGGGCATGAAGTCCTTTATTTCCTTGGCGCCCTTGCGTAGGACGAGCAGATCCAAGAATCTGGAAAGGGCTGGTCGAGGCGGAGCATCGCCACGCCCCACGCCCATCAGAACGGCTGTCAGAGCCTGCTTCCTCCTCAGGACGTCCTCGCTGGCCTCGGAGCCGACGGTCTCCTCCAGAGAGGCTCCGGCTGCCACCAGATTCCTGCAGAACTCGATGAGGAAGCCAGAGCGCGGCGCACCACTTCCCTCCGGCAGATACCTGGCGGCGGTGGCCAGCGCAGTGAGGCCGGACCCGTTGTGAGCCTCCAAGTCGATATCATGACAGTCGAGGAGAAGTTTCGCCGTTTTCCGCAGCGACTCCTCGGGTTTGGCGTTCTTGTGGATGGCGAAAGTGATGATGTGCAGCGCGCTTTGCCCTTTGTTGTTGCGCGCGTTGACGTGAGCTTTGGCCTCCAGCAGCATCTTCACAGCCTCGTGCTGCGCCTCCTTCACGCCCGCCATGAGGGGCGTGTTGCCGTCGTGGTCGGGCGCGTCGAGCACGTCCGCGGAGGGAGAGTTGTCCAGGAGGACGCGCATGCATTTCAGCTTCCCCTTCTGCGCCGCGATGTGTAGGGACGTTACAATGTGGGCTGCCTGCGAGGGGAGGGGCTGGGGGCGCCGCACCTGGTCCTCCGAGAACCTCTGCACCAGCTGTCGCAGCCCCGCATCGTCGTCCCGCTCCAGGAGCTCGTTCACGGAGTCAGCCCGCAGCTGCGGCTTGCCCATCTCCATGGCCGTCACGAGCGGCGTCTTCTGGTTCTCCACGTCAGCCACCATCACCACGCCTGCGGGGAAGGCGGG
>NC_051405.1:24888245-24888355 GCF_015228065.2 Penaeus monodon
CGAAATGTGTTTGATGAAACGCCATTGTTACGGAAAATAAAGCAAACATATAATAGCATAAAACAAATAAATTACCATACACTAATAGATTGATAGATAGATAGATAGAT
>NC_051405.1:24889000-24889337 GCF_015228065.2 Penaeus monodon
CATGCAATTGATAACAATTTCCGGGACTTTATATATCTGCAATTTCATTTATTCCCGTTTCTCTATGTTGTTCATTTTCGTTATTATTTGCCATTTTTTTATAGTTATTTGTTCATCCCTGTTATCATTCACTATTACCTGTCATTGTCATGCATACTGACATAGGCCTAATAATAGAATCTGAGATAACCAAATGCAGTACATAAACAAACAAAAACATCGCATAAACAAACATCATGTTATTCTTTTCTTTGTTTACTTATTCTCCCTTTCATTCACATTTCTTGCTAATTTCCTTTTCTCAGTTTTGCCTTTTTTTCTTCTATGTATATCCTGC
>NC_051405.1:24889384-24889448 GCF_015228065.2 Penaeus monodon
ATCACCCGTTCCCTTTTGCCCTATTTGTTTCGATTTCTCCCCCTCCCCCCCTCTCCATTTTGCT
>NC_051405.1:24890072-24890395 GCF_015228065.2 Penaeus monodon
CTTTCCCTCCAACAGCTGTAATAATGACACGAGTTTTAATCAACTAATTTTAATCAAACTTCACGTCTGGCATCCTTCCCCCCCTCCCTTCTCCTCTCCAACCCTCACTGTGAGTCACTTGCAGACAAAGAAACAGTTAAAAAAACTAAGCAAGTAAATGATTCAATGAATAATAGATAAAATGTATAATATATACTGAAGGGTCAATTGACCGTTTTTTCTTCTCCTTTTTTCTGTTGTTCGTTTAAGTGCGATTAATAATAATTTTTCTCACAACGCGAAGTACATGGTAGAGGAAGCAAAAAGTTATACATATGAGAAAC
>NC_051405.1:24890637-24891987 GCF_015228065.2 Penaeus monodon
AAGGAATAAAGACTACGAAAAATTAACTCAAGAAGATTGCACTCTGAAACAAAATGTAAAGTGGTGTGCGAACACCGTAGATTTATTCGTTCGCCCATTTTTAAATCTCATTCTCCTCGCACCTCCTTCTGTTTAATTTCAAATAAAAACAATACACGCGAGAATCTGACAAAAGAAGGAATATCAAAGTAAAAATAATGAACTATACACATGGATCGCATCAGTGACTCATTTGCCTCGGTGAGTCACATTCACATTTCACCAAACTAGGTCGGTGAGTCGCACCAATTTCTGGCAAAGAATGGATACACATAGTTGTTAAATCACATCTCATTGTCAACAATAGTAACACTGATATTAAATCACATCATCCCCATTATTTCAGAACCATAATATCACCATCACTATTCACATCGAGAAATGTAACATCACTATCTGTTCACATCAGAATCATAAGTTCACAATCACCATTCGGATCATGAATAGTAACATTAGTAACACTATTGCTTCACATCAAAATAATTTCACTATCAACATTCAAACCTTGAAAATAGCTTCAATATCATCATTCACATCATGAATAGTAAGAAACTGTTTATTACTATTACTTCACATCAGAATCATATCACCATCAACATTCATATCATGAATAACAACTTCACTATCACCATTCACTTCGTGACTAGTAACATCACATCACTATTACTTCAGATCATGACTAGTAACTTCACTATCATTACTTTCAACCATTCACATAATGAATAGTAGCATCACTATCATTTCACATCAGAATCATGATATCACAATCATCATTCACATCGCGAATAATATCACTATCTCTGTTCACATCAGAATAGCATCACTATCACTAATCATATAATTATTTCGTATATTTCACTAAAACACGGTGGGTACCTTGCCTATCTTCTATATATATCTTCTGTATACATTTTTTTTATTTTTCATTTCGACGATATATATCATATAACACTGTTGAACAAAAATATACAAAACACACGAAGGATTTTATGTCATATTTATATCTAAATCTACCCATCTATAAATTTACTAAGGCGTTTCTGTTTATCACCATTACTATCAAACTGATTTTTATTTTATTTTTTTCCTTTCCTTCCACACCCACTTTCTCTTTCTTTTCAGTCGATCAAGGCCCCTCCCCCCTCTTCCTTCTTTCTTTGCAATTCCTTCCTTTATTCGATTCTGTTTATGTAAAAAGATCTTCAAGAGAAATGTTCAAATTCTCCGAACTGCATGGGGTATTTTTTTCTTTATTTTTATTCTTAAACTTTTTGACAATTGGACCAATCTGGTAGCGGGTCTCTGCACACG
>NC_051405.1:24892018-24892116 GCF_015228065.2 Penaeus monodon
CACGTCCCTTAAACCTTTCTTCCACCCACTGCCACCTCCACCCCAACCACTACCCCCACCCCCACTTTCGCACTTGGTCTCGGTAGTCCGTGCAGACT
>NC_051405.1:24892403-24894137 GCF_015228065.2 Penaeus monodon
TAAGCGCCTTCCCGTCTCCAAGAATAACTCTCGCTGCCTCCTCTTTAAATCTCACCCAACCCCCCAACCCCACCTGGGCTTCTCCGGCACTTTAAATAACTTTTTTCGACACTGGTTGTGTTTGTTTCGCTGTATCTTGTTCGTTATTTTCGACTGCAGAAGCGCGTAGCTCAATGATTTCTCGACCTTGGACGAAGAGGCAAAGAGAGATCAAAGTCCGCCATCTTGGATGAGTTGGCTAGGCACCCTGCGCGCCTCTCGAGAAAGGAACAATTTTGAGATTCTTCCGCGGAATATTTTCAGAGATATTAAGAAGGAGAAAAGAAAATTACATCGATAATGACAGACACTTCGCTTTCTCTTAATACCAAATAGGGTCTTTAAGAACATTTTCTTTCTTCTTCAATCCCGAAATTCATCGTCATTGGTTTGCCACACCCACTGTTCTCGTCACTATGGCGTTCGTTCCCTTAATTCCTTTTCTTTCACAATCGAGACTGGTCTAACATCCACAAAGCACAAACAAAAACGAACAGCTGAGAGACTGACCGGAAATCCGCCAATGCAGAAATCTGTTCTATTCTCTCTCTGTGTCCGGTCCAGCTGACTCGCTCATCCACCCTCGCGCCCGCACGCCCACCCTCGTTAACTCACCTGTCACAGCGGAATATGAGGGCGGGCACAGGGTACGGGGGGTTAGGGGAGGGGGTCAGTGTCGTGTGGGCATACTAATCTTTGCCGTCAAGTCCTTTGTTCAGCTTCCGTTGAGGTATTTCGTCAACTCTCAAACTTCTGTTTGGACAAAGAGTGACACAGATCGAGCGAGAACTAACGCGCTGACCTTTTCATTATCTTTTCGTGTTTTAGTAAAAATGTTTATATAAAAAATCAAACAAATAACAGAGAGTGCCTTGTGTTTTTCTTTTTTCTTTAACTTCGTCTACTCGTTGTGTGTCGCTATATCACTCGTATCTTATTACTCGCTCGCTCTTCGTACTATGATCACCTTTTCGCGCCGTCTTTATCCCGTTCTTTCAGGTTTTCCGTTTTAACGATAATCAAAAAAGACTTTTAAATAACATTCTCTGCTCGTGACGTCATCAAAGATCAAGCACAGCTATGACCTCATCACGAAGCCATGTTGGAGGGAGGTAAAGAGTCCAACGCCATATTGCTCCTCCCTCTCTCCTCCTTCGCCACCAAGAGAGACTCCGAGACCTCGCACTCACACGGTGGTGGAAGGAAGAAGAAGGATGAGGAAGACTTCGAGGATGGACGGCAAAACAGGCTTCTTCCTCCTCGTTGAGAGTCCTTCGGCAAGATCCTGGAAGCGAGGGATCCCGAGGAGTCGCGCGCTGAGGTCCTTCGTCCGCCGAAGAGCTGTCGAGGGCTCTTCGCGTTCGTGGCGCCGCGGCTCAACTAAAAGACCCGCGGGTTGGCCACTGCCGAGACCGGACGCCGCACGAGCGCTGTTGCCAAGTCAGGCTTCCTCTGGTCTGGCACTCGTTCTTCTGGAGGGGGTCCATGTGGCAACACTGCTGCTGACACTGCTGACACTTTGCTGGATTTCTGACACAGATCAGCACGATACAGGGGTATTGTGGCTGCTATTCTGTGTTTTGTTCTTAATCCCCCTATTCAGGCTTTCAGGACAGAAACGTGACTCTGCGACGCATGTAAGCTGTAGACGAGGAGTCAACACCAGGTTTCACAAGCCGAGAATACGATCTCAAA
>NC_051405.1:24894499-24894626 GCF_015228065.2 Penaeus monodon
ATGTCCACTGTTAGTCGTTGCTACAACAGCAACAATATAATATGTTAATGAAAATAATTCTAAAGGATAATGAGTACATACTAAATGCCTTCCTACGCTCTGGTCTTTACACTGAACTTCTTGATCT
>NC_051405.1:24895250-24895511 GCF_015228065.2 Penaeus monodon
TCTAAGTCTTTTCCACATTTCTAGCGCACTGTTACCGGGATCCGAACTCCTTCAGGATAGCAGATAAGCGTTTAATGACAGCGTGGATGAGGCTGCAAAACACGTGCCAAAGTATACGGAAATGCACCGTTATATTCCGCCGAGAAAGTTACATTTTCGTTTTACGCTTTGCCTCTTTCTCCGCCGCCATGCTTTCTCACGTCGCTAATGTGTAGATCACAGGCACTTTTTTTATGAAAAATATTCTGTTTTAGAGGATAT
>NC_051405.1:24896320-24896549 GCF_015228065.2 Penaeus monodon
CCCTTTCGCGCCGATGTGCTCCAAGGCGGCATGGCGGGAGTAGATGTTCGATGCGTAGACGGTCCGTCACTGCCTACCTACGGATTCCCACGCGCTTATATACTACGCGAGTGTGTTCGTGTGTGCGTGTATTCTCCTTTTTTTTTTTTTTTGCTTTTGCTTGAGGATGACCTCGGGCGCTGGTGAGGCGGGGAGCGTCTCTGAGACATGTTAGCGACGTGTTATGCCA
>NC_051405.1:24896702-24897031 GCF_015228065.2 Penaeus monodon
GTAAGGGTTGGTCACTGGAGAAACATGTCTGAACGAGAAATACGAACCAAGAAATCTTTGATGCATAACTTTGGTGAGTTTGTGGGTTGGAAAGGGGGGGACGGGGGGGGGGAGAAGAGGTCTTGTGACTACCCCGGATGCTTGGGGTCAAGAGGGAGAGGACAAGAGGGAGGGAGGGAGAGGGAGGGAACCAGAGGGAGGTGGTGCGAGTGGCACAGAGAGAGAAAGAGAGAAAGGGAGCGAGAGGGAGGGAAAGGGAAGGAGGGAAATTGAGAGAGCGAACAAGAAGACGCACGCACACACATACACAAACACACACACACACACAC
>NC_051405.1:24897143-24898005 GCF_015228065.2 Penaeus monodon
GGAACGAGAAGGGGAGGGAACACAGAGAGAGGGGAGAGCCAAGATGAGGCAACTACAGGGGTGAGAGTGGGAGAGAACGAACGGTGAAAGAAAGAGAAGAAACGAGAACGGGGAAAATAAATATATAGAGAAAGAAAGTGAGAAAGGGAGGGAACGAGACGAAGAAAGGTAGTGAAACGGAGGAAGTGAGAGTTAAGGGAACAAGATGGAAGCGAGAGGGATAGAACGTAGGGGAGGGAGGGAGAGGGACGGAGGAAGGCGGTGGTAGCAAAAGGGAGAGAGGAAGAGAGAGAGAGAGAGAGAGAGAGTGAAAGAAGAATAAGAGAAGGAGTCGAGAATTAGGGGGCGAGAAGGAAGGAGCGAAAGCGAGGGAGAAGGGAGGCGAGAGAGAGTGAGACAAAGGAAGTGAGAGGGGAGAAGGAACGAGGGAGTGGGGGGGGGGGAGGGAACGAGAAGGAGACAGACTCTGACAAAATGCGAGAGGATTTTAATTGAATATAATCATGGCGCCGTCTCTCGTTATGCTTTCGAGGAATTGTTTTATCATTGTCGTTTTTCATGTCGTGCAAGATTTTGGAGATAAAATCAAGACGTTGTTATTGCTTTTGTAAGTTTCTTTTGAATAATTAATCTTATCATTTTTCTCTTCATTTTTTTCATCTGATAAGACATAACATATCATACCAAATACGTAAAAAGTATTTGAGATTAGGCCTTTAGCAACTGGCTTTAAAAATAAATCGTATTCATAAAACTTGGAAGAATACGATTTATCACCATGGGCCTAGTAAATTATTTACATAATCATAACCAACAGTCGCTTTGATTCACTTAATTAACTTTGTTTGCGTATATCTTGTTT
>NC_051405.1:24898063-24898276 GCF_015228065.2 Penaeus monodon
TTACTACCTTACTTGTGGGTTGGAAAGGGGGGGCGGGGGAGGATTCAATAAGTGTCTTGATAACACCGAGATCTTAAGACACAGAAACAAAGTAAGGAGAAGAGATAACCGAGAAGATACAGGTAGATGTCCATGTAGACAGGAGACGAGATATCCAGATAGGTAGACACAGGTAGAGATGTGCGAGTCGTGACCTTAATAACATCTACGAAC
>NC_051405.1:24899085-24899571 GCF_015228065.2 Penaeus monodon
CCTCACTGCAACCTCTCTCTCTTGCACGATTGCAATGCGAAGACACTACACAGGGCTCTGACACAGGAGCCTCTCTTCCTCTGTATCTATCTGTATTTTTTTTTTTTGTTCTACTCATACATACGTAGGAAGGAGGTATCTATCTATCTACTGGCAAATAGATAAAAAAGAGACCTCTACCTGTCTATCGGCAACTCGTTTACCGATTGACAGATAAAAAAGAGACAGCTACTTATCTATCGATACCTGGTCTACAGATAGATAGAAAAGAAATATCTATCTATCTATCGGCAATCGGTCTACTAACAGAGAGAGAAAAAGAGTAATCTGTCTATCTATCGGGCCCGTCTGCTATCTATTTATACATTATTCACCTCTGCTAAGAACCTCCCATCGTACTGTTCCTCTCCCGGTATGCCAGGTGATGCTTCATCTTTGACCTCCCGCCACCCTTCCTCCAGCCTCCCACGACCTTTGACCTCGCAG
>NC_051405.1:24900362-24900637 GCF_015228065.2 Penaeus monodon
ATACAAGTCTTCCTCACCGCTGCCACAGAACCCTCCACAGAGATACCCCGCTGCCAACACGCTGTTAAACCGCTACTTCCCGACCGCGACAGAATCTCAGGACTGAATGATGAACTCACGAGAGACAGCAGCGAGAGCTAGCGTCTTCGTAGTGGGCCCCATGTCGGTCGCCGCGGGACACCCTGCTCTGAACTTACTTTAGTCGCAAGAGTCGTCGTTAACCGTCGTGCGATTGCGAATATTTTGGCTGGGGTCCTCTTTACCTCGCTCGGAGT
>NC_051405.1:24900868-24901256 GCF_015228065.2 Penaeus monodon
AGCAATCATTTCCATGGCCTTTGAGTAGTCGTACCTTCGTCACTTCGTCTCGAGGGTCGTTATCGCGACGGTCAGGTTCCCTTTTGTTGTTGTGGAAAAAGAACTACAATGGTCCCCCCTCGACGCCCCCACAGAGAGCACGGGACACTTTCTTGTGTCACAGAACAATGGCATTCCTTAGGGTCACGGGCCATAGGGAAGCGAGGAATGAGGCTGGTGAGGATCTTCCTCATGAAAATTTCATGGGAGTCGCGAAGTATACCGATAAAAATGGGCCATAGAGGGAAACGCTAATGCTGTAAAATGAACAAATAAATGAACCGAATCAACATAATTTCACAAATAAACAAAAACAAAAGAAAAAGATCGATTCAAATTAATTTCCTAC
>NC_051405.1:24901280-24901787 GCF_015228065.2 Penaeus monodon
GGTCAAGTCGGAATCTTTTACCTGTTGAAAATCCCTCAGAATTAATCAACAACGGAGAAACAAATTTACGACAAGAAAGACAAGTGATAGGCGTAATGGATTAGAAATAGTAGGGAAATTATAAGTCCGATTGACGGGCTGATGGAGAAAAATAGCACGAGAGAAGCGGATTAAGTATTGGGTCCGTAAGAAATGACAAGTAATGATCAGGTCACGTTTGGGGGATGACTGAATGGGGAGACTTGACGTGAGAGATGGATGCGGAGAGAGGCATAGCGGCGAGGCATATCAAGAGGGCTTACCAAAGGCACATACCAAGAGGAAATACAAAAAGGGCATAGCAGAGAGCGTATACTATAAGGAAATACCAAGAGGACATACGAAAAGGGCATAGCAGAGAGGCATACGAAAAGGCCATACCAAGAGGGCATACCATATGGACATACCAAGAGGGCATACCAAGAGAGCATACCTCCTTCCACGGGTCATATTAAGCCCCGACCTGCG
>NC_051405.1:24901852-24902414 GCF_015228065.2 Penaeus monodon
GTCATCCAGACGTATCATCATCGCAAGTAACGACCGTAAGGCTCAAAATCACACCGCAGAAACGTAGAAGCATCGACCTTAATAGCTTGAGAGGTTAAGCTTATCTCAAAGGGGATTAAGTTCTTCTAGTTGCCGAGGTCACCACCAGATGGCCAGGGCGAGATGAAGCAAGGCTGTTGTTAGTGATGTTAGTGATATTAGTGCAAATGATAACCAAATACAACGAGCAGCTTGTATGTGCGAGTGATCTACTATATCAATTCTTGTTGTATTATAAATCACTGACTTCACGCACTGTCTATTGGCTGATTGACTTCATGGTGACCTTTTTTTTTAAATAAATCTTATCTACTTTAAAAGTTAATTAATTTTCCCTGAAATTCAACCCGACATTCACTAGAAAATTAAATACAAAAATAATTAACTACAGTATTCTCCTTGCCTCACGGAACACAGATTGACGCGGCAGATAATTTGAAACAGCCACAAGGAACAAATGGTTTAAAAAATGCCATTAGTCTGCCGTCCTTAAGAACTCAATTAAACAAGAATCAGTGGTCAT
>NC_051405.1:24902628-24903111 GCF_015228065.2 Penaeus monodon
ATCCTATTCTAGTTTCCATTCTATTCTTGGTCCTTCCCTCCCGCTACCCTAGGCTCCTCCTTCCCCCTCCTCCAGGTCTTTCCGTCCCCCTCCCCCCAAGGCCCCTCCTTCTCCCTACCCTTGGTCCCTCCGTCCCCCTCCCCCCAAGGCCCCTCCTTCTCCCTACCCTGGGTCCCTCCCTCCCCCTCCCCTAGCCCCCACCCCCATCCCAATGCCCCTCCCCCTCCTTACCCCAAACCTCAGCGTCCCCTGTTGTGTTCTAACCTCCCTAATTACCGTAATGATGTTGTAGGGCTGATGAAGCTGCGGCCACCCGGGCAGAGAGCTCCCTGGGCGAGATGGACACCAACCGCGGTGGGGGACACGCAGCATGAGAACACCAGGACACGCTAGGACACGCTAGGTCACACCGCGTTAAGGACACGCCACGCTAGGGACACGCTACGTATGGGACACGCTACGTATGGAACACGCTGTGATAAG
>NC_051405.1:24903224-24903392 GCF_015228065.2 Penaeus monodon
TGTCTTTTGCGTTTACGAGGATTTTAGACTCGTAAATACCGGATGCTGTATCTCTAAGGAAATTTTCGCGTCTGTATCTCCTTCATGAAACCAAACACGAAATCCTATCTTGAAAATGGAGGACGTTGCTATAGGTCTGAATGGATGCGTTCAACTACTATGTGTGCA
>NC_051405.1:24903631-24903847 GCF_015228065.2 Penaeus monodon
CTTGAACTTAAATAATTTATACCGTTTCAAGTGTCACATACAACTTTTTTCAGACAGTTTTAGATACAATAGAAAATAAATACTATATTGGTATAGGAGTTAATACTTACCGCCTACAAAGATCACAGCAGACCTCCATTTCACCAACCTTTCCAATTCCATTCACAAAAATCAAATTTCACGCCAATTTACCGCGCTGACTAAACAAGAACGAAC
>NC_051405.1:24904072-24904267 GCF_015228065.2 Penaeus monodon
ATATTCGGATACGTGCACATACGAATAAGTTCTGTTGACTAGCTTATATATGTGTAGTTTCCCTTATCACTTATTTTCTGACTGAACTTGAATTTTTTTTTCAACAAAATTTGCAAGGAGACATATTCAAATGGTTGTCGTTTTTCTTGTCCACATCATTTTTCTTTTTTTCTATCCATTCATCGGTTATGGATT
>NC_051405.1:24904334-24905039 GCF_015228065.2 Penaeus monodon
CGTTGTCTCTTATCTTTTTAGTCTATCGACCCCTAACAATGCTTTTCTCTCCGCGTTGTTTTCCTTTCTTGTCCTGACCTCTCCTCACGTAGCTCACCCCGATCGTAATGACTTTAAACTGGAACTGTAATCTATAATACTTCTTTCTCGTATCTGTTACGTACTGACCCCTACAAAGGCTCGTTTTTCGCTACCTCCTCAGTGCAACTAACCGCTGCTGCCTTCGTCGGTAAGCTCGCCTCGACTTCGGTTATCGTCCAATAGAGGGTTTGCGTCTGTTTAATAGAACCATGAAACGTTATTTGGTATACATTTTGGTTTTACTGTTCGATTGGTATCATTATGGATCTTTTTTAATCCGATGCAAACACTTAAACACGCCTGGTTTGAAGTTCCCTCTTGTTAATATGCATCGCAATTAAGGTGTTCTATTGTTAAAATGGAAAACATTTTTCTTTGTTTACGTTTCATTCTAACATAGATTTGCATTTGGGTTAAATACACTGAAACAAATGTACAATACACCGAGGTTTATGGTATGTGTAATCGACGCACCTTAACGCACGTGTTTTTTGCTAAGAAAATTTCTTGTTACTTTTCATTCAGAAGCTGATGCAGAGGTCTAAATAGAAACGTGAATAACACGTGGGCGAGTAACGAGGTCATGGGTATGTGAGTGACGCTTACTGCAGTGGGATATGCGTT
>NC_051405.1:24905325-24905418 GCF_015228065.2 Penaeus monodon
ACGCCCAAAGTATGTAATCAGTATTTACCTTGTTAACCAAATCTCACACTCGCTTGTTCCAGCCCTTTGCTATTCCATACCGTGACGTAGCGT
>NC_051405.1:24906127-24906206 GCF_015228065.2 Penaeus monodon
TCTCGTAGCTACTCGCCATCTTGAACGTCACTCTTGGCTAACCACGTAGGGAAGGGCGAAGAGAGGGGGGGAGGGGGTG
>NC_051405.1:24906891-24907090 GCF_015228065.2 Penaeus monodon
GATGGCAATTAGTAGAACAGTTGTGAGGGGAGGGGGGTGATTAAGGAAGGGGGGGAGGGAAGGGAAGAGAGAATAGGCACACAGGAAATCTCAACATCCTCCTCAGATGCTGGCGTTGAAATCCCCTGTTTCTCCCTTCCTTCTTCGCGTTACGCTTCCTGCTCTTCATTTTCTTCCTCTTCCCCTCTCCTTTTTCCTT
>NC_051405.1:24907270-24907366 GCF_015228065.2 Penaeus monodon
TTCTAAGTCACGGCTGGGCAACTGAGCGGGTAAACTGTAACTCAGAGACCGTGCCAAGCTATGTACAACACGGCCGGACACTCTCATGAACGTTCC
>NC_051405.1:24907933-24908002 GCF_015228065.2 Penaeus monodon
TCATCAGCGTAACATGGTACCGTCGACTGTGACGGAGAGCGTGACGTGAAAATGGTAAGAGAAGGGGGA
>NC_051405.1:24908030-24908336 GCF_015228065.2 Penaeus monodon
GGCAGCGGTGCGTGGTACATCCGCTCGTCGTCTATCCTGGGGGGGGGGGGAGTCACGGGCGGCTGGCCCCCGCCCACACACTCACAACCTCACACCTCACAATCCACATCGTTTTCGCTATCATCCGAAATGATAATATTTCATCATAATTGATATAATTCTTTTTCAAAACATAATAATGTCGTTTCCTCGTCTTTCCAAACCTCACAACTCGACCTCCCTCACACACTCTCATACTTTCTTGTGCGACTCGACTCTTTGTTAGCAACTCTACAATCCGCCTTCAAACTGTCTGAAACTCGCGTA
>NC_051405.1:24908392-24908548 GCF_015228065.2 Penaeus monodon
CATTATAAGACTCCCTCATAGCAACCTCATACTTTAACACCACACTTTAACCACACAATTCACCCTTACACATTAGCCTCACGCTTAATCCTCTCACATTGCACCTACTCTTCACGGTCATACGTCACTCTAACGTACCTTTATCACACTTATACT
>NC_051405.1:24908810-24908927 GCF_015228065.2 Penaeus monodon
AGCGCCTGCATTCCGACGCGCGCCATCTGCTCCTTGTGATAACAGGATCGAGCAAGTCGGATAAGAGTGAGAAGAAAAGATGCTGTTCGAAGCCCACGGCAAGGTAAACCGCCCTGG
>NC_051405.1:24909827-24910114 GCF_015228065.2 Penaeus monodon
CCTCCTACGCCCCCGCCTGACCCGGTCCAGCGTAAAACGTGGACAAGGAAAACCCCGTTATAAAGAACCTCCTCCTTGTCTTTCTCATAGATGTTGTTAAGTTTTCTTCTTTTTTTACTTCTTTTTTTATAGGTTTCCTCCTTCCTATCGATAAGGGGGGAGGGAAAGGGGGTCTTTGAATACCCTTTAGCCACCCTTTAGGGAAGAAAAAAGGGGGGGGAGACCTACGCCGTCATGCATGCGACAACGCGTTTTCTAAACGGGGTTGGGTGGGTCATGCAGGAAGG
>NC_051405.1:24910366-24910601 GCF_015228065.2 Penaeus monodon
TCATTCTCGGGCTGCTGGAAGAGGTCATCCGAGTCATGCAGTCCTTCTTGCAAGTCAGAACGCGTGGTTGCAAAGACTGCAAGCGACCTGACCGCGAATCTTCATGTTGCAACTTGTTTCGGCGGTGATTCAACATCCGGGACTCGGGCTGATGAGTAAGCGATGGAGATGACGGTAACAACTTGCATAGCAAATCTCCTTTGTTGCTAATCTAAGTCCGCATCTGATGTTCTGC
>NC_051405.1:24912650-24912757 GCF_015228065.2 Penaeus monodon
GCATGAGTGTTTTCAAGATGTAATTTTCTGTTTTAAGTAATATTCTTTGAGCCTTTTTTTTAAATAGATATAGGTTAAGTGCAGAAAGGGAGGGAGTGAATGTGAGT
>NC_051405.1:24913142-24913794 GCF_015228065.2 Penaeus monodon
TACCCTCTGGGCGCGTGACGTAAGAACTCCCGGGATGTGCCACCGGGGAGGGGGAGGGGGAGTGGGGGGGTCGTCTGTGGCAGGAGGCAGCCAGTGACCGCAGAGCACGCGGGAAGATGCCACTAAGTCATTATTATGCTAATTCTCTCATCACAGTGCCTTTTGTCACTCCCTCGCTTAGCCCGCGGAGCAAGTCACGATAGCATGATGAAGGATAAAAGATTCGTGCTAGCTTTCGCGCACCGTTAAAAGTGGCGCGAAAAAAAGATAATGGGGTTTCTAAAACAAGGTGAAAGTTGGCAACCTCATACCCACGTGTGGCGCACGCGCGGCGTAACACGATAACTTGTTTGGAGATTAACGTGGATGGGGAAAATGTTTTTCTTTAAAGGTGTTTTTGTTTTCCTTTCATTTACAAGACTTTTCCTCAATGCAGGTGGATATATTGGATGTTGAGAATGTTATACAAAGCGATGGTAGATGTTGTTGTTGACGAAAGCGTTGAAAAACACCTTTGACGACTGTGGTAAAGAGCGGATGTGGCGTGTCTTGACCTCGGCGCCGGAAGGAGAGGAGAGAAAAGCCCTTAGGGTGCTTTGTAGGCCTTACATACACACGTGGCTTTCCTCAAACACAAACGAACAAGGATGGT
>NC_051405.1:24914126-24914286 GCF_015228065.2 Penaeus monodon
AAACCTTTCGTAAATTACAATCAAGTGGGTAATTCCATCAATTGGTCGACATTATCATTAAGGGTCACACCAGGGTTCAAAGTCAGGGGTTTCCTCTTTTATATACGGGATCCTTCTGCCTATCACCAGCCATCTATGACTCTTCTGTCAGCTTTATCAA
>NC_051405.1:24914979-24915101 GCF_015228065.2 Penaeus monodon
TGCTTAGAACAAGAGTCAGTTGTTTTCATTAGTATGCCATGAGAACTCCTCAGCTCATGACCGGAAGTCTTGGCCAATAATTACATCTTAAGTGTCTAGATTTCTCCCACGACAGATTTTGC
>NC_051405.1:24915871-24916002 GCF_015228065.2 Penaeus monodon
CAATTTCCTCCTAAAATACTTCATGCCAAATGTGCCAGTGTGGTCTCTGTCTAGTTCCCTCCCAGTGCCAGGTCAGAGGAAACCGACGCCAGTGAAATGAACCGTAAGACACTAAAATATACGCTTTCCCT
>NC_051405.1:24917757-24917890 GCF_015228065.2 Penaeus monodon
TTTTTTTCCCAGTTCCATTTTCTCTCTCGTGAAGGTTCGGCTCACGCAAGCATCGTAAATTCTCTCTTGTTGACACTTAAGGCCTGTATTTTTTTCCTCGTTCGGCGGCCGCTGCCTCGGAGACGAAAGCTGA
>NC_051405.1:24918196-24918740 GCF_015228065.2 Penaeus monodon
GATAGATAACCCCACATACACACTCCCTTATATACAACAGCAATCCCTCCTTCCTTCCTTTTCCCTCCCCCTCCCTCCCTTAGCCTCCCTCCCTCCCTTCCTCCCTCCCTCTCCTTTTACTTCCCTCTCCCTCTCCCTCCCTCCCTTCCTCCCTCTCCTTCTCCCTCCCCTTCCCTCTCCCTCTCCTTCTCCCTCTCCCCCATTTTCCTTCTCCTTCTCTCTCTCCCCTATTCTCCTTCTCCCTCTCCCTCCTCCCCCTTCTCCCTCTCCCTCCCTTCCCCCTCCCTCTCCTTTCCTGCCTCTCCGCCCGCACAGGTGGAGCTTCCTCATGACACCAGCTGTGGTTGGTCGCCCGGGCATGAAGTCGATATTGCGTCCACCATCTTATTGCAGGCACCAGCTGACTCCGCCCACTCCACCTGCCGCCCACTCCACCTGCCGCCCATGCACATAGATATACATGTGCAAATACATTTGTTCATTTGTTTGTTTTATGCGTTTGTCTATTTGTTTATTAATATGTTCATTCATTCGTGCATGTACT
>NC_051405.1:24919676-24919958 GCF_015228065.2 Penaeus monodon
AAATGGGGTGTAGAGGGTTAATGTGAGGATCAAGTGGGCAGAGGGAGGGATTAGGAAGAAGGGGATAGAGGAGGGGGAAGAAGAAGGGGAGAAAGAAGACCTAAATTGTCCATTTTACGCTTGTGAAACCCTGATGGAGGGGGAGAGGAGAAGGAAGGAAGGAAGGGGGAAGAGGAAAAGGGAAGTGGGGAGGAAGAGGAGAAGAGAGATGAAAAGGGAGAAGAAGAGAGGGGAAGAGAAAGGGGAAAGGTAAATGGGAAGAGATTTAAGAAAAGACGAGGA
>NC_051405.1:24920154-24920304 GCF_015228065.2 Penaeus monodon
GTGGAGATTGAAGGGTGGAGGGTAAAGGAGGGGGGGAGGGGGAGGGTCACTCCGCCCATCCGTCGTCCCGAGTACATCCGGTCAGCGGGCGTGGTCTTCTCCCTTACCTGTGTTCATGTCACCTGCGTGTCTTTTCATCACCGGATTAAC
>NC_051405.1:24920452-24920712 GCF_015228065.2 Penaeus monodon
TCCCCTCCCCTAACCCCCTCCCTTCCTCCCCTACCTCCTTCCCCTCCCCTAACCCCCTCCCCTCCTCCCCTACCTCCTCCCCCTCCCCTCCTCCCCTACCTCCTTCCCCTCCCCTCCCCTCCTCCCTTCCTCCCCTACCTCCTTCCCCTCCTCCCCTCCTCCCCCTCCCTAACCCCTCCCCCTACCTCCTCTTCCTCCCCCTTCCCCCTCTCCCCCCTACACCCACACATGACAGCTGGCATGATTATGTGATTAAATTG
>NC_051405.1:24920825-24920923 GCF_015228065.2 Penaeus monodon
AGTATTTAGTTCATAAGCATAATGTGGACTTAATTAATAAAGCGTGTTAGGAGACATGTCCTCACGGTCACGTACATACCGACGTTCGTAGAAGACTT
>NC_051405.1:24921378-24922476 GCF_015228065.2 Penaeus monodon
CCCTCCTCCTCCTCTGACTCATTCCTTCCCTCCTCTCTCTTCCCTCTCTCCCCTTTTCTCCCACCTATCCCTTCTTCCCTCTCTCTCTCTCCTTCCTCCACACTTCGAATCTAGCCTCATCCTCCACCTTCCGAACCTTACCTCATCCTTTAATCCTTCACCCTTCAGCCCTGCCTCACCCTTCACCCTTCAGCCCTACCTCAGTCTTCCCTCTCCTTACCCTACCTCACCCTTCACCCTTCACCCTTCAGCCCTACCTCAGTCTTCCCTCTCCTTACCCTACCTCACCCTTCACCCTTCAGCCCTACCTTAGTCTTCCCTCTCCTTACCCTGCCTCACCCTTCACCCTTCAGCCCTACCTCAGTCTTCCCTCTCCTTACCCTGCCTCACCCTTCACCCTTCAGCCCTACATTAGTCTTCCCTCTCCTTACCCTGCCTCACCCTTCACCCTTCAGCCCTACCTCAGTCTTCCCTCTCCTTACCCTGCCTCACCCTTCACCCTTCAGCCCTACCTCAGTCTTCACTCTCCTTACCCTGCCTCACCCTTCACCCTTATTCACCCAGACTTGACCGTAAGGCTGCCAGGGTGAACTCCCGTCCTCGCATGCTTTGTAATCCCAGGTAATCCCTTGTAATACTGTGTCTGTTCTAACATGTAAGGAAAGAGAAAAGGGAAAAGGGGAAAGGGGAAGAAGGGGAGGAAAATTGGAAGTAGTTTGAGGGAAGAGAGGACGACTGAGGAAAGAGAAGGGGAGAGAAACAAGGGGAAGAGAAGGGGAGAGAAACAAGGGGAAGAAAGGTAAGGGGGGGGGCGAAGAATATTAGGAAAGAAAAGGGGGAAGAGGAAGGGAAAGAAAGAAAAGGGGAGAAAGAAGGGAAGGAAAGGAGGAAGAGAGGCAGATATTAAAAAAGAGAAGAGAAGAATATTAAGAATTTTGAAGAACGGAAAAGAGGAAAGGGAAGAAGAAAGAGGAAAGAGGCCTAAAAGGGAAAATAAGGAAGGGAAAGAACGAGAAAGCGTGGATGATAAGAAAAAGGGAAGACTGGGAAGTGAGGCAGACAGATAAGTCTTAATATAGATGCAAAAAATGTATACGC
>NC_051405.1:24922831-24922947 GCF_015228065.2 Penaeus monodon
CGCTTGGCAGTATGTTTGTAAGATGTTATGATTTCTCCATCAATAGAAACCAAACGTCATGCAAACAGGCATGCACAGAGTTCAGGATTGAAAACATGAGGCAAGACTCCAATTGT
>NC_051405.1:24922985-24923605 GCF_015228065.2 Penaeus monodon
GTTTTTATTGTATTCTGTTTAAGATTTCTTCTCTCTTTTTCTAGTGGCGGCAGATACAATGGTGTCAGGGTGGTGGCAGAGGTCATAGGAATAAGTATAGTGAGCGTTGCTATCGTGCATATGTTGTTGGCAGAAATACTGAGGGTAGAGATAGGAACGCCATGTATAGTGTTGGAAAGGGTTGTGATCACGTGGATAATGATGGTAGATAAAATACTGTATATATAATGTCATGGGGATGGTGAAAGCAGATATGTGTTGGCAGGGATGGTGATGTTGGCAGGGATAATGGTGCCAAATATGATGTTGGCAGGGGTGGTAATAATAGATGTAATGTTACCAGGGATAATAAGAATACAGGATATAATAATGAATATCGACAGGGATGGTAATTTCAAACCAAAAGCCAACAGATACTATCACCAGGTATAGTATCTGCAAATATCACAACACTGGCAACAGGAATAGCCGGTGGCACAAGCGAGGAAACTGCGGTGGAAATTGCGGTGAAGGAAAGGACGCCGCAGTGGTCAGCGTCCCGGGGAAAAGAGAAGTAAATATCCCAACTGACCAGAACTGTTATGGCGCCATCATCCCCGCGCCACTGACTCGGGGATTTA
>NC_051405.1:24924330-24924407 GCF_015228065.2 Penaeus monodon
CAGCAGCAGGTCGTGCTGATCTCGCAAAACCCTACGAGCTGAGTTGCCTTTGCTGACTCAGCCGCTAGGAAACACGG
>NC_051405.1:24925007-24925479 GCF_015228065.2 Penaeus monodon
TGGAAGAAGGTTCAAGGAACCCGTATCAATATTTCGGCGCCTTTAATATTTATCTCATGAATGGTGTATCACAGGCTGAGCTGTTACAGTAATCATCTCGGTAATGTAACCCTGAAATATTCAGTTCGCGTGAGGGACGAAGGATCACGCGGGATCAAACAGACACACGTGCTATTTCCGGATTACGTTGTCGGGGGTTTATTTAATCCGTTTTGATTTGCGGGTAGATTTTTTTTTGTTAAAATGGCCGTACAGGAGAGATTGATATATATACCAAATTGCTTTCGCTTTTCGGATTTTCACTAATTCCGTGTAGCCTTCTGGTCAAATCTTTTTTCTTTTTTTTCCTTATTTTGTAAGGGGGACGGGGAGAAAATGGTGGTCTTCTCGTCACGCGGCAGATAAAATATTTATGGGCAGATCAGATTGGAAAGAAATACACCGCGGTTCTGATTTCCCCCCTCGGTCTCTC
>NC_051405.1:24926860-24927062 GCF_015228065.2 Penaeus monodon
CACATTCCAACAACATCAACAACAATTTCTCCGCCTACTCTACCGATCAGCTGATTTCCATTCATAACATATTTACGTCGCGCGTCCAAAACAGCTGACGACCTACGCGCGCTGGCTTATTATTCATTCATGGTGATGGCGAATGAGCAGGTGTTTAATTGTTGCACCGATGGAGTGATCATTGACGTGTTTAAATGATAGA
>NC_051405.1:24928035-24928865 GCF_015228065.2 Penaeus monodon
CTGCAGTATACATCTACCAGATATAACAGTATATCTGCCCTATAGCGTACAGTCGTCCTCTTTAATCCGATCAACCAATGCCACTCAGACCCTTTACACGAACAGGCACTCATGCACACCTGGCACCCATTCAATTATCATTTTATTGTGGGTTTTTGTCAGGTGTTGCCAGGTGTTGTCAAGGTGTTGTCAGGTGCAGCGGGGAAGCAGAGTGAATAGTGAATGTAGAGTGCATGTGTGGTGAGGGAGGGAGGGAGGGAAGGAGAGGAGAGGGAGGTATTATTATTATTGAGGCATTATTGGTGGGGGGATAGGGAGGGAGCAAGAGTGGAGAGATGGAAGAGAGGAGGGGGAGGAGGAAAGGGGGGGGGAGGGGAAGGGATGGGAGCAAAGGAGGGGGAATCCCTTTCTCCTCCTTTGGTTGGGAGGGGGGATAAGCAAGGAGGGGGATAAAGATAAGGAAGGGAGCGAAGGGGAGGAAGGAGGGAAGGAGGGAAGGAGAAGGAGTTAAGGAGAGGAAGGAGGGAAGGAATAGAAGGAGAGGGAACAAGGGTGGAGGGACGAGAGAGAGGAAAGGGAGGAGAGGAAGCAAAGGAAGGGGGTGGAGGACGGCTGCCGAATAGCGGAAGGGGAAGGGGGGGGGGTTAGGGAGGGTAATGAATTGGAACGAAAGGGGGGGGGGGTAAAGGGGTGCGTTAATGGAGGGGAAAGGAAGCTTGGCTTAAACAAGGAGTGAATTAGCGGATTAATTAGGAGATTAATGAAGGATGTTATTAATAAGGGGGAATGAGAATAGATATGTCGATAAGGCTGGGTGGAAGAAAGTACGC
>NC_051405.1:24929432-24929614 GCF_015228065.2 Penaeus monodon
CGCCTGTCATAAATTCTTATCAGCTTTGACAAGTTCTGACGTACGAGACAAAGGGGGAAGCAATAAGCTGTGAAAGAGGGAGACTGAAGAGCGAAAGAGAAAAAAAGGAGGAAGATAATAAAGGAGAAGAAGGGAATAAGGAGGATGTAACAGGAGAGATTAGAAGGAAATTTAAAAGAGGA
>NC_051405.1:24929677-24929999 GCF_015228065.2 Penaeus monodon
AAGGACCAGGACGAGGAAGACAAAGAAGAGTAAAAAAGGAGAAGAGGATGAAAATAAACAAAATCCATAATGAAGCGAGTACTGTTTTATTTTTATTTGTTTTGTTAGTTGAAAAAAAATACTCAGGTAAGTATAATAAACAAATATATAAGAAATATAAATCCTTTTGGCTTCCTCCCAAGCATTAAGAGCACTGAACTTCTCTGTATCTTTAAAATTTATGAACTTACACACACGTAAACACGAGTGATAATACCCAAAATCGCCACATATATCCACGCAGAAGGAAATAAATAGATCTTACCACACACTCCCCTACTCC
>NC_051405.1:24930069-24930214 GCF_015228065.2 Penaeus monodon
GGTCACTATGTCATCAACTCTATCATGTATCGATTCGATTAATTTATCCCGAATTCGACCAGCAAAGCAGCTGGTGAATTGGGTAGCCGGGATTAAATTGAGCTCAGTTATCAAACTTTGATTTGGTTTCGATATATTGGAGCGG
>NC_051405.1:24930526-24930812 GCF_015228065.2 Penaeus monodon
ACCCTTTCTCCCCTTCTCGCTCTGTATGTTTGTATCCGAATAATTTGCTCTAATATATTTTTCCCTTTCCATACAAACTCCACATATTCATTTCTCTCTTTTTTCATTAGCTAATGTTTTTTTATCATTTCTTATTTGACGACGCACTTGATTTGTTATTCCCAGTCCATTTTTTACATATTGCATAGGCGTAATCGGTGTCATAATATACAGCAGTGTTATAGGTAAAAAAAAAGGAAAGTAAAATGTACAACGAATGATATATGTTTCGTAAAGTTTTTTGTTT
>NC_051405.1:24931198-24931332 GCF_015228065.2 Penaeus monodon
CTCCATTTAAGCTCAAAATACACCCACGTGCGCGTAAGGCCGTCCATTGGCTACAATGCCACATCAATAACCAATTTATCAACAGCACAATATACAACCCAGAATGTGCGGGCGGGGTAGCCATCATGGGGAGG
>NC_051405.1:24931367-24931739 GCF_015228065.2 Penaeus monodon
AGTGCCAAGAGTAATGGACAACGTTTAGGTAATATTACAGCAACGTGGCAGGGTGGTGGGGGAGGGGTGACCAATGGTTAGGGGGAGGGGGGTGTAGAGGTGTAGTGGGGGGTGGTTAGGGGTAGGAAGGTGCTAGAAGGGGAGGGGGGGTGTAGGGTGCCGGGAGTGAGGGTGTCGAGGTGTAAATGGGGGTGGGGGTGTGGGGAGGTGGTGGGGTGAGTGTATAGGTGCGTAGGGGTGCGGGGGTGGTAGGGTTAAGGGTGGGGGTGAGGGGGGGGGTTCGCCATTGTTGTCATCCTCGCCAATTACTCGCAGGGATGTTGCAGTGTTGCCAGCGCTCGGGGAGGAGGTAAGTTCGTGGTTCCTTCAGTA
>NC_051405.1:24931812-24932111 GCF_015228065.2 Penaeus monodon
CTTATAAAAGTCTATACCTCCGTAAATCCGAAAATTCTAAAACCGAACATTTGAAATCGACAAACTTCTGAACTTCAAATCCGTTCAGAGGTACTTCTGAACTTCAAGTACGAAAGAGAGAAGTTTTGGTGGCCTTTGATAACACGTTCCCGCGACCACAATTAAATTTACATGTTCTTGCGCTTGACGATCCTCCTCTGGTTTTTTGTCGTTCAAAATGCCGCTTTCATTGCTTTTGTTCCGCGTTGTTTTTGTTTGTTTGTTTATGATATTGAGTCTATGCGAGAGTAATTGATTTG
>NC_051405.1:24932321-24932755 GCF_015228065.2 Penaeus monodon
CAGGCAGACAGATATATGTGTAACAACTTACAAAAACTCATATATCTGTAGTGTTTGTTTTAATGATATCGTGTAATCAAATCACTGTATTTTATACCATACACACAGACATCTCTATAGAATATTCTATAAATCTAAGTTATGACTCAAAACTCCTGTACTCATGCTTTATAGATATTTCTAGATAATTAGGACCAACGAACACACACAAATACGATGTTTTTCCTGCACTCGGAAAATAATAATGCAAAAGTTTTATATCTTTCTTTTTTAACACTAATAATAAAAAAACGTGTGTTTATTTTTTTTCCAATTTCATTTTTAAAACCCAACGTTGATTTCTTGCTTCCAATAATACTGGTCACGTAGTTTGATTTTTTTTAAGGTGACTAAAATAAATGATTTAGAATCGTGTGTTCTCCATGTGTTATATG
>NC_051405.1:24935421-24935879 GCF_015228065.2 Penaeus monodon
TATTCAATATTCAATATTGACCCTTCCCTCCTCCACCAGCCCACGTACGGAAGGCGAGCACGGAAGTATCCCATCGCCGGGATCGCCAAGGTGTCTGTCTGTCGTCGCTGGCTACACTGCCTCGACAAAGGAACGTGTCCCTTTGTGGCGGAACGAGAGGAGGAGACGAGGAGCCTGTGGCCATTCACCGCCAGATGGCCGCTCTACGATAACATAAGTAAAATTGTCGGATCTGTGTGGGCCGTATGGAATCTTTGTCGAAGGAGGAGATGGGAGAAAGCGAGGATGTTTTTGTTGACGATCAGAGGCTTTTGTTGGAAAATCGGTGTGATGATGTTGGCAAGAGATGAGGAAGGGAAGGAAGGGTGTGTTGAAGAGTGAAGAACGATGAGGCTAGATAGAATGGATTACTGGCACGAGGAAATTTGATGATGAAAGTGCACGCCGCGTGTGTGTGT
>NC_051405.1:24936268-24936822 GCF_015228065.2 Penaeus monodon
GAAAGAGAGAAAGGAATGTATCGAAAAATCATCACTGGATAGCTCCTATAATGATATCAAATACATAAATGGATGAACATACCAAGCTGATTAATATCTGCCCGTATGATTGACAGAATAGATAAATAGATGCATTCACGTATGAAAAGGATCGTTAATATGTGCAAAAGATGTAGATAGAGTCGAATATCCTTGAACGATGCAAGGACATATCGCCTTTATGAACATGCCCTGGATCCTAATGGGATTTTGTCCTTAATTAATGACTCGGGGGGATATTCACGCTACGAAACATCAATTCAGTGCAATTCAACTGCGATTCAACCCAATTTGTGGACCCATAAATGGCATTATTAATTTTCCTTTGATTGTTCGTGTTATTCGCCTGATAAGAAAGCACGTCCACTATAATCTAGAGACCGTATATTATTTACATTACTAGCCTTTTCAGTATATGTCTGCAAATAACCAAATGCAAAGTTTAAAGCAGGGAATCGTTGTAGTGAAACCTGGAGTGTGCGCGCCTGAGACTTGTTGCTATGCCAGATAATTGC
>NC_051405.1:24936845-24937087 GCF_015228065.2 Penaeus monodon
GGAAATTTAAAACTATATACTTTTCCCAACTAATGAAGGTGATAATGTAACTCTTTTGCAACTTAGCACTAAGAGCGAGTTTCGCTTGCAGAGCAGAAGACGCACACTCCCCAGCGTCTCTGATTGGCTGGCGCGAGTCGATGCTGGAAGCTAATTGGCGGGTTTCTTTGTGGGCGGAGTCTCGGGTCCCCGCTAGTGCTGCATTTCGGAATAAAATGTGGCTGGTTCTTAAACAGACAAGG
>NC_051405.1:24937709-24937800 GCF_015228065.2 Penaeus monodon
GGCTCAGGGAGTATACCGTGTATATTGCCATGTAGAGCAACTTTGCACTTTGCTGCTCTTGAGGCCATTCTAGAGAGCTTCAACCATGCTC
>NC_051405.1:24937994-24938173 GCF_015228065.2 Penaeus monodon
TATACCACGCTACGCAATTAAATAAAATCTTGTGCAACTGGGTATTATTTTCACCTCATAAACACTACCTTTCTCTTTACCATAGTAGCTAGGGCGCTCGGTAGACGTGGTTAAGTAATTAATTCAAGCCATGTGTCAGATGCACTAAGCTGTCTCTGTAAGAATGAAAAGTGTAGTCG
>NC_051405.1:24939018-24939282 GCF_015228065.2 Penaeus monodon
GAAGCAACCGATAAAAAATAGTCACCGGCGCCAAGCATCGCCAATAAAATTTTAACGCATGATAATTGCCAACAGCAAGGGTTCGGAGAGAGCCAACCGCAATTACAAGTGGGTGTTGTCCTGGGAACCGCTCGAGCTACCCGTCGTCCTCTCTCCCTGGGGTCTTCGCTCCTCTCACGTAATCACTGCAACTTGAGAGCTTTTACACGACGTAAAAGTCACATTCAAGTTTAATTAGGGGGGGATTTTCAACTGTATGTGAAC
>NC_051405.1:24939334-24939555 GCF_015228065.2 Penaeus monodon
GATTCGTTGTATGTTTGTGTGGTGGATAGATCGATGATTTTTTTTTATATGTATATACAATTCAGCGATAGACTGTACGAACGACAAAACTTTATAGTGAATAAATTTAGTTATTGGCCCTAAATGCAGATAAAGAAAGTGGGTTACAGATAAGCATTGTGATATACATGAATCCCGAATGGTACTTTGCATATGTGATACGTCAGCAACTGTAGACTGGT
>NC_051405.1:24939865-24940782 GCF_015228065.2 Penaeus monodon
ACAGCGAGCCATAAAATGCGATGCCCTCCTGCTATCAGTCCGCGAGTGCCGGTAATGGCCGCTCCTTCAGTTTCAATTTAGAGGGGAAATTGTGCTCCTCCTGCTAGGGGGAAATGCGGATAATGGGAGCTAGGGGAAAAAAGGGAAGAAGGAGAAGAGGTCGCGCGGGAAAGGCTGGGCGAAGGAAAGGAGGGAAGATGGGTGGGAGTGTAGGGGAAGGGGAAGTAGGGAGATGGGGAGAGAACAGGGGGAGGGATAGTAGGGGAGATGTGGGGAGTGGGGGGAAATTAGGGGAGATGGGGGAGAGTAAGGGAAGGGGAGAGGAGTACGAGGGATGGGGAGAGGAGTAAGAGAAGGGATGGGGAGGAGGCTTATCAGTCTATAGGGATGTGGATAAACGTATCTAGGGGAAAAGTGGGGGGGAAGAGCGAATGGAAACGAGGAAAGGGGGGAATGAGTAAGGGACGGTCTAAGACTCTAGGGGAATGTGGATAAAAGTATCAAGGGGGAAAAAAAAGGAAAGAACTGGCAGAGGACACGCAGTTAACAAGAAGAAAAGGAAACGAGGCGTTTTAAGGGTGAAAAATAGACGAAAAGATCTAGGGGAAAAAAAGAGAAGAAAAATCCGCGAAGGAGATGAGAGAGAGGAGGGACCAACAGGAGAGAAAAGACGAGAAAAGCAAGAGTGGGGGAACCGAGGCGATCTACGTGAGGGGGGGGGGAGTGGATAAAGGTATCTAGGGGAAAAAGAAAAAAAAATACTATAGTAGTGTTAGGGGAGAATTCGGAGGGTAGGGAGACATCCTTATAATGCTGACGAAGGGAAATGCTTTGACGGCAAGGAAAAATCTACGAGGTGTTGAACCCTAAGGGGAAAAAATGGCTTTGGATATTTTCATCCGTGATCAGCGAAAAGG
>NC_051405.1:24941884-24942025 GCF_015228065.2 Penaeus monodon
CGAGAAGCGCAACGAAGAGGCGGGGCAAAGTGCGTCCAGGATAAAGTTTATAGTGATTGCAGCTTTAACCGAACGCGGCGCTGTGATGGCGAGAGAGATGCCTCAAGCCGCGTAAATGTCGTATTTTGGACTTGATTTGTT
>NC_051405.1:24942060-24942347 GCF_015228065.2 Penaeus monodon
GAGATAGCTGGGTGAGGGGGGATGGGTGGTGGGGGGGGCGAGAAATGAGTGAGGTGTGATGGGGGTGAAATGGGTGAGGGGAAGGAGGAAGTAGGTGAGGATGAGGGGGAGGGGGGAATGGGTGAGGGGGAGGGGGAAATGGGTGAGGGGGAGGATGAGGGGGAAATGGGTGAGGAAGAGGGGGAGGGGGAAATGGGTGAGGGGGAGGAGGATATGGGTGAGGGGGGAGGGAAATGGGTGAGGGTGAGGGGGAGGAGAAGGAGGAAAGGGGTCAGGGGGAAATGGGT
>NC_051405.1:24942412-24942931 GCF_015228065.2 Penaeus monodon
AAAGTATGAGGGGGAAATGGATGAGGTGGGATACGGTCTGGCGATGGGTAAGGAGAATGGATGATGATGGGAGATTAGGGGAGGGAGGTGTAGCAATGAGGAGAGAGAGAATGAGAGGGAAATTAGAAACTCCGATTGAGGAATAGATAGAGAAACTGGGTGAGAAGAGAAATTATAGATCTGAATGATAAAGAAAGAAATAGAGATAGCAAATGAGACGGGAAATGGAGAGACTGAATGATGGGAGATGGAGAGAGATGAGATGAAAGAGGAAATAGATAGATGGTTAAAAAGGGAATAGACACACTGGATGAAAGGAGAAATAATGATATTACACAAAGCAGGAATAGAGAGATTTGATGAGAAGGGAAATAGGTTTATTAGATGAGAGAAACAACGAGATAATGGATGTGAGGGGAAGCAGAGAGACAGAATGAGAAGGGAAAGACAGAGATTGACGAAAGAAGTAAATAGAAAGATTGGATGAGGGAGAAGAGGATGGGGACAGTGAGACGCCAT
>NC_051405.1:24943183-24943361 GCF_015228065.2 Penaeus monodon
CAGCCACACTCTTAAAAGGACAGGACGTGGCACTAATGTGTCAGAAAGACCGGAAAATTGTGTCTCATTTTTGTCGTCGTCTGGCACTGTCTGGTCTCTCTGCTTGGCCCATTATGGCTCTCTTGAGTTCTCGTTATTAGCCCAGTTTGCCTTCATCTGCTGCGTTACGGTCCAGGAA
>NC_051405.1:24943899-24943967 GCF_015228065.2 Penaeus monodon
GCAAGAACAAATAAACGAAGATATAAGTAAATTAATCATTTCTTTCTTCCTCTAATGGTTTCCTTCCT
>NC_051405.1:24944151-24944374 GCF_015228065.2 Penaeus monodon
CTGCATCCCTTTATTAGCTTCTCCTTCCACCTCCCAATTTATCACTCTCTTCTCATTTCCTCTCCCGGGATTTCCAGTGCCGGTCGATGTCTCCATTTATCAAGACTGGAGGTTTATTTCTCCCCCTCCCCCCTCTACTTCCTATTTCCCGGATTCGTACGGTGTTTTTTCTCCCTTTTTCCCTAGGTTTGTATGTTTTTTTTTCTATACCCCATTTGGTATG
>NC_051405.1:24944403-24944545 GCF_015228065.2 Penaeus monodon
CCCCTATTCCCAAAGCAGTACGGGATTTTTTTTCCCCTATTCTCCAAATTCGTACTTTGATTTCTTCCCTTATTCCCTAGATTCGTATGTTATTTTCCCCTATTCCTCAGATTCGTATATATGATTTTGATATTCCACAGAT
>NC_051405.1:24944577-24944871 GCF_015228065.2 Penaeus monodon
TTCCAACGTCATGTCTTTTTTTCAAATTCGTGTTTTCTTACCCTATTCCTCGATTTCCTACGTTTTTTCTCCTCCGTATTTTTTTTCCATATTCCCCAAATTTGTACAATCTTCCCTATTTCCCTGTTTTCCCTATATTGCGATGTTTTCCTATATTTCCCAAGTTTTTATGTTTTTTTCCCCTTGTTCCCTAGATTTGTATGTTGTTTTCTTCATTTCTTCATTTTATTTCCCTTCGCCATTTCCCTCGTCTCGTAAATTTTGTGTTGGTTTCTGATTCCATATTTATTCGTT
>NC_051405.1:24945554-24945660 GCF_015228065.2 Penaeus monodon
AAGTAATGATTCGGGCCGGACAAGGAATTCAATTAGGAGAGACAGCTGACCATCCACTCCGCCTGCGGGTGATCGTTTGTGTGTTAGGCTCCACCTATTATGTTCC
>NC_051405.1:24946221-24946306 GCF_015228065.2 Penaeus monodon
ACGACCAGCTATTGCCAATGTTATCGACATTTTGTTTAGGAGTTACATGTTCGACAGAACTGTCAATACACACCCAAGTGTATAC
>NC_051405.1:24946466-24947211 GCF_015228065.2 Penaeus monodon
AAAAAAAAAGATGGAAATTGAGAGAGAGGGGAGGAGGGGAGAAGGAAACTGACAGGCAAAGTCGCTGTAATTTACTATAATGGCAAATACTCTTTTTTCCACATTTTAAAAAGATTTTGAAGACGTCACCGCCAAAAGAAGCACAGATGGGAGGGACAGAACCCTTTTATGAACATTGGCCTCTGAATACCAATAGGATTCGCCGCAGTCATCACTTCCTTTATTCCCTGAAATCTCTTTTGAAAATCCTTTCTGAATCATTAGCCCTTCCTCCCAAATAAACTAATCATTCTGAGAATATATTTACGCGAGGGTTTTTTCCCGCCCAAAACCCAGCATAGACGATAGACTCCATCCGGAGAAAGGGATCGGAATATCTTCCCAGGAATCGACTTGAGGATCGCGTTATGAATATTTATGGGATCCGACCCGCCTTTATCACCTCGCGCCAATGGGTTCGAGATTGCACTAGCATCTCCTAACCCGAGACTTTATAACCCATTTTATAACGGCTCTGAAATTTTTACGTGCGCGTGAGAGGGAGATTCTTTTTTTTTATTTTCATTGATAAAAGATGAGGAAAGGATAAGGGGTTGCTAAAGTAGATGAGGTGAGGTGGGAGGAAGAGAGATGATATGATTATAGGAAGGGAAGGAAGTGTTTGGAAAAGGTAGAGAAATGAAGTAATATATTACAGCAACCAATGTTTGTGTTGAATAATGTCGACAGGATAATAGATTATATC
>NC_051405.1:24947850-24947998 GCF_015228065.2 Penaeus monodon
AAACCAAATCCAAAGCGAACAAAGCTGAACAAACAAGAAGGGTTAGAACACTTCAAGAACAATAGAGACACACACAGCCTTCCCCTCGTTTCGCCTCTCGACCTTACGCATGGACATCGACCTGAGACTTCATTTGCATACGGGGACT
>NC_051405.1:24948780-24948893 GCF_015228065.2 Penaeus monodon
AATAATGGATAATGGAGAAGTGAAGAGGCGGCGCAGAGACTCTCCCGGGCGGCGATGACGGCGATGGTTCTCCCAGAGCCGCCCACTCGGTGTCGTTCCTTAATTAATTATTT
>NC_051405.1:24949195-24949376 GCF_015228065.2 Penaeus monodon
CTCTTCCCGACTCCCTAGAACGAAGCCCTCAATCATTTCCCCACAAAAAAAAGGAAGAAAAAAAGGGGAAAAAGACATCCCTTTATTAAATTTTAAGGAGAAAACTTCCCCACCGCGTAAGTTTGGCGCGAGAGGAAACCTTGTTGTGTGTGGTGGCGGTGTAGCGTACGGCGATGCTTAT
>NC_051405.1:24949685-24949785 GCF_015228065.2 Penaeus monodon
TGATAAATGGTGATGCTTATGGTGACGGTATAGTTGGTGGCGGCGCTCGTGTGGCGGGAAATGAGGAACTCGGGGATAACGCCTTCAGGAGTTATGGTCG
>NC_051405.1:24950146-24950573 GCF_015228065.2 Penaeus monodon
TAAAACGTATTTACCTTCAAGACAGCGCCAATAATAAAGTTATCAATAAATGTGAAGCCTCTCGAGAGCCTGCTGTTGACAGAGCAGTCTTCTTCCCGCACCTTCTCCCCCTCTCCCCCCTTCCCCGCTGCCCCCACCCCCCTGCCCTCCTCCTCCCCACCTCCCTGCAAACAATGGTCGATTGGCAAAGCACACACGCGGCAGCCTCTCCAATGATCGCGGGAGATGGATCACACAAAGAGATAAGGATGGAAGGAAGGGCACTGGGGGAGGGGGGGGAGGGGTGTAGGTGGGTGTGAGAGGGAGGAGGGAGGGGAGGGAAGAGGTAAGGAAAGGGGGGGAAGGGGGTTAAGTGGGAGGAGAGAGGGGGAGAGGAAAGAGGGGGTGAAGTGGGAGGGGAGAGGAGTGGAGATAAAGGTGGGGGAAC
>NC_051405.1:24950710-24950825 GCF_015228065.2 Penaeus monodon
CAAAACGTATCAAGTTGCAGGAATCTCCTCCAGGAAGTTTAATCTTCTCATGCATCGTTCAGAAGCCTTAAACTGTCTTCCCCTCGAAAGCCCTGTCAGCTCTCCCCCCGTTTCC
>NC_051405.1:24951333-24951481 GCF_015228065.2 Penaeus monodon
CCCCACCACATTTTATCTCCCCCCCCCACTCCCCACTTCCGCTGGTCGCTTTGCTTTTCACAAGGAATTAGTTCGTTGCATTTCGTTCTCTCAGCGCCATGGCAGCCGTGAAATGCCGTCGGGCGAAGCGATCCCGAGAGTTTTCCGA
>NC_051405.1:24951803-24951921 GCF_015228065.2 Penaeus monodon
TCCTCTTCCTCTATTTACATAGACTCGAAATTCCTCAACAGAACATACAAATGGAGGAAACTGCGTCAGGAAGCCGAGGTTTAGATACATCCTCTTCTCCATCACACAGGATGTAATA
>NC_051405.1:24951991-24952119 GCF_015228065.2 Penaeus monodon
TCTGGCAGCCTCCTGGATCCCGGAGGAGAGACATTAGCCACGTATTAGGAGCTGAGGCCGTTGCGATGATGGCCGCCATCCGTCATCGCTCTCGGCCTAGACCTGTCATTTCGCTCTCTCTCTTTCCG
>NC_051405.1:24953142-24953355 GCF_015228065.2 Penaeus monodon
AAACGGTACATTAGGTCGAAGTGACCATCTAACTGCAATGAGATTACCGTCCTTAGTGTGAGAAAGGACGATATCCGAGAGGAGAAAATGCTTTCATGACAGGTCGAGCGAAAGCCACTTAAGATATCAGGGGTCAAAGGTCAGGAGCTTTTCTTGTTGACCTTAGTTCTTCTCCTTTTTGTTTGTTTTTCTTATTTTTTAATGTTTCCGTGT
>NC_051405.1:24953974-24954994 GCF_015228065.2 Penaeus monodon
AAGAAGCAACAAGTTAATTTTTTCCTCGTCCTCCTTAAATTTAACCCTCCTTGAGTTGCCAGTTTGTGTGTATTCGTCTGCTTTCCATATATACCACAACGAAATTTGTTCATGCGTTTCACTATATTATTTATTCATCTCATTTCACTCATTAACCAACTGATCCCTCTCATGTCATTATTTCATCACTCCTCAGTGACACTCCAATAACGTCGTTATCTATCACTTCAATCATCTCACGTCATTATTTTCTTTCATCGCATTTCATTCAGCGAATTTCGACTAAATGATTCATTTCATATCGTCATTTCATCACTCTCATTGACACAATCTCGCCGTTATCTATTCAATCCATCTATCTCACTTCATTATATCCATACATCTCACTTCAATATATTTATTCATCTCACTTCATTCAGCGTATATCGGATAACTTTTCCCTCTCATGTCACTCACTCATATCACCATTTCATCACTTTTCCGTGACACTTCAGTCCCGTCGTTATTTATTAGTTATGTCGCCATACAATTTCCGACGCGATGTTATGTGTCTCACAAGAGGAAGATTACAAGACGTGGCTAATTCTCGTATATTTTCCTTTAATTCCCGTTTATATTCTTATCGATGTTCTTAACGGTCTCGTAAAGGTTGGGATAAGACGTGTGTTTTTTATCTATATCCGAATTTTAGCTTATTTCGTATGCTTAAATCTTTTTCTTTTTCTTTTTGAGATAGCCTTTTCGTTGTAAATTTTCAAAAAAAGAAAAATCTTATTTCTATATGTTTATGATTTTTTTCTTCTTTTTTTTAGATTTCTTCATGTTTTAGATTTTTTATTATCAACAGAGAATGTAACAATATAAGATGAAGATGGAAATAAGGAAGCACCACAAGAAACAGACCGTGATATTTTTTTCTTTACTGAAACTTGGAAACTACAGCAGGAAACGTCACTGGCACGTTATGCCTCATGTAAGGCTTACATTAAAGGCTATGATACGTCAGAAGTTAACGTAGCT
>NC_051405.1:24955502-24955570 GCF_015228065.2 Penaeus monodon
TAATAACGCCCGCAGAGAGACTCACTTGGATGCATTTCTAAATTATTGAGTGAGTTAATGAGTGTGCA
>NC_051405.1:24956293-24956380 GCF_015228065.2 Penaeus monodon
AAGTAATAAAAGGCGAGGGAACCCGCGGACAGGAATAGATGGTTCGAGAACTTCAATCTGGCATTGTGACCCCCGGGGCGATGGGCG
>NC_051405.1:24956829-24957076 GCF_015228065.2 Penaeus monodon
TCGGGAAAAGAGTGGAAGGCTCAGGAGTCGGGAGGACTCGGGAAGAGTCGAGAAGTCGGGAGGAGTCGGAGGTCGGAGGTCGGGAGGACTCGGTCGTCGGAAAGAGTCAGGAAGAGTCGGAGGTCGGGGTCGGGAGAAGGCGGGGGTCGGGAGGAGTCGGGAAAGAAGGAGTGGAAGGGTCGGGGGAAAAGTTTTGTTGTTTGTTCAGAATGAGATCGAAGGAGGAGAGGACGAGGGAGTGGCTTAA
>NC_051405.1:24957128-24957229 GCF_015228065.2 Penaeus monodon
GGGGGAGGGAGGGACCTTGAGGAAATGAGGGTATTTTGCACCGCGCGGCGACGTTTAAGGAGTTTGAGCGATTGTGTCTGTTTGTGTGAGTTTCTATGTAC
>NC_051405.1:24957469-24957756 GCF_015228065.2 Penaeus monodon
GCAGACAGACAGATAGAAGCTTTCTCCTTTCTGTGTATGAGTGAATTTGCATATGTTTATGCCTGTGCCTAGCATGCAAATCATGAATCGTATTCCATTTTAGAGGAAAAAAAGAGAGTTTACCAATATCTAAAAATACTATCACATAAGAAAAAAAATCTTCGTTACACGTACCAGCATTTTTTCCGGTCTCAAAAGTACTCTTTATCCGACCCAACATTTCTTTCAACTTCAGAAAAGTTCATATCTAATCGCAACTTTGTATCAATTTCCGAGTCTGTTTCAGG
>NC_051405.1:24958928-24959150 GCF_015228065.2 Penaeus monodon
ATATCAGTTGGCGCAACGTCATCGCAAAGCAATAAGCCTTTTCTTATAGTCATAAATAGGCTGCTTTATGGGCGTCGAAAGTTATCCAGCCATAATATCCTTATTGATGAACATTTGGTTTACGTTTTATTGTATGTATGAGAAAGTGTACATAGGAATTTATTCAAATTTTGCCTCGTCTGCAGTGTTTCTGGACGAAGGGAACATTGTATTGCATGTCAG
>NC_051405.1:24959811-24960133 GCF_015228065.2 Penaeus monodon
TTCGTAGTTCATAAACTCTTAATATATATTTGAAATATTTGTCTTATTTTTCGAGTAGTTTTATAAACTAGTATTACCGTGTACCATATGCATCTTTATATTTGCTGACTTGTTTATTAACATTATATTTGTAAATATATATTCCATTTTAAAATGAAATGATTCGGATATCAAAGCAGAGTAAATGAAAACTGCAAAATTTACCCTTAGAGTTTCACTGATGCTCATCGTAACAACAAAATTCTTTCCTGTTCATGGTATGAGATATAACATTTAAAAAATGGTTTTCCGTGTAAGCGCATATCATCACTTCAGACTTCTA
>NC_051405.1:24960163-24960722 GCF_015228065.2 Penaeus monodon
TCAGAAAAAATACATATATTATACCAGTTGCTTATCCTTTCCTTACCCTGATTTTAAAATAGCTTGACCAAATCTCAAACCACACTATTACAACTTCTGATCACATCTATAATCAACAACGTAAATCAAACCGTAAGCACAAAATAACAGCAAATACCACCACGCACTTACCCTGATGTAGTGTTCTCTTCGCCGCCCACTTGACCGTAGTCTGGACCGGGTTGGGCGTGCCAGGGGCGTGGGAACTTGAGGACGAGGGCGTTGGAGAAGGCGAGGATCTGAAGCAGTCTTGCAGAGGGAGTTTAGACTTGATAACCATGACCGACACGGAGGACCATTACAGCGAATCTCCCCTTTTCTCCAGTTATGATTCTAATACGGGTAAAATGTTCCTTTCAGTGGAGTTGAGTTATCGAGTTTATATTTTCAGTTATGATTCTGTTTTTTTCTTTTCAGTGGAATTCGGTTATGGACTCTGGAACACCGATATTGTTGTATTTACTGCACTGCGAGGAAATGAAATTAGTTTCTAATAGGTATCCCACAGATAAGGGTTAAC
>NC_051405.1:24960871-24962468 GCF_015228065.2 Penaeus monodon
GCCAATATCTGAGAAGAATCAAACATACACATACACTACATAAACTAAAACAGTATTGCCTTCGTGTCACTTTGGCCCCTTGATCAATAGGAGAAACACGGTGAACAGATGGACAAACGGTGGGCGATGATGAACAGATGGTAACTGAACGAGAAAAGTGTTCAAGGGGGGAGACAGGGTAATCTACAAAACTGAATACTTAAGTATTAATTGATCACTGAATGAGGAGATGGCACCTAAATAGAACACTGAACACTGGATTATCCTTACTGATTGCTGTTCGAGAATAATACTTCTCCTAGAACATTGATTAAGCAGCAAACACACCCACTGAACATAAGGTGAACAAAGACTATCTCAAAAAAGCCTGAGGGTGAGTCAACAGTTCTACGTTGAACACACACGATCAAAAATCCAACTCTTGAACATTGAACGGAATCTGAACAGTATTTTCGCATGGATGAAATAACAGCGTGGAATTAGCAGTGTTTTCTGACACATGGAAGAAATCTACTCGTTATTTATCTGCTTCTCGAACATTCCATCCGGGGAATACCCTTTACTTATTTATCTTATTTATCACGGTATATCTCTCCTAAATACATATTCACTTTTATATACGTTGAAGAAGTCTGTAGATGTGAACGCCACAGAGAAGAAGAAATAGATATAAACAAGGCGAAGAATTGTTCATATTAACTGCAATAATCACGATAAATTATATCTTTTCAGTAAACGCTTTTGGTCTATCTTTGTCTCCGCCCTTGCCATGCGCCTGACGAAACTAGGTCTTCATGACGCTTGCTTCCACCTCCGTCCGCCATTTTGTGTGTTTTCTTCGCCAGCTGGAACGCCTTCGTACCTTCTTTTCTTCGGAATAAAATCCTTTTCTTCGTTTTTCTTCCTGAAGAACAGTTCTATGCTAGTGAATCTGGTATTATGAGACGCGAAAATAATCGAACTTCACTTGGCGAAGGGCGTGTCATGCTGTTTTTTTTAGAACGAGAGAGAGACTCGCGCGCCGGCTACGTGACGTCATCACCACCATGCACCGTCATGAGATCTTGACAGTTTATCGATTTTTCTCCACTTTTCATGATCCATATGCCAGGTTGTCCGAGGTTAAGAATGTACTAGTGGATAAGCATTAAAATCGTTTTTTTTTTAGGTTTCTTTTCTCTTCCTTTTAAATTCTCCATCGAGGCATTTCCTCACCAACGACTCTGCGGAAGGATAACATGCGGTGTCCAAAAATGGTATTTTATTTTCTCACTTCGATTGCATTTACGCTCTAATGCAGTTCTCTTTAGCCGAGATCAGAAGGGATTATAAGCTCGAGAACTATGGAAACGTAACCACACAACGAAACACTTTGAAATCCAATATGGCGGCCGGGGAGGAAGACGGGTGTGGTACAGAATCTTTTTCAGAAAACGGCTTCAGAAACCTATTTCGTTCGCTTTATTTCTGCTTCCTTTAACAAACACTAAAAATAAAAAAAATAAGGAAGCTTCCCATATTTACTTGATAACGACAGGCAAGAAATAATCAAGAGAGAAAGAGGAAGCTGAAAAGTCGAGAATTCTGTGCAATGGCT
>NC_051405.1:24962571-24962907 GCF_015228065.2 Penaeus monodon
GTCAAACGTAGATTCCAGCGAATCACGGGTTTAAAAATCCCTCAGAAAGATAAATGGGTCGGTGTACATTTTTTTTCTTTCTTTTCTATCTCTTTCTTTTAATATAGCTCAATTCCGTCAGGATAAGTTCGCTGATAAATAATACCACACCAAGTCTTATCGAACCTGTGTCTTGAGATTTATCCATATATGCTAATTTAAACCACGACATTTCACTTCAAATAACTATTCACTATTTCTTATATCCATATCCATCCTATTTTATCATCTCTCTTTACCTCCCATTCCTTTATATCTACAAAAACAGGTTTCCTTTTCTCCTGCGCTGTCCTTCAC
>NC_051405.1:24962973-24963556 GCF_015228065.2 Penaeus monodon
CTTACGCCAAAAACCTTCCATTCCGAAATATTCAGTTTCACTTTAATGATGATTTTGACACTGAAAAAAGCTTGGAAATTGTTAAGAGCTTCACATGTCGTTACCTCGCGCGTGTTGCCTTGGTGAAGGTCCGGTAAAGACTGCGTAGTGGCACTGCTTCTTTCCACATACCAGGTAGTGCCAGGTGTGCCAAATGCATCGTCACTGATCGAGTATACATGTGGTGATTTATACGCAAATATATATCTAATTGATTAATAAAGAGGAAAACGAATTTTATAAATCATATTGTACAAGTGAGTAAAATGGATAGATTCTTTCTTTCTTTATCCTGTTCTTGTTCAACTGTCAAATTCCTCCATGTATCTACTTATCTACTTTAGTATACATCTTTTCATCCTCAGTAAAAAGGCCTTTAACTTCACGTTTTCGTATGTAAGAGACTTTTCGGTAATATTAATTTCAATTCGTTCATTTGGTTTCGTTTTTTTCCGGAAATATTCATATCATTTCGCTTATTTGGTTTCATTTTCATCGGAAATATTGGTTTCATTTCGTTAACTTGTTTTCACTCTAAAAAAAA
>NC_051405.1:24964839-24964926 GCF_015228065.2 Penaeus monodon
TCGTAGTCTCCCCCTTGTGAACTCATTTCCTGGCAGAGGCGACCCACCCCCTTCCTTAATACTCTAATTACGCTTGTAACCCTTCTT
>NC_051405.1:24965524-24966112 GCF_015228065.2 Penaeus monodon
TATTTTCGAGATGGTGAGTACCGCTCGAAAGAAAAAAAAAGACTAATGAATAAACCCATAATGAGTAATATGGCAATGACATAAAGAATGTGGATGAGTCAGGATTAGGAATAGCATCACATAACGTGAGTGATAATGAGTAACAAGGAGGAATGTGTGAGCAAAACTAGCTAATATAACACACAATTATAGACCCAAAATATTAATTCGACTTCTACGATAAAAGTTGAATCACATAAGTTATCGCGAAGAATAGCAAATATTGTTATTGTTAAGCAACAGCTAAAAATGATAATAAACATCGAGTAAGCAATAAACAATAGTGAATTAATGGCGAGCAGCTCAAGATAATAGCGAGTTACTCCAAATAACAGCTAGTAACTCCAAAAAAATAGTGAGTAACTACGAGTAACGAGTAATAGCGAGTAAACAAGAAGCAATAGCGAATCACTTTCGAGTCAACAGCACAGAACTCAGGTACCGCGCGGAAGCCCTGACGCGTGCGGAGGTCGGCGTGAGACTGGAACGTAAAGTGACTCGGTACCAAAACACACGCGCTTATGACCTGCGCACTTGATCAGGTTGAAG
>NC_051405.1:24970475-24970694 GCF_015228065.2 Penaeus monodon
CCAGTTGTACATATCTCTTGATCTACATCATAAATGGTGTTTTGGCGAGTATTCTTAAGCCAAGACTGCTTGCTTAGTACTTGAATTCCTCGGGTGACTTGCGGCTTCGGATTGTCCTCTGAAGCAAGATTTAGTGCGCGTGTGCTTGACCTCGAGAAAGAGTAGGAAACAAGATATCTTCTGTTCAGTCTGTTTTCCAAATTCTTTCCGGTCAAAGAG
>NC_051405.1:24976271-24976466 GCF_015228065.2 Penaeus monodon
AAATTTTAATTTATTGTCATACGGTCAGCTGGCTTAGGGTATGGGTGTTGCCGCTAGCGAGGTCATTTATTTATTGCGTCTTATGGAATCTTTCATCTGTTTCGCGATCTTTAGTTTTAGTGTGTGTTTAACTATTTAATTCATAGTGCGTTTCGTAAAAGATTTAAATAGTCTTACCTTAATGGACATAATTCG
>NC_051405.1:24976514-24976841 GCF_015228065.2 Penaeus monodon
GTTTTTAAAGGAATAAAGAAAAATGGCGGGTCTTTTCTCCTTGGAGAGTGAGGAGGAAGCAACTGATAATTCGGATCAGGAAAATTTGTTCTTCTGAGAGAATAAATGGACGAGGGGACGGTATGTGTAGTCCACAAGATGCCCAGGGCCTCTCAACCAGGGCATAAAGGGAAGGGAGAAAAAAGTAAATATGGAGAAGAATACGTATGTATAAAAAAGGCCAAATGTATCTAACTCTTAGCAAAGGTGACAACTTCATTTGTGTCCTTGATAATAGATACACAATTTTTTTTATTTAGCTATTTTCCATTTATTTATCTTTTTTCT
>NC_051405.1:24977074-24977161 GCF_015228065.2 Penaeus monodon
TTCAGTGCAGACGGCGAATCAGCAAGAATAGATTATATTTCGTGTTGTTGATTGACTTGACGACGGTTGAATGCAGGGTCATAAGTG
>NC_051405.1:24977181-24977889 GCF_015228065.2 Penaeus monodon
AGTTGATGATTCAGATTTAGATATTTTCGTGTTATTGCCAGGGGCCTCAGTATCGATGATTTCCCTAATAGAAATTATATGTTGTTTAACCCTCATATGGATTTTTGGGCTGGTTTGATAGTTTGACGTTTGATGGTGTGTGATTTAAGGTACCACACTAAAAGTAATGTTAAATACCCTGGGGCTAATTTTAAGGATAAATGAAAACCGTTTGTTGAATAACTTATAACTAATCTAGCAGATACAGTAAATGACAAAAAATATTTTGAGTAAGCATAATAAATAGTCTGGGGTGTATTAAGTGCATAGATATTATCAAAGTAATATCTATATTAAAGGTGTTATGTACCCTGGGGCCATCTGAAAAATAACATATAAGATATGTGGCAAAGTTATTTTTTTATTGTGTATCAAGTCTGAGAATTTCTGCCAGGGCTGTTGATAGAATGGGAGTCTATGTAGATCACAGAATCTGTAGTCGCTTATCTGGGGAAGCAAGTTAATTTGTTTTAAAAAATGTAGGGTTCCATCTGGAAGCATTTAGGACTGTTTTCTAGGATAAGAGAAGCACGTTTGGACACTGTCACTGAATTTCTTGATTCCCTTCTAAAGATTTCTCCTTAGTGGTAAGTGCCCCGCGCATATTAGTCTTTACCATGTATCGTATTTATATCTGGAGATCTCTAAGGAAAGCATATCATTTACGTC
>NC_051405.1:24978019-24978993 GCF_015228065.2 Penaeus monodon
GCCAACTGTAAAGGGGTACAGAGTGGCTGGAACATTAGTCAGAAGGTACAGCACTTCTGAGACGAGGTCATGTCCACACCTGCGTCTCTGGGCCTTCTTCAGGAGAGACTCGTCCATGGAAGCGACGGGGTCATCAATGACTTTCCTCCGGTGGTTGTCAGGTCCGGGGATCAGTGAGAAGGACATCGTACTCGATGTTTCAGCTCTGGTTCTGTCAACTTCTGTAGCAACCGAGGTGAAAAGCGTCACTCCCAAGAACCGCTGAAGGGATTTGACTCACGTGCACGAAATCCTAGAAACTTAGAGAAGAGACCACACTGAGGGATTCCGGCCACTCAGCTGCCCTAGCCACTCGATTTGCACTGTCAGTTTATAAAGTTCCTCCATAAGTATCATTGGTCGAGCTCGTGTGTTGGTCCTACACTCTATTATTAGCGAAGGACTTCTCTTACAGAGCCCGTCCCTAGTGCGACCAGACACAATAAAATGAGGGAGGTCGTGGCGACGCACTCACGTGGTCTGGCGAGGTGGCTCTCTGAGACGGGGTGAGGGGGGGGGGTGAGTAGCAGCCTGAGGGCAGGGTGGAACTAAGAGGGGAGGGGTACGGATATCCGTGTGTTTTATGCTTACACGGGTAAAGAAGATTAAAGGAGCACTAATGTAAAATTTATCGTGAACTTAGTTTGCATCACCTCTCAAGCAATTTGTATTTTGAGGGAACTAATTGAGCTTAAGTTCACGATATTCTATCCAGTGATTAAAAAAAAGAAAAGTTTATCTTTTGATATTTTCGTCTTATTGCCAGGGGCCTCAGTATCGATGATTTCCCTTTGAGGAAAAATATATGAAATCCAAATATTTAGATTATATAAAACAATCTAAACAATTTTTGTTACCTAGAAATAATATATCATAATGACAAAGGCTTGACTCAAACTTCACCATTTTTCATTACTTTAACCTCTTCATAAGTT
>NC_051405.1:24981013-24981211 GCF_015228065.2 Penaeus monodon
TCAGATTCAAATATTAAGTACTATTAACCGGATCCAAAACTAAGGAAGCAGTGCCAATGTGCAAGCGACATAGCCGTTGTTGAATGTATAAACTTACTCTTGTTTCGTTTTTCATAATCATTGCATAATTGTAAGAGACAATTCTATAGATCAACAGCTTTCCATGTCAACACATAAGCTAAGAGATCTGAAGTATAT
>NC_051405.1:24981389-24982288 GCF_015228065.2 Penaeus monodon
GATTAATACATTTCACCTCAAATATAGGAATTTGAAGCCGTAAAAGTTAAGTCTCAGGGAGTTAGGATTCAATCTTTCAAAAGAATCACTGAAAAGTTCGTTTTTCTCCATTCTTGTTTCGGAAAAGAAATAAAATAAAAGGGGCCATCTTCCTTTAATTCCAAGAAGACAATACTTCGGAAATTTGATTTTGTCAAGAACTTTATCCTTGTGAAATAAAGGGTCGCCCAAATATTTTTTGTGTCTTAGTTTATAAAAAAAAATATCTCAGTGCTATGTGATCATACAAAGAGAATAAAAATGTAAAAACAGATCCTTAAAGATCGAAAATCGTTTTCAAAAATGGTGACGGTCCTTTTAACATGGATATATTCTATCAAGTAATTTGTATTTTGGTATTCTCTTTGCTTGCTTTCTTAGATAATGCAATTATGAGTATTAGCCGTTCACGTGACCCAAAATCTGAAAAGCACAGAAGCAGACAGTTCATTCCAAACCCGAAAATTATTTCCTAACTCAAAAACATCCTGCTTCAGATGTATATACAACAGAGGAGAGAAACGTTTGGTAAAAATCTACATAGCGAGATAAATATTCATGTTTTCAATCTGAGATTTAATAGAAAAGGGTAGGTTATGGATGTCCTTCATTAGACCAGAAGCACATATTTGTGAGAGAATATGGAAACAGGTTTCAAAAACAGTCGAGTGCGTATTCATTGTTCTCAAAACCGTTTTAATTATCTAGAATCTACAAATGAAGAGAATTATTCACCTCTTTGTGGATTCCTGCCCAAAGCAGTTATCGTCTCTATATTTCGCAATGGCCGCTTACATAGTCTGATCACAGTGTCATTTAACTGTAATTAGAAATGTTGCTTAGATATATTTTTCTGTAAA
>NC_051405.1:24982671-24983116 GCF_015228065.2 Penaeus monodon
AACCAAAATCATCGTAATTATAAGAACTCTGAGCAAAACGTTTTCATCAGGATCATGGGAGACTCGGAGTGCAAGCGACGTAAACAGTTCGCTCGGCCAACGTGCGATCGGGACCTTCTTTCTCGCTGTAAACATGGTACAAATCTCGTTCTGTAAAAGTTAATGTTCATATTGCGGATGTATTACAAGTTACTTGGAAGCGAGGTGGTTCTGTCTGATCGGACTGGTAAGGCAGATGGTAGGGTAAAATATGTTCATTTGGTCACTTTATGATGGTATTTCAAATCGCGTTTGCAGAAAATTATGCGCGAAAAGAGAGGAAAGGAAGGTTATGGCCTTGGTATAGTTTAGTTTTAAACAGCCAACCAACTTTGCAGCTATTACTCCTTGGTTCAATTACATCTGACCTTTCCTGCCTTCTATTTATTCCCGAGACAGAGGCAAG
>NC_051405.1:24983771-24985484 GCF_015228065.2 Penaeus monodon
TTTCGGTCATTCAGCCCATTACAGGTAAAATTTACCTTGTAGTATATGGCTGTGGGACACTGAAACTATTCCATGGTCTTTAAGAGGCACTTTGAAGAATTCTCCTAGGCCCAGTGTTCACAAATTAAGATTACAATATTGCCATATATATGCAAATATATCTAAGGCTCTGCCATTATATCTGATCTCCTGCTGTATAACATACATGTTTGTTAGCACTACAGCAAATGCTAACAAACCTACACTCCATAAGTCTTGGCAAGATAGAGCTTACTGAGTTCCCTGGCATTTTTTTCCTTTTTGAAATAAGAAGCAAGTATAAGATCTTTTGCTAGAATTTACATCGGAAACTTGTTTGTTTTAACTGAAGTACAAAGCCACAGTGATTATTTAACACTGTTATCTTGTACTTGAAATTCTAGGTCATGTATTAGAGATCACAGCCAGTGTCAGTCGAATATGGTATGATTCCAGTCTTTATTATTTACAGGAACTAAGTCCTCTATATATATACTGACTGTGACTTCAGTTTTCTAAACACTTGACAAAATTTGATGTCAGATGTGTATAAACTGATTTACATTTGTGCTGTGTTAAAATTCCAGGTTTTGCTATTAAAGTATCATTCGGCACACTATAGTATTGCATACCTATATATCAAAAGGTGCTGGTGAATTTAATTTTGACCCGATAACGTTTGAGTAGATGTAGGATCTGGTTATCCATGTAGAAAAATTAGCATCATAATTACTTGGCAGTGTGCATATCCCATAATTTTAAAGTTGATACGAGATACACTGTACTATATTATATTTTACCTAAATGTGGACTGCATTTTGAAAATTGCTCTGAACTTTAAAGTTTTAACATAATTTTGATAGATAATTCCACGAAAATAGAAGTATCCTTTTGGTCTTGTCTCATTGCCTCGAGAAATATTTCATTTCATCACAAATGATTATCACTGTGGCATGTCGTATTTCATCACAGCAAAACCCAAATGCTAAAATACATGTCTTTCTCTTTAAGGTATGTACATGAAGTAAGAAACACCGTACAGTCTGAGACACCAACCATATCTGTAAAGAAATGGCTGGTACGAGCATCCTCACAAACCGCACACTGGAATGGGTGCAAGAGAAGGGACTTTGTTCTGAGCCCACTCTGGCTGCCTTGACTGCTCAGGGATACAAGCAACTCACTGCAATCCAGCTTTTAGCCATTCCTGAACTACTAGCCAAGAAGGATACATTCCTTCATGCTCGCACAGGGTCAGGAAAAACCCTGGGCTTTTTGTTGCCAACACTGGAGAGGTTGAGGGCAATGGGGTTTAAGAAATCTCATGGTAGGATCCTTATTTTGTTGTATATATAACAAAATGATAAAATGTGATAAACTTTGGCTAATTGGATATTTAGTATCCCTTCTTCCCCAAATGAAATGCATCTTCTTTTATACTGGCAGGTGTTGGAGCTTTAGTCATATCACCCACAAGAGAACTGGCTCTTCAGATAGCACAGGTGTTGAAGCCACTTGCAGAGGCACATGATTTTAACTCCTTAACCTTAATTGGTGGCAAAAAGTTAAAAGAGGAGGAAAAGAAAGATGGTAAGTTTATCCATTATGCTGATATTAAAAATATGTTTAGATATGAGGTCTGTTTTTCAACCTGATTTTTTTTTTTTTTGGGGGGGGGGATAGTGTATGTATATG
>NC_051405.1:24985713-24986045 GCF_015228065.2 Penaeus monodon
TCAAAGAATTTAATTTTCATCTCTCTCTCTTTACAGGCTGTATGCTGATGGTGGGAACACCAGGGAGGCTAACAGAGATCTTGACAGCCCCTGAGCCAGATTTCCGCATTGCAAAACTGAAGATCCTGATTCTAGATGAGGCTGACAAACTCTTCGATGACAGCATGCATACTGAGTACCTGAGGATGATATGCAAATGTTTACCTCTAGGTTAGATGGGCAGGGTTTGGGGTTGTTTGTTAATTTTCTTTTAACTCAAATGATGAAGTTATGACAGTTTTATTGATTACAACTGACTTTTACTTAGGGCATACAAGTTATTTCATCATAGG
>NC_051405.1:24986089-24986210 GCF_015228065.2 Penaeus monodon
CCATTTGTGTTTTAGTCTTCCTTATTTTTCGATTATGTGAGCACGTACTATCCTTATACAGCAGTATTGTTTTGGATCTGTGTTGGTATGGGAGAAAGAGCAAAAGTCATTCTTTCCCAAA
>NC_051405.1:24986351-24987273 GCF_015228065.2 Penaeus monodon
CAGTTGTTTTCACTGTATTCCAGATATTTCTTTCTTCTTAAACGAAGATAAAAATGATTACTTTTTTCTCTCCATTTGCAGAAAAAATGCAGAAAGTCTTAGTAAGTGCCACAGTTAACCAAAAATGCTTGAAGCTCGCCAAGCAAATTCTCAAAACAGAATTTTCTTACCTTACATCAGAGAAGAAAGTATCACCCACAACCAAGCAAATAAAGCAAAGTAAATAAACCTTTTAGTTTGTATTATACATTCTTTCATGATTGTGTGACACATATTGGCTTTCTTCAGTGATATGATGTAGATACTGTAATTTGCAAATGATGTACGACTTAGGTACATTTTTTTAGGAAAATTAACAACCGGAAATCAATATTGTTGATAATTTTGAGGTAGTAAGCCAGTCAACCACCAGGGATTAAGCTTGATTTTTCATCCTTTTTTTAAGGGCATAAAGAATACTAAATTAAGTTGCAGCCAAGCCTTAGATAAGTTTTTTTATTAACTAAAAGATTGATTATTTTATTAGAATTAACTTTATTCCCCTTTTTTTCTATTTCTTTTTCCTTGATTACAAATATACCTGTATTGATATATTTCAGCATAATTAAGAGGAACTAGTAAATGGTTTCATGGTATCATTAAATATCCAAATAGTTATAACCATAGATTTAGAAAAGCATACCAGATGTGAAGTTTCTTACAAGAGAATAAAATTTGCAAAAGAAAACAGGTATGGCTTTTTTTGGGTTAAGAAGAATTATTAGCATTGCATGGCCTTTCACTGTACAGCATGTTGCAAATGCATTATCTTAAAAATATTAGATCAGTGAGGGGGGTTTGCTTCAAACTACTCATATCATTATTGATTTATCATGAAGAAACGACTAGTGAGTTTAATTTTAGATGAAACATGTTTTATGTC
>NC_051405.1:24987371-24987864 GCF_015228065.2 Penaeus monodon
GTCCCATTCTTGTCTTGTAAAGAGAAATATTTATCTTCTTGATTGTGTTCACCTTGTTCCTCTTGTTCAACTTCACTGTAAGTTGTCATATTTTATAGCCCTCTCTCGGCCCGAAGGAACACTGGCTCATTTTCACAGTAGTTTTAAATAGCTTGTGATTATGTACAGGCTGTTTTATTATCCCCAAAAAATTAAGAACTTAAGGGTTTAATTAAATTTTATTCTACAGACTTAATCCATTGAAATAATTTTCTGGATATTTTGTTTCCTTAGAATTCAGATAATGATATGCTGAATGGACATTGTCAGTGTATAGGCATTGTTATAGTACTTTTTAACACATTTGAATTATGGAATTAAATGTTACTTTTAGTTTTGCTATAGATATTGATGATTTATCCTTGTATCAGAAAAAAATAAATGGTTTAAAAGGCCTTTATTGCCCTATTATACAGTGTGAATCTTATTCTGTGCCAGTGATAATCATTTTACC
>NC_051405.1:24987886-24988133 GCF_015228065.2 Penaeus monodon
CCAGGTTATCTTTTAGTGAGCACAACAGAGAGGGTTCCAATGTTAGTAACAGTTTTGCGCACTCTGAAGAAAAAGAAGGCCATAGTGTTCTTTAATTCTTGCCATTCCGTGAAGTTTCACCATGAAGTTCTGAAGCATTTTGGGCTGCCCGTCCTGTATTGTGTTGTGAGTGTCTTGAAGGTGGAATGCACAGTACCTTTATTTTTTATTTTGTTCTTCCAGTTTTACAAGTAGAAAAACTGAAATA
>NC_051405.1:24988167-24988510 GCF_015228065.2 Penaeus monodon
AATGTCATAACCTCTTAGGTATCATCAGGGAAATACCCTTTTAGTCAAAGTTAGGGGGGGGGGGGAATGCCCCTTTAGTCATGGAAATATACTTTTTCCTTTCAAATGAACCCTTATCCATTTGAATGTCTATGTAGATCATTGGTTGTCTTTCTGCCCAGACTGAAATATTCTCCTCCCCTTTTTAAGTGCACAGTATTGAGTTAATTTTCACATACCTGTAGAGAAGTGTTCAATTTCCCTAGATGTTGGAATGTGTATTTAAGATTATTTAGCTATAATTTCAAAGGATGCTACCTAATTCAGAACATTTAGTACAAGTTGGTAGACAATAGAGACCACA
>NC_051405.1:24988557-24988788 GCF_015228065.2 Penaeus monodon
TCCACTGCTTTTTTGGTTGACAAAAGTGACTGGAACTAGTCATTTTTCTAGAACAAGGCAATGAGAAGCCTTCAGACTGAAATAGCATGTTTGGTTATATTCTTTTAGACAATGTTTGCTTTTTTTCTCTCTCTCTTTCTTCACCTTATTCTGTCTGCCTGGTGTAATATTGCCTGTTTTATCTAAACCTCTAAACTACATCTCTATTATTGTCTGTGAAACAAACTCTGC
>NC_051405.1:24988820-24989608 GCF_015228065.2 Penaeus monodon
GATCTCATTATATACAGTCAATTCCATGTTCAGACCTAATAGCAGCATGAACCAATAATATGACGTGACATTCTTAAGATGTCCCAAATTTTTTTGATATTTGGATTTGTTCCTTCGACTGGGCACACTTAATGGGCAGTTTCTGTTAGAATTACTTTCCAAGTTGAAGTAAGTTTTGGATTGGAAAATATATATTTTTAGAATTATTTTTATGTTTAAATGGCTCCACAAACATTAAGTTACCAAAGAGTTAGGCCCAGTAATTAAGTCCTTCATAACTGTTAAAAAAATAGTAATACAACAAAATCATAGCAGACAGTGCATGTGTCTGGTATCAGTGAGTTAAATGGTGCCAGAAATTAGGTTTTGACAAAATAAAAAGGCAACTGGCCTTCATCTTTAATAAATCCAAGTTCCATTTAATTTTCTATGTAGGTCAAGTCCAAGAGATTAGTGGAAATCATCTGTAACTCTCTTTTTCTGTAAATTAATTTTTAGAAATTAGTGTCCCACAAATTTCTCATTCACTCTTCACCTTCAAAGCTTAGACATTAAACACCTAAACACAAAACCCTTCTGTCATCAGGGCCAAGAGAAGCAGAGCCAGAGGAGTAATATGTATACCAAATTTGTGGAAATGGAGAGAGGAATCCTTTTGACAACCGGCATGGCAGAACGAGGGTGGGACATCCCAGGCGTTCAGTGGATTGTGCAGTATGATCCCCCCCATAAACCTGAAGTGAGTATGACAGCTTGATTGTGGAGGAAGAAAGTATACAGGCAATTTG
>NC_051405.1:24989723-24989857 GCF_015228065.2 Penaeus monodon
TCAATTGAAACGAACTACTCAAGCATAAAATAGCAGAGGGGTGTTAAGACAAAAGGAAAGGGAGGGGGTAGGACACCACTTGCATTCAGTATGTACCAAACAAGGCAGAAATGAGAAAAGCTTGAATTTAGGGG
>NC_051405.1:24990021-24990245 GCF_015228065.2 Penaeus monodon
AAGGTGGCAATGAAGGCAAAAAGAAAGGACATTCCAGACATTCATTATGATCCACCACAGAATCCTGATGAGTACAGCAAAACTTGAGCAGGAAAGAGAAGAGGAGAAAGAGGGAAACAAGAGGATTCAGGAACTGGAAAGAAAAATGGATGGCAAAATGATAGAAGAGGAAGAATAAAAGCCATGGTGAATGTAGAAAGAAAATGGATGAAAGTGAATTACAA
>NC_051405.1:24990439-24990862 GCF_015228065.2 Penaeus monodon
TGTAATCATGCTGCTCAAATTTTAATATATACCTATTAATTGACAGGACTACATTCACCGAATTGGTCGCACTGGCCGTGGTGAAGGACAGACAGGACAGGCGCTCTTATTCCTGCGACCAGAAGAAGAAAAATTTATTGCTGTTTTAAAGGGAATGAATGTTGAGATTGATCAGCTAGAATTCCAGGGAGAGTTTAATGATATACAACAGCAGGTAAGATATCTTTACTACTTTCCTTAAGGCTGTGCACACAGGCAGGCATGACCAGATGGGTACAAGGTGGGCGTGAATTGAGGTGATGTCACAGGCAGGGAAACTACTCAGCAAACAGGTAGTTTTCTCCTTGTTTTCTCACCAGTGACGTGACCTTTACAGATGCCCGCCAATGTGTCCACTGATCATGCCCACACAGGTGGACTGGC
>NC_051405.1:24990965-24991088 GCF_015228065.2 Penaeus monodon
CAGTGGTCCTATAACCTATTTCCATTTTCTTATATATAATTTTATTGTATCACCATTGATTTTATAACACAGCTCTGATCATTTGATTTTGTGTGTCAAATGTGTTATTCTTAATTATGTTGT
>NC_051405.1:24991516-24992094 GCF_015228065.2 Penaeus monodon
CCCCCTCACGATGAGCAAGGGAAAGGGTAGGTGGGGGGGGCTTATGTTGTGAAGATCATACACTGCCCAGATAAATAAATAAATAAAGGGGATACTTTCATGATACCAAAGCCCTTTTTTCTTCAGATTTGTAGCTGATTCTGATACCTTTCCTTAATATTAAAATACATTGCATAACCTGTGCTCATTTTTATTATTTTACCAATTCCTGATTGAATTTAATTTCATGTTAGACAGAGCAATGACTTTATCACAATTTAACAGAGAAACCTTTAAAAACAGCAGTATTACTAGAAATCAGTATAGCAGTAAACCATTAATACCATTTTTATAAACTGATTTTTCTTCTGTATTTCAGCTGTTCTCACTGGTTTCTGATGATAGAGACATCCGCCAGATAGCAAAAACAGCATACAAGAAATTTTTACGAGCCTACCAGTGCCACAAGCTCAGAAAAATATTTAATGTTCAAACCCTGGATCTGAACCAAGTCTGTCAAGCTTTTGGCTTCACAAAACCACCTTTGGAACTTGGCAAGCTGACGTGAGGTTTTAAACAGGATTTAAAGAATATTAGTC
>NC_051405.1:24992146-24992560 GCF_015228065.2 Penaeus monodon
TGTGAATAAAATATGAATAGTATGACCTGTTCTTTTCTGCATCCAGAATAAAGTGCTTATGTTCATGGAACAAAAAAAGAAACTTTACCTAAATGACACTCCATTCAAAACAAAAATATCTATTGATATTGAGATACTTTGACATCATGAAATATTTTCATTACCAAGACATGAATTACATTTCAATTAATCATCTTTGTATCATAATTTGTATAATACATATTATTTACAGTGATATTTAATCAATTTTTATGGAAAAATGGAATTAGTTCCTGTAAGTCCACAAACTCCCTTGTGGATGAGAAATGAGGATTTCAAAACTGCCCAATCTGAAACTTTGTTAGGGAAGTATAAATCTATTAGGGTTATAGTTTTGCACTATAAAAACTGCAGCAAGTTTGTAAAGCTGACCAA
>NC_051405.1:24992952-24993345 GCF_015228065.2 Penaeus monodon
CTAGAAGAGAGGATATCTTAATTTCCCTTGATGAGTTTCAACTTAATGTGAAAATAAAGAATACAGAGAATACTTGCTTTAAAGCCCGTTATAATTACAAAAATCATTATAGTATTTCCACACCATTTCAAATAACATTTAGTGCCCAACAATGTTCTTTATACTTTAAGCACTATCTGAAGATACAGTACACAATTAGTACTTTTAGCATGTGCATGACAACCAGCAATACCTTTATTATAATACATGTGCAACAGGCAGTTAAGGATATGCTTAAAATTATATACTACTCCAACAACTAGAACCAAGGAAGTAAATCATTATTATGGCCTGTCAACACAAGCAGGGATGATCAGCAATGTAAAGGTGTCTGTTCATGAGGTCTCCTCTATT
>NC_051405.1:24994550-24996559 GCF_015228065.2 Penaeus monodon
ATTGCTGAAGTTTGTGCATTATATTCATAGAATTGCTTGTAACCCAACTATCAATGTATTATATTTAGCTGTCGAAAAGTAAACATAACTACTGGACCATGAAAATGTCTTGCATCATATCCACTTAAAGGTATGCCTGGAAAGTCTGGCAAATTACTGGCTAGTCCAATTACACTTACAAATCCATTACATAGTACTTTGCCCACCTACTACATCACTTCTCGCAAATGCCTGCAGTCTGCCGTTGGATTTATGCTTACTCAAGTTAACCATAATCTAGTTCAGAGGTTTTCATATACTGCATGAAATGTTTTGTAAATGTGTGCCAGTCACATTGCTAGTAGGGAAGTAAGTTTTTTCCACTTACAAGAGCCTGCAGTATCATGGAGACAGTTTAGAAAGTCATGAGCCAGCACATGGTGATTAAGGAACAGAGGGGGCAAGAAACCTGGAGTGGGAGAACTTTTCACTCTTAAAACTTAAAACTTGCCTTGTAATTTTATGAGCATTCTGCGAGGAAAAGTTTTTCAAATATTCAAATTCAAAGGAAATGCCTTCTTGTGCAATGAGGAGCCAGAGGGGATATAACTATCTGGCCATTAACACCCATAAGCAACTAAGTTGCAGCATAATGTTACTGAAACTGCATTGTCTATGCTCTTTCTTGTTCCAACAATCATTTGATTTTCAAAAATATTATTTTACATGATTTCAGAACAGTATGTTAGTTCCCATTAAGAAAATTTGTTGGCACCAAAATTTACCAAAATTACTATACTTGATAAGATGTTTATCAATAGAACTTTTATTGTCTTCTAATCTCACATGGAAAGAAATCATACACAGCATTAAACCAAAATGTTTATTTAATCTTCAGACTTGGTGGTCCTGGTGTAAACGAGCTGGGCATGATGCTTCACCACCTGTCTGATCAAACCTGAAGGAGGGGAAAAAAATGTATTTAGAAATACAGACTGCCCAAAAATCAACTTACATTCACTTCTTAATTATCAAGACAACTAAATAGGACCATCAATTTCAAAAGAAAGGAAAATATTCCAAAAGAAACCAATGCAACATTCTCATTTGTCATAGATAACACTTACCTTTTGCAAGCAATTCCTGGAGTCCACGGCGAGCAAGGGATCCAGTCACCTTCAGCCTCTCACTGACGACGGAGGGAGTGATCAGCTTGTATGAGGGCACTTCCTTGTACAGCTTGTCATAGGTGGCCTTGTCGAACAGCACCAGGTTGTTCAACTTGTCACGGACCTTTCCTTTTGACCACTTCTTCTTCTTGGCCTTGCCACCTCCTCCTCCTTCCTTCTTCTTGGCAGGCTGCTTGGAGGGCTGTTTAGCCTTGGTATCCTTCTTGGGCGGCTAGAGGGAAGATCAAGGATGTTAGTATTTTTTATATACATTTTATTAAAGCTATTACCACCTTGCATTCTGACAAATGCATGAACTTAACCTCACTGTTCTAACCAAAAATAGTAAGCAAGTTCTTTTTGTCAACAAATCATCATGATCATTCTGACAAATGCCACACTGCCTTGTAATGATCCTTGCACACCCTATCCTATCTTACGGCACACAAGGTAACTTGGTCAGATAGGTGGATGAAATTTGTCAACCTAAATTCCAGATACTGAAAACACTGAACCAATGAGTGTTGGTTCCAGGTGATTTACAAGTACCTATTTTAGCTCAGAGGAACCTATTATCCAAGTCCTCAGTGGAATACAGGCCTAAAGGACTGACCTAGTATTGATCCTTTAAGCATCTGACACCAAGAGTGATTGGACTACATAATTCAAGAACATTCATCTTTCTAAATGAACACCTGCTTACTATTCTTATCTTGTATTAAAATCTCTAAAATCAAAATTCCCTCATTTATCAATAAAGGAAGATTGACCAGCTCGATTTTACCAGCATATACATGATATTTTGACAACCTGTGCAGGTTAAGACGCCACAACTCAATGAAACCAGGTATACACTTTTCC
>NC_051405.1:24996597-24997680 GCF_015228065.2 Penaeus monodon
TAGGAATACCCTTGCATTTTCTACCTCTTCCCTTTTCTTTATCTACAATTCATTCAAAATGATGACTTAAAAACTATGATAACTTGAAAACCTAGAAAAATTTCATTTTTTGCGCCACCCTCTACGTCATACCTCAGCCAAATACCTATGATCTCAAAAATACTTGTGCCTTGAATACAAACAGTCCAATGTTGAACATGACTAAGAGACCTTACACGAGTTTTTTAGGTTTAAGAACACCTAATCGACTTCCAGCTGCTACATTTTACACCAATCAAACTACCATTTCTCTTAAATAAAGTACCACAAGGAACTGTATTTTATCAACAACTCTAGAAAATTAATTCAATAGCGTCCAAGATTTCAGAGCTTGTGTGAAAATATCCCGTCTCTCGTTAAAGAAACAAACGCATTAAATATCAACTTCCACTGACACAAATGAATCAAGTGTAAGCCATCTCCGCTGCCAAAACACTTTATTTTCTCGGTTTCCGCAAATTCACAAAAATCCTGCCGCCATTCCTCACACGTGCCCTGGAGTCGTCCTTAACTAATGTCTTACACGCTCCTCAATTCCCTAAATTCTTGCACCTTAGTCACATAGGAACGTTCCTCGGGTATCGCTGCATCGTATTTACACCTTCTAATTCACTCTAACCTCATATTTTATCCATTTTATCCCAAAATTCACAGGAGAGGCTCACCATGCTGCCGTAGTTTGTTGTGGTAGGATAGAGGAGAGAAGAGAGCTAGCTGCTGATTGGTTGACGGCTCGGCAGGGACTCAGGCCAACGCTGATTGGTCCATCGCTATCAACCTAGGCGATGGTTCTTTTCGGGATTTTGTTCCTATAGATTACTGTGAAATTACTAGTTTAAGGAGGTTATCTAAATTATATTTAATACTGACGTAAATATAGATTTAGCCTATATTTCCTATATTGCTTATTCTTTGGAATTATGGTGGCAGTTCAGGATTTGATTTATTGATATCTGCATTTGATGGATACAAATAGTTTGCTTGTTATAATTTCTTGCATATTATACAATACTTAGCACAGAGCATGTAAAATTAATTACCATG
>NC_051405.1:25001842-25002336 GCF_015228065.2 Penaeus monodon
TGTATGTGTATTCACTGGATTTATTTAATATTACAAGAAAGACATAGTTCCTTTATTGGAGCACTTAAACAGCTGATTACATCTGATGTTCACTACGTGCATTTGTTTACTAATTCTCATCCATTTATTTCTAAACGATTTCCCATCATGACTAATTACAGACTTAATTTGTTGCATTTCCATATTTAAATGGACCTTCCTTCATTCACTGAGCAGCATACAAGTAATTTATTCTCATACACATTTGCTTTAGGTTATCTATGAGCTGCAATTAACATATGAAGATTTTTCAGTTCCTCTGTGATCCATTCTAATGGTGTTTTAAATTGTGGCTTCATATTAAGAAGAAGAGCTTTATATTCCTCAGTGCTTTGCTCTAACTCAATTTCAACTCAATTGACAATTTCTACTTATATTCATTTGCTTTATTCTCTGAATTAATGTCTATGAAATATTTAATATATTTATAGCTTTATGTGGATTTATCATTATCA
>NC_051405.1:25002482-25003856 GCF_015228065.2 Penaeus monodon
CCCTCCCCCCAAAACAACAACGAGCAAGGGATAGGGGGGGTATCATTCTCAAATCAAAAGTATAGCTATATATTGCAAATATATAGTTCATACTAGCAGATCTAGGAAATTTTACATGAGGAAGGAGAGGTGGGAAAGACTAGGGTGTAAATGGCAAAAAATATTTATGCCTTTTAAGTTATTTGTAAGAACAGTGACATATCTTTAAGTCATACTTCAATTATAATTCTTATCATTTGTTTTACCGATCTGAACAGCTTGCAGATGATTTGGCAATTTGTTTTGGCCGTCCACATGGCTGAGAAACCCGTACGGGTACTTGCTTCATGTCCGTTGTTCAGGAGAAACAACGGAGATGAAGCAAACCCAAAATCTACAAATATACCTATAGTTTTTGGGCAAACCAACCGAATGCCAGTGGTCAAACTTGGAATTTTAAGAGACACACAGGCACCGCTTATATTCTCCAGGCATGGTTTAATTGCAGAACCCTAGAAAATAAATTTTTTCCTCATTGTCTCTCAAACAATAGCCAAAAGGACCTGAGATTGACGAAGTAGACAGTGTCAGATCTTTACTTTTTTCTCTCACCTATCATTACAGGGACTATTTTGTAATCTTATCAATGGTAGGCATGGTGACCGAATAGGCACTGTACACTGCCTGAACATCCATTACTCTTAAATAATGAATAATGGATGGATAGATCTTAAAAAAAGACTAGCAAAAGTAAATGTAGAATGGAAGGAGGATAAAGACACATAAATTCAAATAATCTTTATTGAACAATAAAAGCACTTACTGATCATTTATGAACCAATGTAAAGAATGGCAGTAAAAAGTGGAGGGACACGAAATGCTAGCATTCCTCATAGTACAAAATATAATGAAAAATAAATGTATAAAAGATAATCTTACAACCAACAATTAAAACTTGATCAATAGTCACAGTGAGAAAAGAATACATGAACAATAAATTACATTTCCTTGTACATAACAAAATTTATTGCTACAAAGATTCAACCCATTCAAAACAAACTAGAGTGGAATACTTCCAAAAATATAGGAATGAATGCTAGGCAAAGTCATCTTGCCTACATGAAGATGCAAATAAAAATAATGGAAAAATATGATTTGAACCATTGTTTACTGAATTGTTTACTTATATCTGGTCTTCAATCTTGTTATCATTAAGAAATAAATGTAACATGACACTTTAGAACTTTGTTTGCATGCCAATTTTTCTCTTCTTTCTGCATAGGTTCCTAAATTACTGCTCAAGTAAACCTGAATAAAACAAAAGTTTTCTGTACACATGGATAAGACCTAAGACATCCAATACATTTTTAAGCTACATTCAACACAACATCCATT
>NC_051405.1:25003890-25004003 GCF_015228065.2 Penaeus monodon
TGGTCAAATCTGTAGGTACTCAGACTGGTCAAATGTGCATATGCATCATGTGTATGTGTAAGTGAATGAGAGAATATAAATCACACTTAATTGTAACCATGGTTACTTGGGAG
>NC_051405.1:25004042-25004541 GCF_015228065.2 Penaeus monodon
GGTCAATGTTATTCCACTCAGCTCTTTAAGGACCACAGGTGATCTATGACCAATTTATGACCATCTATTTGTCATATGAATGATAAAAGCCCAAAACTCTCACCTATCAGCTATCATTATGGTCTTTTGATCATATGATGAATGTAGTGTGGAGACCCAATCATCGTACAATTTATTTTTCTTCTTCTTCTCAACAAAATCAACAAAATCAACAATGACTGCTCTCATACAACAAAGAGATTTTGTTACATTCTTCATCACAACAGTTTCAAACAAATAAAACCTATTGCTTTCCTGTGTACTTGCTTTTTGCAACCTTGTTACCAATTGTGAAGTGGCATTCGAGGCTTTCTGTATTTTTTATACAGAAGCTATTTGAATAAACTTTTATCTACCAAGCCTTACAATAGGCTTCAAATCTACTAGATAATATTTAGTGTTATAATTGGCAGGAAAATCACAAAAACCTACGCTGTAAAACTTGCTTGCAGGAAATGTA
>NC_051405.1:25004588-25004952 GCF_015228065.2 Penaeus monodon
TTGAATCTACTAAAAAGGCAATCCTGATTATCTTCATTGTGTTGATTTCTACCAAACCAACGTGAGTCATTACAATATGACGATAATAATATGGGCCATTCTTACTCCAGCCCTCTTTGTTGCTGAGCCTGCGCACCCAGGCACGAAAACAGAGGGCAAGATACGCAGGACTGTAACAGGCAACTCAACAAGGATTTACTTATGGCACAAGCTACCACAAGAACCAGGAGTTGTTTGCTGATATGATCAATAGCCAACTTATTGAACTTTTAATTGTACTCTCCCCACTTACGAATATGTATGTACAAAATCACCTGTAGATACACATACACCTACAAACTACAAAGTTTAGTTGTTGTTGCTG
>NC_051405.1:25004986-25005064 GCF_015228065.2 Penaeus monodon
GATTTAGGTAAATTCTTAGTCTAAAAGAACATTCTTCCATTCGCATTTGGTCATCCACTAATGCACTGATAGGGGGGG
>NC_051405.1:25005107-25005307 GCF_015228065.2 Penaeus monodon
TCTACTATCATACTAAATATCATACAACTCAATATAACAGCACAGCCTCACTCTAATTCATGTTAACTGTGTGACTGACTAAAACTGCCAAGTCCAGTCTAAAGCAAGTATGGATAAAGTGAAAGGTGTTTGAATGGGTCATCACAGAAATATTTTCTCTCATGTTTTATGAAGAAATCCTAATCCTTATAAAAAAAGTT
>NC_051405.1:25005708-25008127 GCF_015228065.2 Penaeus monodon
ATAGTCTAGCATATATATATATTTCTCATTATGAAAGTCCAACCCACAAGTAAACCCAAAAGATCCCAACAGTAGAACCTATTTAGAGACCTTAACCTTAGCCGGCTTTTCTTCACACCACCCTATTTAAGCCTTTCAGGTTGTACAGTGCGGGATCAACATCACAGCTCTTCCAAAACCCACAAAAAATGCATAACAAATGGTTTATGTGCACAGATTAAAGACAGATCTACAAACTTTTATCATTACTGCTTGAAGCACTAGTCTTCCCTTCGTTTTCCTCTCTTACTATATTTCTCTTTCCTCAAAATCTTTATCCAATGAATGCCTCATGGTTGTTTCTGGTATCCCAAGACTTAACTAGTTAAGCCAACATCAGCATTGCTAAGCTAATTATGTTCAAGGCAAGGAGGCTCCCCAGCATGAAGCAGCAAATTGTACATACCACCAACAGGACCCCAAGGTTCCTCCCACAGTTTATGCAACACATCTTCAGCATCTTTTTTCAGGAGCGATGAAACCAGTTCAACACACTGTTTGTCAACCCAGTAGCTCTGCTTCCTGTTGTTGTAAGTACTAACATCATCACAACTGTTGTAACTCTCACTTAACTCACTGCTAATCCCACTGTTGTTTGGCCCATAACCATGTGCAAAGTTGGACCTCATCCGGGAACCCCTAAACCTTGAATCATAACCTAGGTCTTCCTCTGAGTCTGTGCTTGAGTTCTTGAATTCACTTGCCTTGCTGTTGTTCTTTCTTTCACTGGAGTTCTTGTTCTTGAAAATGTACCCTTCTTTGCGCTTTTGAAGGTCAGTATATGGAATATTGAACCAGATATAGTCTAGGAGATTTGGCAGATTCCATCTTGTCTTGGGATTGGTGTCCATCATAGCATGCAGCACAACACCTGCCTGCCGCGACAGAGTGTCTATTGCATCCTCATGATGCAGTTGTAGGCCATAGACTGCAGTGGTACCCCGTCTTCCATTGCGCTTGTATTCAATAAAGGGAGTCTCTCCAATAAGGGTAAAGTAGAGAGAAGCTCCCAGGCTGAACACATCTATTTCAGGGCCATAATTATGTGCTGACAAGGTAAGTTCTGGGGCTAAATAATTGACGGTCCCAGCACATGTCCGTGCTGTATTGAGGGGAGATGAAGGTTCCCATGCCATGGCCAAACCCAAGTCAATGAGTTTTGCAACTGGAGCAACATATTTTGTGCCAGGAATCACCATTATGTTTTCTGGCTTTACATCACGATGTAATATGCCTTGACTATGCAAGTGGTGTAAGCCAGCTGCCACTTGCCGAAATACTGTTGATGCAAAGGATTCACTAAGTCCAGTGTTTTTGCTCTCAAAGCGCTGTAGTACCAATGTGGCAAGGTTTGTGTCTCCAAGATCCTCTAAGCACACGTACACACCAGAAGGACCACGTACGACCTCCATCAGCGCCACAATGGATGGGTGCGAGATTCGAGCCAGGAGAGCTGCTTCATTCTCCAATGCAGCTCGGCACTTTGTCACTTCCACATGCTGGCAGTCTTTGTGTTCCCCAGCCTCACCACCACAACTGATGCCATCAACTGCCCATGGCTGGTGCTTCACCGCGACCGGCCGTCCAATGATGTGGTGGGTGGCTCGTGACACCCAACCAAACCTCCCACGCCCTAGCACCACACCCATATGATAATGGCCTACGAGAACCATTCCAGACAAATAACACAATCTTTTCCAACATCAATCAGTAATCTAGACTTAAACCTAAGTCTTCTTATAGTTTACATATCCAAAAAGCAAACTACCACAATACATCGAATCAGATGCTTAAAAACAGTTATCAATTATTCTTTCAACCTTATGTCATCTCTTCTAGATGGAATTATGTTTGAAAATTGTAATGCTAGATGTGGGACTCTGTTTCACAGTATAAACACACTAATACACACAAAAGCTTCTGAATAAAAATTTTGATCTAATAAATGTCCAATTAGCCATATTTGTTGAGACAGGATATTCTCACATACATGGTTTACCAATAGGAGGTCAAAATAGTTTCTTTGTCTTGCATAAACAGTATGACCAAACTACTATCACCTACCAATAACCTACTTTGCAGTCCTGCGTCTCAGTTATATAGAATATTACTAATGAAGCTTTTATTGTCTTCTCAAAAATGAGAGACAGGTCTAATTATTTAGCAAAAAAGTGTTAACTAACCACTAAAAAAGGAGACTTCCAAGCCTCTAGTGAAGCTACTAAACACCTCGTTCGGTCTGTGTATCACAAGAGTGGGTTATTTCCGCTGGGGTAAACACAATTAATAGTCAGTCACTCACACTTGAAAAGGAAAAGGTCACCCCCACCCCCCCTAAATAAAACCTTTTCAAGGAAACTCTTAACAAAGAAACCTTAGG
>NC_051405.1:25008228-25009241 GCF_015228065.2 Penaeus monodon
TGGCTTATGTTCACAGGTACAACAAATTCATCCCCTGTCCACTTTGCACATTAGTAGGGAGGGATATCTCCAACAATTATCACAGTTGAATTAATGCGTAGCAGTTGCCAAACTCTGAGACAATCTAGGCTGCTGGCTCTATACTCCACATTCAACTTGTTTCCTTATTGAAAATTTTTGATTCCTTCTAGATGGTGCTATTTCATCATCATCATTATTGTCAAAGAGAGCAAACCTAATTGGCTGATGGAAGTTGTGGAATATAACAGATGTTACTGGGATCTGTAAGCCTGTATTTTATCACAATAACTAAGTCCCTTTGACCCTCAGACAAAGGGTACAACCTTGGTTAAAGCCAAAGATGACTTTAATATATTTCTCTGAAAACTTATACCTTTTTATCTATGCAATGATGGATCTCCTCAAACAATGAAAATACCAAAATATAATATGATCTGCTTCTGCTTTTGTACACAATATGTCAACACATCCAAGTATGCATCAAAGAGTCTCTTATTAAAATATCCGAAGTGAGCTGGACATCAATGACTGGTTTTGCATAGAGGCAGTGTACAGATAAATCCCAGAGCTTTGCCAAGTGTTGCAGTAGGCAGGAGGTGCTAGCCAGGGGTGGGCAGGCACACCACCTACGGCTGGAAGATGATCATATCCCAGTCGACACACATGATGCTCTTCCTTCTGTTAGTAGGAACCAGCTCCAAACACTGAGGTCATAGTTCCTGAAAAGAAAGAAAGACAAATAAACAAAGCAGAAGTGACAAACCAAAACATTATAGACTTAAATATATCTCTAAAAAGATGCAAATGAGCCCTCAACCTCAGCAGATTATTCTCATTTTTCAGATTTGCACTAACCTCACAGTAAAGTGCAACAAACCAGCTTCAAAATATGGCCAAAATGAATCATCTTGCACAGCACTTCCCAACCAGGGTTTTCCAAAACTGTGGGATTCTTTGACAGTTTACTAGGTGTTCCTTAAGTGACTGGAAAT
>NC_051405.1:25009716-25010446 GCF_015228065.2 Penaeus monodon
CCAACAGGTCTAGAGATGGTGATAAAGAGGCTAATTTTATTGTACCTTTGAATATATATGCAAATATATTTTACAGGTATATATTCAAGACTGATTTTTTTCTTTATCGTGGGGTATAATAATATCACATAAAAGTGCAATATTCAAAGAAAATACTTTAACAAACGTATACATCTGGTAAAATTAAAATTGTGACTTAGTGGCCACGTGACAGGAACTGTACATGACAAATTTGCGTGCAACCCTGTAACTTGCTTGACAAATAAATACATATAATGGGTTCCACTGGTACATCAGCCTGCAACTGTCTCCCTTGGCATGCAAGCACAATACCTCATTCACCAACATTATATATCATAAATTTGATCAGTCATATAAGGATGCTATTTATAAAAATCTGTTATTTTCTGAATTCATCAAAGAAGCAGAAAAAGACAAATTGTTTTCCCTAACCTGACTATCAGAGTAGAAAGAGAGAAAATAAAAATATTTGCTTTAGGAAAAAATACATGAATTAAGATTATAAACTACTTCCTTATGGAAAGGTTCCTTGGGACAACACTATTATTGCATGAATTCCACAAGGGAAAAAGGTTGGAAAATCCTAGTCTTGCATAACAAACCTTATAACAGATTCTGCAAAGTTCAGTCTTTTGCTGAGGTGTTCAAATGCAGTGCTATTTAATATATAAAAACATTAGCGAGATTTTACTGTGTTATCTGATAAACC
>NC_051405.1:25011479-25011806 GCF_015228065.2 Penaeus monodon
AGAGATATCTATTATATAAACTTGTGTTGTCCTTATAATTTCAGAGAATGTTTCACTGCTCTGATTAGTACTATAGAGCAAAATGTACAGTAATGTGTATGTTAGCTTCTCAGATAATGTCCTGCAAAATCTCATTCACTTTAGTATCCTTTGATAAAGTATCATTTTCTTTGAATACCTCTGCACACATCCTAATTTCAGTGATTACCATTAGTTTTGCAGTAAACAAGTATGGCATATATCATCAACTATTTATTACCAAATATATAACACCCAATCACACTTACACCCACTTATGCTCTCATCCTCTTTAGATTACATATACAC